>NC_022016.1:51185066-51206538 GCF_000317375.1 Microtus ochrogaster | reverse complement strand
CTTCCTTTCTTTCTTTCTAATTTTATGTGCATTAGTGTTTTGCCATGGGAAGTTTCAGGTCTCCTGGAACTGGAATCACAGACAGTTGTAAACCGCCACGTGGGTGCTGGACGTTGAACCCGGGTCCTCTGAAAGAATAGTCAGGGCTCTTAACCACGGAGCCACCTCTCCAGCCCCAAGCCAGCTTTCGTAGGAGGCCCAAAGAGCACCAAGAGCAACTTTAGTAATGATTGGACCAAATGCTCATTGTGTTTTGGGTCAGAAATTCTGAATAAATCCCAGAAGGACTGACACTGGCCAGAAGACTTCATTCCTAACATTTCCCAGGGTCATCTCCCCTTCCCTCACTGGGGCCTGAGCCCAGGTTCTTGGAAGTTCGATAAGCTGAGCCACACCCCAGCTCCTGGAAGGATTAATGTTTAGTACGCACGTACCACCCGCTGCTCCAGTGCACATCCTTTTTATTTTAGTTTATTTTATTTGGAGACAGGATCTCACTATATAGCCCTGCTGGCCTGGAACTCCCTATGTAGCCCAGGTTAGCCTCAAACTCACAGAGATCTATCTGCTCTTGCCTCCCAAATTCTTGTGCTACCATGCCCTGACTAGACTTGAAGTTTTTGTTTTGTTTTGTTTCGAGACAGGGTTTCCATAGTCTTGGCTATCCTGGAACTCACTCTGTAGATCAGGCTGGCCTGGAACTCAGAGATGCACCTGCCTCCACCTCCCAAGTGCTAGGATTAAAGGCGGGCGCCACTGCCGCCTGGCTAGAATTGGACTTTGAAATTTTTATTTATGTAGTTTTGTTTTATGTAGCCTTGGATAACCTGGAGCTTGCTATATTGACCAGGCTGACCTGGAACTCAGAAAATTCCACCCTGCCTCAGAGTGCTCGGGTTAAAGGCACGGCCCACCGTGCTCTGCCTAGAAAGGAACTTCTTAAATTCCCACTCCTAACCGTTTTCAAAAGAGGACCCAAACTTTAAAAGCCTCAAGCGCGGCAGCTTAAGCCTTAC
This sequence comes from Microtus ochrogaster, assembly GCF_000317375.1. Taxonomy (NCBI): domain Eukaryota; kingdom Metazoa; phylum Chordata; class Mammalia; order Rodentia; family Cricetidae; genus Microtus; species Microtus ochrogaster. The sequence continues at coordinate 51,205,522 of NC_022016.1, read as the reverse complement.
ACCCAAGCAGGCCCCCCTCTTTTCACTTTGCATAACTGGGGAACCTTTAGCGATACAAAAGGGAAACTGAGGCGCAGGGCGATGTCATGGTTTCTCCGGGCTGCAAAGCGAATCAGGGTCATAACTTAAGCCTGCTGGCGACCAGCGGCTGGTCTGCCAATGATGCTCACCAGCCAATGATGCTCGGCGAGGAGCGTCTTGGACTTTTTCCAGCAGACACCGCCAGGTGAGCCGATGACTCAAAGGGAGGAAACTAAATGTTGCGCACGACCCCGCCCTGTCCCGTTGCTCCCGGGGGTGGGGGACGAGCTCCAGAGTCGGGCGGGTGACAACTTGTCAGAAGTGAAACCGGGAAGGCCCCGCCCCGCTGTGCTTCGCGGACCGCGGGGACTCAGCTTCGTCTTTCCGCGAGGTGTAGCGGGGCCAGCGGAGCGGGAGGCGGGACATACTCGCCGTTCGCTCTCCCATTGGCCAATCAGGTTCCGGGGGCGGACTCTGTGGAAACCCCATCCTGTGATTGGGCCGTAAGCTGAAGGCTTCGGAGCGCTAGTGCAAGTCTCTGCCTGCAAGGTGCGCGGGCCGTGGACTGGTCCAGCCGGACTCCCTGCGGCCCTTCCCACCCAGCTCGCGCCGGCTCCTCGCCAGCAGGTTTCCTTTGGGCCCCACCTTGAATCACTGGGGCTTGGAGAGCTTTCCCTTATTAGATCTGGGTTTTTAGTGGAGGCACTATGCCCCTGCCTCCGATCGTGCACACCTCGGCTGCGACCTGAGCCCTTGATGTGCTCGGTTCCCGCTTTCAGATCTGAGGTGCTGGGTGCCCCCTCGTGAAGCGCGTCTCTGAGGCCACTGTACTCAGACTTCAGTGGCTTCGTGGCCCCCGCCACATCGGAGCTTTGCGGCTTTCCCGCCCACAGCAACTGCTCACCTCTCGTCTCCTGACCTGCCTTTCTGCTGACCTGGTCTGAACGGGAGCGCTGTGGGGCTTCTCACCCGACCCAAAGGCACTTCTCCCTTCCAGGTCACCCAGGCAGACCCGAGGGAACTTTAGGCCCTAACTCAGTGTGCTAGGGTCAGGTTCTCTAACTCACTTCCGTTCCACCCCCAGTCCATGGTCAATAAACTGAAGAAGACAGGAGTGTCGCAGGGCAACTTTATTGAGAGGAAACATGGTCACACCCAGCAAACATGTGTTCCTTCTCATCCTCTCTCACACACAGTCGCACGCACACGCATAGATAGCCCTTTGCCTCAGTCCAGGTCCCAGCCACAGGGGTGGGAGCCTCCTCGATTCCTAGGATCTAGAAGCAACAGGTACGAGATGGAGGCATGGAGGAGTGGGGGGGGGGGGGGTGGGGGCAGGTTCGGGAGTGGTGTAAGGAAGTCGGGGTGCAGAGAGCAGGGGGTGGGCAGGGCTAGGAACACCCACCAGATAGCTGCATGAAGTGAGGGATCCCTAGCCCCTGGTGACCTCAGCCTGGCTGCACCCCTTCCAAGGAGGCTTTCAGGGTGTGGCAGAACATTCAGGGGGTGGGAAAGGGCCGGGTCCCACTCCGTATTAGTCCTCTCTGCTGACTGGGGACTGGAGAGCAAGGCAGGGCAGGGAGGGAACAGACGGCTTCAGCTCTGGGGCTCCTCCGGAGCTTCTCCACCCTCTTCCCCAGCATTGTCGGCTGTCCACAGCGTCAGGTTATCTCGCAGCAGTTGCATGATGAGGGTGCTGTCCTTGTAAGAGTCCTCATTGAGGGTGTGCAGGTCGGCCATGGCCTCGTCGAAGGTGGTCTTGGCCAGTGAGATGGCCTCCTCGGGGCTGTTGGCTATCTCGTAGTGGAAGACAGAAAAGTTCAGGGCCAGGCCCAGGCGTATGGGGTTGGTGGGCGGCATCTCCTTCTTGCTGATGTCCATGGCCTCTTGGTAGGCTGAGCGGGCAGAATCAATGATGCGCTTCTTGTCATCGCCAGTGGCCACCTCGGCCAGATAGCGGTAGTAGTCACCCTTCATCTTCAAGTAGAAGACGCGGCTTTCTGCCTCTCCGGCCTCTTTGATGAGGTGGGAGTCCAGCAGGCCCAGCACGGTGTCGCACACCCCGCGGAGCTCCGTCTCTACCTTCTCTCGGTACTCTTTCACCTCGGGGCCCTTCTCCTCCGACCCCTCCTCGTTGCTTTTCTGCTCGATGCTGGACAGGACTCTCCAGGCCGCTCTCTGGCCGCCCACCACATTCTTATAGGCCACGGAGAGCAGATTCCGCTCCTCGCAGGAGAGTTCCTCACCCTTCTCCACGGCACCCTTCATGAAGGCTGCCATGTCCTCATAGCGTTCGGCCTGCTCGGCCAACTTGGCCTTCTGGATCAGACTGGCTCTCTCCATGACTCCGAGGACAGACAGGCGGGCGAACTGGCTGCCGTGAGACCAATGCTGGATTCTGTGGGGCTCTTGCTCTCCGTCTGCCTTTTGGCTGGGGTGACAAGGCCTGGAGAAGGGTTGGGAGGGGCCTGGGCGGGCCTGGGCCTTGGGCCCTGCCTCCTCCTCTTCTCCCCACACCCTTTCCGGCTCTTCCTTAAAGGTAAAAGGGCTGGGATGTGCGGGGTGAGTCATCGGGATAGTCAGCGGGAGAAACCTGGCTGTGGCTCCCACCTGAACAGGCACCTTTCAGGCTCCAGACTGCCCCCTGCTGTTCAGAGCTGCATTGCAGGAGCGTTCTGGATTACCAAAGGAGATTGTCTTTCGGGGTAGGGTGTTCTAGGGGTGTCCTTCCAGGGGTAGAGATGACTTCAGCCACTAGGCTACGTTAGCCTCGGCAGAGCCTAGTGAGCTGGTGCAGAGGGCTGGGACGGGTCAGGTCACATGTAGGCAGGGCTATATGGTTTCCCAAGACTTTAGCACCCATGGTCTGATATAATCCCCTTGAAGGCTCTGTGGGACTGTAGAGGCAGAAGCATCAACTCTCAAGGGGAGAAACCGCTTAAGGTCACAAGCTGTTTCTTCTGACTTTTCCCACATTGAGGCCTCTGGCCCGGGAGCCATTATCTGGAATTGAGTGCCAGACTTCGCCCGAGTCGGCCCGAAGACAGTTCCATCCCTTGGCTCTCCTTCAAGGTCCCCTCTGAACACCAGAATGCGCAGGTGGCATTTCAGGTGCCACTTAATGAAGTGTTTAGCGAGCGGCCTCTGAAGCTCCGGTCTAGTCTTTGTAATTAGTCACCCCACAGGTTTGTTGGACACCTTCCCCATGACAGCACAATTTTCCCTTTTAAGTTGGTGGCCTGTTGACACTTGTCTGAGCCCTTCCTCGCTGGTTCTCCACATCAGGTCACCCGTTCTTGCAGGCTGCCTGCCGTCAGGTATCAGCAGGGCTCACAGAAGGCGGGGGGCATGGGGCGCAGCTCCTTGGCTGCCCCACTGTGACTCAGATTGCCTCGTCAGAGGCTGGGAAGCAGGTCACGGGGTGCTCAGTCCAGTTTGGTCCCCCAGGGGGGACGCTAGCAGCTGGGCAGGAAGACAGGGCTGAGGAGAAGGAGCCAGGAGTGACGCGTACCATTTTGTTTTATGGAGCAGTCATTCCAGCTCAGGGAGATCCACCCCCCTCGGCTCCCAGAGGTTCTAGTCCCTTCTTGATCGAGGCCCTGGTCTCCAGCCAGAGAGAAGCGTCCTCAGAGATGGAGACCACTTTTGTCCCCAACCTTCTGTCCCTGTTTGGTTGGGTCCTGTCTTCTAGCTTCTAAGAGTATGGGCACTGGGGTAGGGTTCCTGCTTATCTGCCCCAGCTACTCCCCCGACAGTTTAGATGTGACTCCAGAGTCCCTTCTAAGGAACCTTCTTCCTGGGACCCAGCCAACCGAATCCTTGAACCAGGACTACTAACTATAACATTGTCTTGCCTGTCTTCTCTGCTTCTCCGCCGCCCCCCCTGCTCCCCCCTCCTTGTGCCTGACCATGCACCTTGACTCTGGGAGGGAGGTATAGGCCAAAACTTTGAAGACACGGGCTGATGTGCTTATGTCGCAAGAGTAGGGGCTCTCCAGATCCTGGCTAATTCCGTGGGGTTCCCCTCCTGAGATCTGAGGGCTCAGAGCGCAGCCACAGGAAAGGAAGGAAGGAAACTACTCTGAAATATCAAGTTGGGGAAGGACCCAGCAGGGCACGCCCAGCGTCTCAGCACTCAGGTGGACTCAGACTGACAGAGGAGTTCCTGTTGGTGGCCAGCTTGGCTCTAAAGAGACAGGCTGCGCCCCTCAAACCCGGCCCCCAGAAAAAAAAAGGAGGTGGGAAATACAACTCGGTTGGTAGAGTTCCCGCCTAGCATGTATGGAGTTGGATCCCCAGTCCTGTATAGACTGGCAATACCTCTGTAATCCCAACACTCACGAGGCAGAAGCAGAGGGGAGGCTCTCTTTCCCTGAGTCTGTTCTCATTTGTAAGAGAGCTGAGATCACCTTTCTCTTTGGTTACCGGAGAAAAAACAGTCAAATACATAGGCAAGCCCTGATAAACAGCAAGTTCGAGGCTGGTCTGGTCCACATACGGAGTACTGCCATCTTGGTGTATGCGGTAGTGCTGGGGTTGTCCCCACGAGTCCCCAGAACTCTATCAGCTAAACCACATCACCAGCCCCCATCCCTGGTTATTTTTTTTTTCTTTTGTAGCTGGGTTCTATGGATGAGGAAAGGTCATGAACTGCCCATACCATGTGGCCCTGCCAGGTGTCCACGCCAGAGAAGGGGTCCTCTGCCCAGACTTCTTTCCAGACTGACAAATGGTACAATCTACACCAACTCCTCCCTTTCCATCTGGAACATCCCGCTCAGCCCTCAAGGGCTTTCCTTGGCACGAGTCATCTAGCCTGGGCTTCCCCAAGTCCTGGGGGCAACTTGGAGATCCCAGGACACTAGGAGCTTGGACCTTGGGGCCTGGCAAAATTCAAAGCCCACAAAGGGAGTGCTCTCTCACGCCTCTTAAGCCGGGGACCTGGTGGGTGGCTACAGTCGGGCCCTAGCAAGCCTCTCACTGCTCCTCACTGAAGTCGGGCTGCTTGACACTCCTGCTGGCTCTGGCCTGGAGATCTGACTCAGTTCCTGTGTCAGTCGTCTCCCTTTGCCTCCAGGCTTCTACTTCCCAAGTCCAGGAGCCCAGGCAGGCAGGAGGCAGCAGGTCCCGGCAGAGCGTGGACCTCTGCAGAGGCTGCCTGAGTCAGCAGGACAGATCAGGCTAAAGTCCTGGTGCTCGGCTCATCCTGGTGTTCACTGCCATCCTTTGCAGGAAGAGGGATTCTTATCAGAGTCTAGAAAGAATCTCCCACAACTGGCAAAACCTTTTCTAGTAATTTCCGAGGTGATTTTTTTGGCGTTGGAATGTTCAAATTCAACAGTTGACCAGAGAGAGGGCTTTGTGATTGGTCGTTAAGAGTTCAGCTCCGTAACCGAGAGCTGTGTACTGCCTTTGGGAAGGGTTAGCGGAGGATGCTCAGGTGGTTCCTGTTTGCCTCCTCTCCTTCTACACTACTGCTGTTGGAGTGAGCCCCCCTCTAAGCCAGTCTAGGGTAGGAGACAGTGTGGAATTTATAGAGACAGAACCGAATGAGGTCAGCATGTAGAACTGCATTCCAGCTGGGTCAGAAGAGGCCTTGGACAGGTCCCTTCCTGCCCCTGGGCTTAGGCCTCCCCACTGGTAACAGAAGGCTGGGCAGCCCCCTCCTGGGTATGGCATCTCCAAGTTTAGGGCTTCTCCAAAACCCCACCCTCTCCTGCTGGGGTCACACAGTTGTTGGCTCAGTGACTTTCCCTGAGTCTCTTCTCATTTGTAAGAGAGCTGAGATCACCTTTCTCTTTGGTTACCGGGAAAAAACAAATAATACATAGGCAAGCCCTGATAAACAGCAACAGCAATCCTGCCTGCCTAGGCTTTTTTTTTTTTTTTTAATGTATAATGTACTTTATGTGCACTGGTGTTTTGCCTGCATGTTATAGTTGTGTGAGGGTCAGATCTCCTGGAACTGGAGGTACAGACAGTTGTGAGCTGCCATATGGGTGCTAGGAATTGAACCTGGGTCCTCTTGAAGAGCAGTCAGTGTTTCTAAACACTGAGCCATCCCTCCAGCCCGGTTTTTTCTTCTAATTTATCTTTATTTATCTTGTGTTTGTGTGTGTGCACATGGTCCACAGTAAACACAGAGGAATTGGAAGACCTGAGCAATTGGTTGTCAGTTCACTTCTGTGGGTGTGCAGCCCAGGCTAGCCTTGTGCTTACTGTGTAGTTGAGGATGCTCTGAACTGATCCTCCCGCTGGGATTATAGACGTGTACCACCCCAGGGTACAGTGTCCATGTGGGAAAGCATCTAGGGAATGAGAGAAAGGACGCTCTATGGACCTTCCTTAGGTTGGGCTCAATTGGGGAATGTGAGCCTCAGACTGGAGTTTGACACCTCCCACCCCCTATTTTGGACTAGGCAAAGTTTTTCAAAGTTCAGCTAAGCCTTGAAGGTCTCTGGGGAGGAAAGGACTTCTGGAGAGAGAGAGCCAAGAGGTGCCTTTCCCCATGTCCCTCCGGGCCTGTCTCCAGAGCAGCGCTATCTGGCCAGGGTTGTGAGGGAGATAGTCATTCTCACACATCCGCAGCCGGCAGCACCCATGGCCCCAAAGGAAAGGGGTGAGACACACTCAAGGCTCCAGCAAGAAGAGAGGGCTCTTTATTTCTGTTAGAAAAGGTAGTGGACAGCAGGTGAGCGGCCTGTGCTGGGCACAGCTAGTCTTCCCAGGTCTGGCCCAGTTCCCTTTGGGTCCCTGGAAGAAGTGGAGCTGTGTAGCCAGCCCTTGGTGCCTGGGGCCAGGGATACACAGGCTCACACCTCGCATCCTCCTGGGGGGATGGGGGCGTGGGAACAGTGCTGAGCCGCTGTGCTCAGAACAGTCCCCAAACCTGTTCAGCAGCGTCGACACCCAGATAGCTCCTGAAGGAACCTGCTTGGCTTGCCTATGGCTCTGCTGACTGGGGGGAGGCTGTAAGGCAAGATTCCTGAAGAGTCTTGACACCTCACACATCTGGGGAAGGGGCATGAGGGGAGGAGGAGAGGGGGAAGATCGGCAGGGTTACAGTAGTGTGTATTGTGTTGAGGCTGCAGTATGGCTTTTTTATACTCTGGTCAGCAAGGAGTGGGGGCAGGGGCCAGGAGGTCAGCACCTGCCCGCTGTGGGGAGCTCTAGAGAGCACACAAGTAGGACAGGCTGGGGGGCAGACCCTGTAGGCACAGATGGTGGCAGACGGGCCACAGGTTAGGCAGGTGGAGGCGCAGGGTGCCTGGCTCCCCCCAGGCCACTCCTGGAGAGGCAGAGAGTGGCGGTCCTCAGGAGCTCCTTCAGCCCCCGCGCATACTGGATGATCCGCAGGATGGCAAAGGAGGAGAAGAGAAAGGGTTAGCGGACAGACAGATGGAAGAGGTAGCCTGCAGGGGCCCCGAGTGGGGTCAAAGGTACCATAGTACCTGTCTCTCCCCCAGAAAAGGGCCAAAGCTCAGGCAGCAGGCAACAGAGCAGGAGAGGAACAGCAGCAGGCGAGGGGGCATGCCGGGGGCACACAGCAGGATGCAGAGGTGCTAGTGACCTGAGGGCCCTGCACATCAGTCCACCAACAGCACTGGCCAGGCCTCTCAGGGCAGGTGTGCCACCTTCCCAGTCTCACCCTTCCTCTTCTGAAAGGACAGGTGCTCTGAGGGAGCCTCAATCCAAGGAGGGAGTGGCCAGGACTAAGAGCCTTCTGTTGGGGGGGATTCCTGAGGACCTGCCACCACCAGCACACACACCACACCGCACACCAGACAGAGATGGATGGATGGACTTGGTGAAGTCGGTAGGCATGCATTGATGAGATGGTGTGTGGAGTGTGGGCAGGGCTGGCTGACAGGTGAGACAAGGTCTTACCAGCTAACCCTCTGCAGAGAGGCCTGTTAGCTCCCCTCAGGCTGTGCAGGAGATGGCAAAGTCCTGACAGGTGTCCTCCTGGAGGAGATACCAGAGAGGTCGGCCTATGTTATCATCTGCCTGGCCGTTCTGGCTACCTAGGAGGTTTGGGTTGGGGCAGGGATAAGAAGTTCCAACTTGGACCTACTGTCCCAAACATGTCTTTAGCGGAGCAATCACTGGGGATCGGGGTGCAAAGTTAGCAGGAAAGAGCTCAGGAAGTACCAATTCCTGAGCCACAAGAAGGCAGACATGGTGAAGGCGGGTTAGCCACAGTCCCTCTGCTGCAGAGTTCCCGCTATCACTGGCTGCCGGCCTCCCATTTCCCAGGGAAGAATCCAGAGCTATGCTACAAACCAGAAACTCGGCAAAATAAAAGGCAACAAAAACCAAACCAAAGCAAATCAGCTCCTAAAAATGAAGTTTTATTACAAGCAGGAACAAATGAATACTGGCTTAGATAAAAGGCAGGTTAGGGAGCCTCCTCCAGCCCCTCATCTACCTCCCAGAGCCACTGTAGGATGGCCTAGGACTCTGAAGCTTTTCTCCCAGCTAAGATACTCCCCGGCTCTGTCTGGGACCCACTAGCCTTAGGAGCAAGGCAGAGAAGTTGGAGTGACTTCCTATGCTATGATCCAAGGGCTTCAGCCCACTTGAAGGGCCAAAGTGGGGGTCCTAAAAGAACAAGTCTCTATTTTAATTAGAAACTACAGATCCCAGCAGCAGGACGATGTGCTATGAGGGTCCTGGCCAACCAATAAGCCTCCTGGCCTATTCTGCTTCTTCCTTCATCCCAAATTAGCAGAAATGTGTTGTCTCCGACTCTCTAGCATGGGGGGGGGCATATACAGAGCAGAGAGCCAAGGGGGGGGTGTGGCTTGCAGAATGGCAGCTGCTCCCCGCTCCCCAGCCCAGTCACCCCACCCACCACACCTAGCCTCAGCCTGTTGGGGCAGGTTACAGCTGGGAGCCTGACCTGGGGGCTGGGTGGCCGAGTCCCTAGCCACTGGTTGTCTGAAGGCTATGGCAGAAGGGAAGGGCAGGAGCTCAGGGGTCTCTTGTGATTAATGCACCATCTTCCGAAGCCCCTACATGTCAGGTTGCTTCTGAACACAGGGTGGGTAAGAGGGAGACGGAATAGCCCAGGGATATGGAAGTCAGCTGTATTTGTACACAGGCATGCGCGCACACACACACACACACACACACACACACTCTCTCTCTCTCACACACACATTCATAGCTAGATCTGCTGTAAAACATTTATTAAACCACCTAGCCTTCTGAAAACCCTTGACTTGGCACTACACATTAACTTCTTATTTTTAAAAAAAGGCCATGTAATTCGGGAGGCAGAGGCAGGCAGATCTCTGTGAGCTCGAGGCCAGCCTGGTCTACAAGAGCTAGTTCCAGGACAGGAACCAAAAGCTACGGAGAAACCCTGTCTTGAAAATCCCCCCCCCCAAAAAAAAGGCCATGTAAAAAAGAGGTCTATAAAAATGTGCAAAATACCCAGCATTAATAAACCCGTTTCAAGTATTGCCAGCATCACTAACCCACCCACCTCTAGCTCTGACTTGGAAGAGACTGGGGGGAGGGGTGGTGGCACAGGAAAGGATCCTTGAGAGTCTCCACGGGCTGGGGAAGGCAGGGTCCCCATTCCCATTCCTACTGTGCTGCCCAGGACTCTACAGGCGCTGAGGTTCTGGGGCCTGGACGGCTGGCTTGGCTTCCTATGACACAGGCTGCCTCCCACCTTCTGCCCATGCTCTCTACTGGTACCCCAGCTCTATCCTACTGGCCAATTCCATATACCCCCCCAAGACCACCAAAATAGCCTTGCACATCTCAAAGGGAATGTGGGAGCCGCAGACCAGGAGTCCAAGGGCAGGCGTTGGCCTGCCACTGTGCTTCAGGGCCAGCTGCTCAACAGTCCTGCTTCCAGACGCCCCGGCTCCCCAGGGTCCAAGCATGCCTCTGGCTGGGAGGCTGCCCACTCAGTTCACACCCTCACTCACACTGGGTCTCCCTGGGCACAGGCAGTGACCTGGCATGGTTTCCTTGGTGGCCTCCAGAGGCCATGGCTCTCCTTTCCTGCCACCGATCAGTTCAGGGACCTAGGGCCCAAACTGTGGGAACCTGGGTTTGAGGAGCAAGAGGGCACAGCTCTGTGGCAGTTCAGAGAACGCTGCGCAGGATGGGAAATAAATACGAAAAGACTTGAGTCTTTGGCAGCTCTGCTTCCCTCGGACGGTATGGGGAGGGTCCCAGCAGGCTTGGAGGGCGGGCAGCAGGTGGCAAGCACTGAGTCACATTCAGGGGTAGCCTCCTACCATGCTGGCATCTGGCTTGGCCCCACAGGCTGGCTCGTCACTTCTCATGGGTGAGGGCAACACAGCGTCAGACTGCACGAATCCCCGCCGGTCGATCAGGCTTCCAAAACATAAGGACAGGGCATGAGCCTCAGACAAGGCTCTAGGCACGTGACAACACAGACAATGTCTTCCCAGAAAAGACCCAGCCCTAGAAAAGCTGGGCAAATGGAAGCTGCTTTCCATTCAGTTGTTCAATGGGCGAAAGTGTTTGCCACCAAACCTGATGATGACTTGCGTTCAAGCCCAAGGACTCTTGACTTCCATATGCACACCACTGTAGGTGCATACACACACATACAAGTAAACACATTTAAAATAAGACCTTCTGTGCACCTGGCTTTTCCAGATAATTCATCCATTAGTTTGGTTTTGTTATTATTACTATTTTTAGGCATTGTCTCACTATGTAGCTCTAGCTCTATAGATTGCAGACTGTCCTAGAACTCATCATGTAGACCAGGCTGCTCTTGCTCAGAGATCTGCTTGTTTCTGTTAAGATTAAAAAGGCAAGTGCTCCTGGGTGGCAGTGCACACCAATAACCCCAGCATTAGGAAGGCAGAGGCAGGTGGATCTTGGGAGTTTGAGGTCTTGCCCTGGTCTACAGGGCAAGTTCCAGACAGCCAGGACTATACAGAGAAACTCTGTCTTAAAAAAAGGGGGGGGGGCGCATTCTGCCACCATGCCAGAATGTTTTTGTTTCTTGAGACAGGATCTCAAGTAGCCTTGCTACTTGAGGACGTAGCTGAGGATGACCTAGGACTCTGACCTGCCTCTATCTCCCAAGTTTATTCATTGTCATTAATTCAAGCGGACTCAGCTGTCTGGGTGCCAAGAAGCCAGGCTGCAAGTGAGAGAAAAGTAAGAAAGAACAGCTATTAGGAGTCACTGAGAGGCCTAGTGTCCTGTCTCCCTAGTGGGGCACATCTGTAAGGAAGGTCTTGCCCCCGCGGTGCCCATGGCTATTAACTCGGGTTCTGGAGCTCTGGTGCCCCCTGCTGTCAGCAGGGTTGAAGCACCAAGGTTCCTGAGGAAAGTGGTGGTGACCTCACCCTGTAGAAGAAAGACAGGTCACCTACTGTGGTCATGACAGTCACTGTGGTATCTCTGGGAAGTAGGGTTACACAGAATACCCAATGATCTTTACTATTTTGTACGTTCCTCCTTTGAAACAGTGTCACTGTGGATCCCAGGCTGGTCTTGAAGATGAAGCAATCCTCCTAACCTTAGTCTTCAAGTGTGAGGGTTACAGGCAGGTACAACCATGCCAGGTGGTACCTTTTTTTATTCTACACAGGAGCAAATGTGATTAAAACTAACAGCCGTCCTCAGAATTTCTCAGACATCCAGCAGAATAGAGGACAGCAAATGGAATCCATGTCTGTGCAGGGAGAAAGGCCTGCTAAGATCCAGACCCTCCACAACTCCCAGGAGGGGTCCACCTCCCTGTGACCTCTCTTACATGTCCTGGCTTACCTGGGAGGTAGGGGGCCACAGAGCACAGCACAGCAGTTGGTGACAATACTTTTATGGCTGTAAGGGTTGACAGAGGCCTCACCGCCCCTCCTGCTGGACCAAGATCCCTTGATCTGGAAAGAGAAGAAGCTGGGTAAGCGGCCTCCGTCTGTCCCCACTTCCTCTAGCAGTGCTGAGGATTATACATGCAAAGCATCAACCACTGGGCTCCTTCTGCACTTTCTAGAAATGGAACCCAGAGGCCAGCAAGAGTCCCACTTAGAAACCAGTTCTGGGGACTTCTGGGTGCAGCACCAGCGGAGACCAGAAGGCTCCAACTAGCACAGAGGACAAGCAAAAGGAAGTCTCCAGAGGAGGCTGTCTGGGTAGACATCTCTACCCTGGCTTCCCACCTGTGCTGGACAGCTTGACATCAACTCGATACAAGCTATCCTTATCTGAAAGAGGGAACCTTAATTAAGAAAATGCCTCCCTAAGATCTGCCTATAGGCAAACCTGTAGGACATTTTATTAATTAGTGATTGATGGGCGAGGGGCAGTCCACTGTGAATGGAGTCATCCCTGGACTAGTGGTCCTGGGTTCTGTAAGAAATCAGGCTGTTGGGTGGTGGTGGCACACGCCTTTAATCCCAGCACTTGGGAGACAGAGGCAGGCAGATCTTTGTGAATTCGAGGCCAGCCTGGTCTACAGAGCGAGTTCCAGGACAAGCTCCAAAAGCTACACAGAGAAACCCTGTCTCAAAAAATAAAGACGAAAAAATAAATAAATAAAAAGAAAGCAGGCGGCAGGCTGAGCAGGCCAGTAAGCAGCACCACTCCTTGGTGTCTGAATCAACTCCTGCCCCCAGGTTCCTTCCTGGTCTGAGTTCCTGTCCTGACTCCCTTTGATGATGGTGATGTGGAAATGTAAGCCAAATAAACCCTTTCCTCCCCAACTTGCTTTTGGTCTTGGTGTTTCATCTCAGCAACAGTGACGCTAACTAGGACACCAACTAACAGGGAGGGCAGGGTTGAGGGCACGAAGCAGGCGGAACCACTCTGACCCTGCCACTCAACTACATGACCCTGGACATCCTTTCTGCCTAGGGAAGCCCTGGGTTGACGCTATTGAGGGGCTCAGCAGGAAAGACCCATTTAATTGTCACCCAGAAGTTTCCACATTTGCTGGGCCAAGCACCCCTTTCTGTTTAAGTTCCAGGAAGATCCTGCAGAACCGGCACTCAGGAAACCCACTGGTGATGGGGTGGGCTGGGGCTAATGCCCTTTCTGCCCTTATCAATGTGTCCAGTTTTGCTTTCTCAAATGAGACTGTGAGAGGTTGTGGGATTTTTTTTTTCTTTCTTCTTTTTGGTTTGGTTTTTTGAGACAAGTTTCTCTGTGTCCTGGAACTCAGTTTGTAGACCAGGCCGGTCATATGTGTCCTGAGGTAGCCTCTAACTTCCTTTTTTTTAAAAAAAAAAAAAAAAAAAAAAAAGTTTATTTATTTATTATGTATACAATATTCTGTCTGTGTGTATGTCTGCAGGCCAGAAGAGGGCACCAGACCTAATTTCAGATGGTTGTGAGCTACCACGTGGATGCTGGGAATTGAACTTAGGACCTCTGGAAGAGCAGGCAGTGTTCTTAACCACTGAGCCATCTCTCCAGCCCCAGTCTCCAAATTTCTGTGTAGCCATGGATGACCTTGAATTCCTCATCTTCCTCTCTCCACCTTTCAAGTGCTGGGATAACACGCGTGTGCCACTGCTCCTGGAGGTGGCTTCCTTCTCATTCTTCCGTTTATTATGTATTCTATGTGTATGGGTGTCTTGCCTTTATGCATGTGTATCACATGTGTGCAGTGTTGGAGGAGGCCAGCAGAGGGCACCAGATTACCTAGGACTAGTACAACACGGTTACACACCTGGGTCCTCAGAAGAGTAGCCAGTGCTCTTAACCACCAAGCCTTCAGTCCCTCCTCCATTTCTGGATACTGAGATTGAAGGCAGGGCCTTGCCCATGCTACGTAAGTGTTCTTCCACTGAACTACATCCCTGTTCTCTTTTTACTTTTTGTCTCAGACAGACTGTCCATTCTCACCTTGAATTTTCAATCCCTGTCTTGGTCTCTAGAGCAGCTGGGATTACGGGCCTGTGCCAGCAGACTAACTAAGCTCCTTTTCTTTCTCTTCCCAACCCCCCTTTTATTTTGCCAAGTCAGTGTCTCCCCACACAGTCCAAACTGTCCTCAAACCAAACCACAGGCCCTCTTGCCCGGGTCTACAAAGTGCCAGGATTACAGGCCTGCCCACCATGTCTCGTCTGAAGTGGATCCGTTTTCTTTTGGATGGTGGGGCCTCTGATCAATGTTGCACAGCAACCCTGGAAACATAACAGTACGGTTTTCTTTTTCAGGGCTGGAGGACAGTGAGGGGAGGTCATGTCTGGACTGGGGACAGTGGGTGCTCAAATAATGCTGGCTGACAGTGGCTTACAAGTGAATAGCTGGGAGGGCAACGGGGCCACGCCGCCATTCTGTTCTAACAATGCCTCTCGGTGCACAGACTTCTGGAACCCCAGTCAGAACTGTGATGCCTACAGGTGCGGTGTGGCAAATGCAAAGTCAGGGTCGTGACTTTTGGGCATCAACCCTGGACTGGCCCTTCCCAGAATTATGACCAAAGGCCACATCTCTCAACCACGCCATGCACAGGAGTATGGATCCCAGTTCTGTCACAAGCAGGATGCAATGCATCAAGAGACACAGCCAGGCTCCCCAGCCCCCCAACTTTACTCACGTCTTCGTTAGTTGTTAGGTTGGAGGCGACGAGGTAAGTGTGGAACCCTGAGAGGCCCAGGATGGACCAGATGGAGAAGAAGCAGATGACCAACTCCAGCACAGTGGAACTGTCAAGGACACATGGGGGGAGGGTGGAGACCCTGGGAGCCTGTGCTCACGTTCTCGCCCACCCTTCCCTGGAGCTATATCCCCAGTGGCAGGTGTCCAGTCATCATTCTCGGCAGATCACCTCCTGCACCCCAGAAACAGGCGGGAGTCCTGAGGAGCAAGTCAGGATCTGGGCTAGGGATGGCATGGGGAATTCTTTTGTTTTGTTTTGTTTTATATTATTTTTGTTTTTCAAAACAGGGTTTCTCTGTAGCTTTGGTGGCTATCCTGGAACTTGATCTGTAGACCAGGCTGGCCTCGATCTCACAGAGATCATCCTGTCTCTGCCTCCCGAGTGCTGGGATTAAAGGTGTGCACCACCACCGCCCAGCTGGCACAGGGAATTGTAGCCATAGGATCTTGGCCATGACGTAGTCCATGGAGCTTGACCTCCTAAGGAACATGCAGGCTGGTGACATGACTCAGTGGGTAAAGGCACTTGTCACCAAACCTGATGACCTGAGTTTGAGTGTTAAGTTGTCCCCATCTCTATTTGTGTGCTGTGTGGCATGCTCCCACTGCCTCCAGGCAAGATAAAATAAACAAAGATTTAAGAAATTAAGAAATACACTCTTGGGCTTAGAGCGATGGTTTAGTAGTTGGATGCACTGACTGCTCTTCCAGAGGACCCAGGTTCAATTCCCAGCACCCACATGGCAGCTCCCAACTGTCTCTAACTCCTGACACCCTCACACAGACATGCATATAGGCAAAAATGATACACATAAAAAGAAAGAAAGAAAAGAAACCCACTCTTTGCCAGGCCTTTGTAAGCAGGGACAGTGTCCTGAGGTTGTGTGCGCAGCCCCTCCCAGTGACAACCCATTTAAAGTCAGCTCTAGTGCAGGTACTAACAGAGTAACTGGTAGAGTGGATTCCAGAGAACAAACACGGCCCCACTGTCCCACCCTGGAGACCCACCCCATGAAGAGGCCTCAATTCCCACCCAGGGTGACAACTGGCAAAAGATATCTTGCTGGTGTCTCTTTCAGAGTGGAGAGAAAGCTGCTTTCTTGAGAACCTAGGAAGGAAGAGACAGAGACACAGCTCAGGGGGTGATGACCACAGCCTGTTGCTAGGGCTGAGCTCACTGGCCAGTCCTCCTCCACCCCTTGTCGTCCCCCCACTCACGCAGAGTCAGGTGGGTGACCACGCAGGCGAAGATGAAGGCTGTCAGGAAGGAGAGGGAGAGGATGAACGCATAAAAGAAGCGGTAGTTCCGTCTCCCGACACAGTTGCCCACCCAGGGGCAGTGATGGTCAAACCGTTCTAGAAAGGGAAGGAGTCAGTGTGGGTCTCCAACCAGCAATGGTGGTAGCCCTCCCTCAGGCTGGCGCTCTCCCATCCCCTCACCCCTCAACACCAGCTGACTCCTGCCCTCCCGTGGACACACCCGACTTCTAGCCCTTGATCATCAGTTCCCACCCACTGCCTGACACACGCCCTGTCTATTCTTTTAGCTCCATAGTAACTCCTTCTGATGCCAACTACAAAGCCACTCCCTTAAAACGTCTCCTGTGACCTCAAACTAGGCAGAGGGCCCTGTCACCTGCTCTGTTAGCCCTCTTTTATACAGCTTTGCTCGTAGACCCTTGAGATCTCCAGGATCCCACAGAGTGCCTGCTTCAAAGTCTCACAGACCATGGCCTAATACTACCTACATGCCAACAGCTCGGGCCTGAGGCTCAGAGAGGGCTGGGCCGCTAGGTAACTCATGGAGAGCTGGCACCAGAGGCCAGGGCAAGGGACTGAGCTCATACCAGCATTAAGTCCCTGGGGGTGGGAGTCGCACCCAGGCTGGTGAGGAAAGTCCCTGTGGGAATCTGGGTCACATGCCCGTTGCAGGCCTTATGCCAAGGCTGGTGCCTTCTAAGGAGGTGGGTGGGGCAGACTGGCAGGGATGAATAACACCCCGAGTCACCCACTTCACTGTCTCCTGTCCCAGCTCCCCTCTTCAGGGAGTGCTGAGCTGGCAAGATGAAGTCACTGCTCTGGGAACTGTGCACTGTCACCATGGCTCAGCTCACTTGGGTGTCATACAGACTCTCCCTTATGAGACCCTCCCAAGGGGCCTTCATGGCTCTTCCCCAAGCTGTAGAGCTTCCGAGGAGCTGGGTGAGGGCACAAGCCAAGCAGAAGAAGGTGGGCAAGAGCCACCTTCCAGTTGTGGTCCAGGCTCTCCACCTCACTCCTCCAGATTCTCACCCTCCCTGCCTTCTTTCTCAATTAGATCATCCCCTGCCTTCAGTATTAACTGCTCCAGGCTTCTGGATCAGGGACCCACTGAGGAGTGGCCTGAAGCTGGGAGACAAGCTCAAGGTCTCTGTCTGCAGAATTACTTAGGGATTAGGGGGACAGGATATACCAACCCTGGGTCAAGAGATGTCACCGCTAGTCTGGGAAAGGCAGCCTTCTGGCTCACCCCTAAGTATTTCAGATGCTGCCTGTCTTGCCCCCACATGTGACTTCCTGGATCCAAAACTCAGTCTTTCGGGGTCCTTGAGGCCCCCACTCACCCACACAGTTGTCGCAGACACTGCAGTGCGAGGTCCTGGGTGGCCGGAACATCTTGCAGGTGAAGCAGTATTTCAGCTTCACCATCTGCCCGTTGATCATCACCTCCCGGGTCCGAGGGGGCGGTCGGTATGTGGAGCTGCCTGTGTTGTCTGAGGGTGGGAAGAGAGAAAACGGGGATGCCCAAATCGGCCATGGCCCTTGCCATTGGGGAGCCACGCCAGAGAGGATGTGGTCAGGAACTGAGAGTCGGGGACGACGCACCAATGCAGGGACAAATGTTAGGAACTGCTTACAGACCCACACTCACTCAGGCCTGGGACTGTGCTCGAATCTCACATAGCTGCACACACATCTGCTGGCCTTCACCCTGAAGCAAGGCCACCAGGGACAGAGCTCCTAGGAAGGTTTAGGAAGGTCGTGTGCATCTAAGTGAGTTTAGATCCAACTTTACTACATGAGGGCGGCACAGTTAAAGGAACAGATTAAACGCCCCAGAGAGGGAACTGGATGGACGTCTATAATCCACCGGCCTGACTGCTCACCAAAGTCAGTGTTACTTATAGAGAAGAGCTGGAGAGAGGGCTCTGTGGTTAAGAGTGCTTCCCGCTCTTCCAGAGGAACTGAGTTCTGTCCCCAGCACCCATGCCAGGTGGCTCATACCCACCTGTAATTCTGCTCTCTCTTGGCAGCCACACTTCCCTCCCCTCATACATAATTAAAAACAAAATATTAACAAATAAGTAAAAATGTAATCAAAACAATAACAACATTAACAGAATGTCAGAGCTGGGGTGGTGGCTGTGCCTGAAACTGGAAAAGTGCACTCAAGGGCAGCCTAGACTACAATGTTTCTTCCCCTCCTCTTTTTGTTTAGAAAAAGATGCTTACTGACCACACTGCAAGCAGGAGGTAACAAAGAAACACCTGTTGCATCAACCTTTTTCTTTTCTTGTTGTTTAATGGAAGGAATAACACGTTTACCCAAAGTCTGCAAACCCTACACGTTCTATTTGCTGAACTCACATCTCAGGGTCCAGATCAAAAGGGTATGTAGCCCGGCAGATGTGGTGGTGCACCCCTTTAATCCCAGCACTTGGGAGGAAGAGGCAGGCGGATCTCTGTGAGTTCAAGGCCACCCTGGTCGACAGAAAAAGTTCCAGGATGGTCAGGGCTACTGAAACCCTGTCTCAAATCAAAGAACCAAAAACAAAAAGGGTCTCACCATGTTTCCCTGGCTCCGGAATTCACTAGGTAGGCCAGTTTGCCCTTGAACTCACAGAGATCCTCTTGCATCCGCCTCCCAGGGTACTGGAGCCCAGTTACCTATTGTTCTGCTACGGATACTGAGTTCAAGTGTGTTCAGCCTGGGAACCCTTATCAACAGGCTCCTGGACACCGGGTCTGCCCCACAGTTTCCTGTTTGGCTGCTTACCTCCAGAGACTAGTGTCTGCATGCTTACCAATGCACTAAGCACTAGCCCAGGTGCCCGGCATGCCCGGTGAGGCACATGGATTCCAATCTCACAGTTCTAACCAACAAAGGGCCTCTTACCATAACCCTAACCACATGTGTTTAAAATGCGATCAAGCACCTTAAGATTTCCTCTTTAGAACAGGAAGCAGGAAAAGGCAGGGCTGGGGCCCAGGAGGCTGAGCCAACTGAACTCTAAGCCTTAGCTTTCTAATGAAAAATAGGAATAACAAGAACAGTAAATAAATTTTGGTTCTTTGTGAGACAGGATCATGTTGCCGGGCTGGCCTTGACTCACTATGTAGCTGAGGATGATCCTGATCGTTTTGCCTCTCACAGTTGGAATTACAGATAGGTAACTATCATATCTGGTTCTACGGGGTGCTGGGAACTGAATCCGGTTTTATGCATGCTGGGCAAGCACTCTACCAAGCGAAACATTCACTTTGCCCTGTTGTTTATCTCTTGAGACAGGATATTATTTCAGAGTTTAATCTGGTCTTGAACTCAGGCAGACACAGCTCCTTCTCCCCAACCACATAATTTAAAGACTTCTCTCAGCATCCCTACCTGCCTACAGCTAAGACTTGCTCAACACGTTAACAGACTTGCCTAGGACACAGAAAAGCCAGGATTTGAACCCAGGTTTCAAAACTTAGATTTGAGTCCTTTCATACAGTTCACAGCAGCACAGTGGAGCTGTAGCTCAAAGGTAGAGCGCTTTGCCCAGCACACCTGATCCCTGGGTTTAATCTCCAGTATCATCCCCAATATAATACATAAATAATAGAAATTACCCCGGATCGAGCTGGGCATGCCTGCAATCCTAATGCTTGGGAGGCAGAAGGAGGAGAATCACAAATTCCAGGCTACCCTCAGCTGTGACAAATTTGAGGCCAACATGGACTACATAAAACTCTGTCTTACAGCAGAGGCAGGCGAATCTGTGAGTTCGAGGCCAGCCTGGTCTCCAGAGGAAGTTCCAGGACAGGCTCCAAAGCTACAGAGAAATCTTGTCTTGAAAACAAAACAAAACAAAAACCCCTCTGTCTTAAAAATAAACAAAGGGAGTCCGGCGGGGGGCAGAGGTATGGTGGGGGCAGAGGTATGTGGGTCTCTGCCAGTTCAAGGCCAGCCTGGTAAACAGAGAAAAACCCTGCCTCAAACAATAATACTACTAATAATAAACAAATAAACAAAAGGCTGGAGAGAGTCCAGTGGTTAAAAGCACTTGCTGCTCCTGTAGAGTACCAGAACTCTGTTTCCAACACCAAAATGGTGGACATAACTATTCCTAAGTCCACTTCCAAAGGCTCCAACACCGCCTCTGGCCTCTGAGGGCACGCACACACATGGTGCGCGTAGGCATACATTTGGGCAAGACACTTATATACATTAAAAATCTAAAACATAGGGCTGGTAAAGAAAGTAAAGCTGCAGTTTGAGACTCCCCCTCCCCCGCTCCTCGTGAAACTCATCCCATAGCTGGCTGCACTGTCGTGAGGGGCTGTGGAGCCTCAAAGAGACGGGGCTTAGAAGGCAGCGTCAGGTCAAAGGGGCAGGTCTTTGAAGGTTATATTCCCAACCCTGGGTGCCTCTTCCTGCCATGATGGATGGGATTCCGAAACCCTGAGCAACTGTAGCAGGCATATATGCAGGCAGAACACTCTAAGATGAGCATTGGAGAAATGCTCAGCAGTTAAAAGTACTTATTGCTCTTGCAGAGGACCTAAATACAGTCCCAGTA
>NC_022016.1:51184080-51184966 GCF_000317375.1 Microtus ochrogaster | reverse complement strand
AAAGGGGCAGGTCTTTGAAGGTTATATTCCCAACCCTGGGTGCCTCTTCCTGCCATGATGGATGGGATTCCGAAACCCTGAGCAACTGTAGCAGGGCATGGTGGCGCACACCTTTAATCCCAGCACTTAGGAGGCAAAGGCAGGTGGATCTCTGAGTTCAAGGCCAGCCTGGGCCACAGAGTGAGCTTCAGGACAGCCAAGGTTACAAAGAGAAACTCTGAGACAGGATCTCAAGACAGATCCCTTGTGACAGGAGTTATAGATGGTTGTGAGCCGCCATGTGGTTGCTGGGAATTGAACCCAGTTCCTCTGGAAGAGCAATCAGCGCTCTTAACCGCTGAGCCATCTCTCTAGTTAAGCTGCTCCTCTCCTCCCCTAAGTTATCTTTCTTAGACATTTTAATCAGCAACAAGTAACTACTATAAACTCTCTACAGAAAACTTCCTCCCTTCATCCTGGCCTGGCCAGTCACAGGGTCTGAGTGTGTTCTCTCCAGATGGTCACCCGGTGCAAGCCAGGCCTGTATCATCAGAGTCGCTCCAGAAGACTCCCTCTCCCAGCTCCTCCACACACAGCTACCTCCTTTCCAATACCCCTTCCGGGTCATTTTCTAGCTCCAAACACTTTCCCAGAGTCCCTTAAGACACAAGATGAGGGCTAGAGAGATGGCTCAGAGGTTAAGACCACTGGCTGCTCTCCCAGAGGATCCAGGTTCAATTCCCAGCAACCACACGGTGGCTCACAACCATCTGTGATGAGATCTGGTACCCTCTTCTGGCCTGCAGGCATGCATGCAGGCAGAACACTCTAAGATGAGCATTGGAGAAATGCTCAGCAGTTAAAAGTACTTATTGCTCTTGCAGAGGACCTAAATACAGTCCCAGTA
>NC_022016.1:51175002-51182655 GCF_000317375.1 Microtus ochrogaster | reverse complement strand
GTGGATCTCTCTGAGTTTAAGGCCAGCCTGGGCTACAAAGTGAGTTCCAGGACAGCCTTTTAAAAACAATACAAAACAGAGATTGGTCTGCCTCTGCCTCCAAAGTGCTGGAATTAAAGGCGTGTCCCACCACCCAGAGACAAATTTACCCTTTTGACAGGACAGGTTCTCATTGTAGCCCAGGCTGGCCTCACACCTAGTTTTTGCAGTGCTGGTATCAAACCCAGAGCCTGTGATGCTAGACAGGCACTCTACCAACTGAGCTGCACCCCTAGAGTCCCTCTCTTTAAGATTTAATTATTTATTGTGTATACAGTATTTTGCTTGCATGTATCCCTTCATCAAGGGCAGTCCTGGGCAGAATTAGGAGGTAGAAACTGTCGGCTCCCGATGGTTAGGAGGGGGGAGGGGGAAAGGGAGAACCTTGATTGGAATGTAAAATGAATTATAAGTAAATGTTAAAAAAAAAAAACAAACAAAAAGGAGGTAGGAATCAGTAAGCAGAGGAAGAAGACAAGCTTTAAGGCTGAGGCAGGCTAGGGGTTCAAGTCCTGACCTTTCCACTTACGAGCAGGTGCTCTGGGTAAGTGACTTAACGGCTGCCTCACCTGTAAAGAGGAGCACAGTGCCAAGGCTGTAAGGGTCTAAGCTCCAGGACTGGCGATTGGTAAGTGCCTACTTAGCAGCTGTGCACAGGAGAGCTGAGAGGCGCAGGCTGGGAAGTTTGAGGACACTGGTCTTGAGTGCTGTCTGGAGTTCTACTTGCCACTAAAGAAGCCCTTTCCCTTCTGAGCCTCGGTTTCTTCCTCAGCAGACCAGAGATAGGTGGTCCCAGCCTCTCTCTGCAGTGAGGATGGAAGTGCACAGCAGCCTGAGGCACAGTGCTGAGTCCCGGGAGTCCCTGACCTTGGTCCTGACAGAGGAACCAGAACAAGCCAGCAGGCAAAGGCCCAGTTCTTTCCAAGTTACTGATGTGACGACTTCCTACCAGACCCCGACCCGCTGCCCCCCAGGGCACTGGCTTTCTACCCACTGCTGTCCCCGTCTTTACAGGGGCTTTCAAGCTAGTAAGATATATGGACATACATCTCTACCCAACCACTTACTGAGCTAGGCAGATCAAATCAGCTTCTCTGCAACATAAACGAATAAACTGGAACATAATCGGCTCCACCCCCAATGGTTGCTGGGAAGACTAGCTAAGAATTTACTAAGTGGGTTTAACACAATGTCTAGCATTTAGCAAGAGCCTAGGGGAGGCTGAAATACTAAGAAACAGAAGTGTTCTAGATTTGGGCATTTTTCAGATTTTGGAATATCTACCTATATGTAATGACATGTCTAGAGAGCGGAGGAACCCAAGCCACACAGGTTTTATACAGGTCTTTTACACATAGCCAGATGGTAATTTTTATTTTCATTATTGTTTTTTTAAATATTTTTATGATTTATTTAACTTTGGTTAAATTGCATTGGTGTGAAGTGTCAGATTCCCTGCAAATGGATCTTCAGACAGTTGTGAGCTGTCATGTGGGTGCTGGGAATTGAACCCGGGTCCTCTGGAAGAGCAGTCAGTGCTCTTAACCACTGAGCCATCTTTCATTATAGTTTTAAGAGAGGGTCTCACTGTGTAGCCCTGGCTGGCCTGGATCTCACTGTTGGTTGGCCTTGAACTCAGAGAGACCTGTTGCCTCTGCTGGGATTAAAAACAGGAGCCACCTTACCTAGCTCCAGAGGGTAACTTGTCGACAATTTTTACTACACCTGTGTTCTCAGCGCAGTCTGCCAGCTGGGGGCTGGTGTGGAATTTTCTGGCTGTGGTCTCTGCTTTTGAAGCATTTAGGATTTCCAGATGAGGGATGCCAGCCTTGTAAATATAAATTGACACTATTACTATTGCTATAGGAACACTACGGACACACATCAAGTTATAAGGAAACCTCTGGAATCTATGAATGAAAGATACAGACCCTCTTTAGTATTGGGAGAACCTACTGGGAATCTCACGAGACCCCAGAAACCCTCCTCTCACAAAGCAGAGGGAGCCTGTTCTAATCTTTGGTAGTAAGCTCTGCTCCCCTCCAGAGTTTGACAGACAAAGTGAAGCTTCCATGAGCCCGAGGGAACAAGAGCCTGAGCACAGGTGCCGCTCAGGTGCTGGACGGAGGTCAGTTTGGTTAAAGGAGGCTTGCAGGAGTCCGCCACCACCCTCAACCAGAAGCTCAGCCTTTTTGGGCTTGGACTGTTAGTGGCAGTCAGGACTGGTGTGGAACAAGACTCCACCCCCCCAGGGCAGGGTGGGCCTGGGCTACTGGAAAGGCTTTTCTTTCTGTAATGCTACAAGTAGAGCCCTGGGTGTCACATGCTAGGCAGGCAGGCCGCAGCTCCAGAGAAAGCTAAGGAAGGAAGGAACTGCCTGCCTGCTACCCAAATGCCCCCACAGTAGCTAGCACTCTCCCTGTCCTCAGCACCAGCTCAAGGTTAACCATAAAGTTTGAGATCTGGTCACTGTAATCTCCACAAGACCACTTCTGCTCCTCCCAGAGGGTGGCGGAGTCCTGCTACCTACCAAGGCTTAGTGCGAGGCCTGGGGACACAGGACGATCACACAGACTTTAACTGTAAGGCCATGGAAAAGCAGTGCGAGTCAATGCCACTGCCACCATGGGTGACTTGGGACCAATTTGATTTCACTCTGAAATGTGGCAAGGCTGCCTGTCAGCTCTTCAGCCTCCTGGAGCCTCAGTTTCCTCGCCTCTAAAATGGGCAATATGAACCTTGAAAGACTGCATGCAAATGAGAGATGACATTCTACTAAAGCCTAACCCATAGCTACTCACTGGTGTTGGTGTCTATACACAAGAATACAGCAGCGGGGCTGGAGAGATGGCTCAGTGGTTAAGAGACTGGCTGCCAGTCCAAAAGACCAGGGTTCAATTCTCAGCACTCACATGGCAGCTCACAACTGACTGTTCCAGGTCCAGGGGATCTGACACCTTCACACCAATGCACATACGCAGTGGTGGCGCACGCCTTTAATCCCAACACTTGGGAGGCAGAGGCAGGTGGATCTCTGTGAGTTCGAGGCCAGCCTGGTCTACAAGAGCTAGTTCCAGGACAGGCTCCAAAGCTACAGAGAAACCCTGTCTCGAAAAATCAAAAATAAATAATAAATTATAAAAAAAATAAAAACAAACAAAATACTCTAAACAGCACCAGTGCGAATACAGAAGAGAGCCAGAAAGATGTCACACACCTGTGCTCCTGGCAACTGGGCGGTGAAGGCAGAACGGCTGGAATTATAGGCCAGCTGGGCGACCCCATGAGCCCCTCTCTCAAAACCTACCATCAGTCAGGCTGGGGATATAAGCTCGGTTGGTGGTGTGTGTTCGCCTACCATCACAAAGCCTTGACGCGGAGCCCCAGGACCATGTGAAGGAGGTACAGTGGTGCACATGCTAATAACCCCAACACCTGAGGATGAAGGTCATCTTTAGTAAGTCTGAGCTATAGAAAACCCTGCCTCAGACAAAGCAAGCCCCCAAAACCCAAACTAAAATTTAAAAAAAAAAAAGTGGATTACACCAGATAGAATCAGATCCCAGCTCAGCAGGGACGGGTGGGGAGCATTCAGTAGGGGGAATAGGGCAAGCAAAGGAAAAGGCCCAGAGGCCCTGAGGTCCCACATCCCTGGGATCTGGTGAGTGGGAGGGAGGAAGTGGGGGAGGGCTGCTGCTGGCCTCCTGTGGCTCCGCCCCCCAAGGGAATTTCCTGCTAGGCCGGTGACTCACGGTCTGAGAAAGTTATTCCCCTTTCTCTCTCCATCCTTTTACTCCAGCAAAAGGAAGCTCTCCGCCTGCACAGAGAGCCTCACACACCTGTGTACCCACTTCAACAGCGACCCTAATGGCCAGGAACCCTGTAACCTGGCTCTTCCACAAGGATCTATGCAGAGCCGACAGAAATTTCTCTTTTAAAATATATAGTCACATGTCATATAGGGACAGTTTCAAGAAATATGTCATTGTGTCGGTAGGTGATTTCCCCACGCAAATGTCAGAGGAAGCACTCCCACAAACGAAGACGGCTCTGGTTCCATTAGGTGGCTTGGGGGGGGGTCACAGTTCCACATGGGCTTGTCACTGACTAAAGCATTGTTATACAGCATAAGGCTATATTGGAAAGTGATTGTTTATTTTTTGGGAGGAGTTACACAGGGTCTCACTATGGTGGTCTGAAACTTGCTACGCAGACCAGTCTCACAAAAAAGTGAGCCATTTGTGGGACGGTGGTGGCTCACACCTTTAATCCCAGTACTCAGGAGGTAGAGGCAGAAGGGTCTTTGCCAGTTCAAGGCCAGCCTGGACTACATAGTGAATTCCAGAAGAGCCTAGGCTGTATACAGTGAAAACCCTGTCTCAGAAAAAAAAACAAGCAAAAAAAGTGAGCCATTTGAAGGAAACCATTTCAGAAATGATGGGAGGGGCTGGAGAGAAGGCTCAGCGGTTAAGAGCATGTTAGTCTTGCAAAGGACTCAGGCTCAGTTTCCAGCACCCACATGGTAGTTCATAACCACCCCAACTCCAGTTCCAGGGCATCCAGTGTCTTCTGATCTCTGCAGACAGGCATGCACGTGGACGGTGCACATATCAACACGTAGGCAAGCCACTCGGAAGTTTTGCAAAAAGAAAAAGATGGGAGGAGTTAGGAGGGCCAGGAATTGTAATCCTAGCACCAGGAAAGACAGAGGCGGAGGAGCATTAGCCTGGTCTACATACTGAGTTCATATATTTCCAGGCCAGTCAAGGACACATAGGGAGACCCTATTTCAAAATAACTAACAAACAAAAGAAAGAAAAAGAGAAATGAAGGTAGAGCTGGGGAGGGTAAAAGTCACGCAGTTAATTCAGGAGAGCAAACTGGGGCGCTAAGGAACCACTAAATTCTAAGCTCAGGAGGGACAGAGGCAAAACAGGAGCGATGGCCCAGTCAGTAGAGCCCTAAATCAGCCTGGGGAGAAGATGAGGCAGGCCGCCCTGAAAAGAGCTCTGGGTACAGGGGAGGACACTAGGAGCTGATGGGACAGGCTGTGAGCATCCCACGACACCCCAGAGAGCAGGCCTTGTTATCTGTCCTGTAAGTGCAGCCAGGCCTAGGTGAACACCTGAGTGAGCTGTCTCCCACTGGACAAGGAAGGCCTTAGGAATACCTGCCCCGGGGCCTTGGAGAGATATAGAGAAGCTGCCCGCCAGCTATGAAGGTGACCAACTGCCTCAGTTTACCCCAGGTGCTTTCCCAAACTGGAAGGAGCTGGTCCCCTGCTGTCCCTGCTGGAGCTGCAAGGCTCAGTCCCCCTCAACCCCATCAGTTCCTGTTCCTAAGAACATCCACTCACCTCAGAGCCAGAGGGCTCAGGAACCTTAGACCCTTTCAGGAAAATGTGTTTCAACTGAGAGAAGCTTCCTAACCACAGTTCAAACTCCAGGTCCAACTCAAGCAGGTCGTCACGATGCCGCTCTGCCGCTCTCAGGTGGGTCTCATTCCCAGCCCCAGCAGCCTTCCGACCATGGCTTCCCTAATAGCACTATCAGCATGCTCACCCATTGTGGCCTGCTCCCTCCGCCTCTGTCCTCCCTTGGCTCTCCCATGCTTACAGGGCTCCCTGCACACAGTTTCTTGTGTTTGAAGTTCAGGGAAACTTCACAGGGTAGCAACTCCCAAAGTCTCACAGAGAAGACACTCCTGATTCCTCCCAACTCTCTCCTGTCAGACCTCTCCACCTAACACTGACCTCTGACCACATAGGGTAGGCTTTGCATCAGATTCCTGTCATCCAGTGTGGCGGCACACACCTTTAATCCCAGCACTGGGGAGGCAGAGGCAGGTGGGTCTCTGTGAGTTAGAGGCCAGCCTGGTCTACAGAGCAAATTCCAGAACAGCCAAGGCTACTATGAGAAACCCTGTGTCGAAAAATCAAACCAACCTAAACAAAACAAAACAAAAGATTCTTGTCATCCATTGGCTGCCAGGAGGCACTGTATAGAACCAGCACTCACTGCATGAACCCACCATGTCTTCCCTGGGCGATACCACAAACCTCTCAGATGTCCCCACTGCAGTAAGGAGAGCTCCCGGGAGGCTCCCATTCCTCAGTTATTCTTGCGTCCCTCCCTTTCTTTAGCTAACACTAGCTTCCTGAAGGGTGATTAGGCACACCAGACACCCATGTCCTCATCTCCCTTGCCGGAACACCCCAGCAAAGAACAATTTCATCATGACCACCCTGTACCCTGTGGGAATGTGTCATCAAATGTCTGACCCAGGATACAGGACATTAACGTGGAGATAAAAGGATGGAGGGGGTGTATCGCTGCTGCCATCCCTAAACACAAGGCCTGGAGTATGGGAAGAGGGCACCTACTCCCCCCACCTCCCTTCAACCCTTGCCCTTTGGCCTTGCTTGGAGTCTGCACTAACACATCTGGGATCACTCTCTGCAGATGTGAAGATCTGTGGGGACAACAGTGGACATTACAGGACACAGATCTGAGCTCTACCCAAACACGGAGATTACTGTTGTTACTGGCCAAGCAGCTCAGAAGCCAGGGGATTCCAGATTCCAGGCAGCCAGACAGGTCTGGCTGAGCTGCACAATAATCCTGCCTCAGGATTAGCCTGATTGAAGGGGACATGAACCCAGTGGCTGGTCAGGAGCTGCATGGGGAGGCCAGAGCAGCGCAAAGGGGAAGGAGGTCTTCTAGAGGAAGACCATGGGTGTGGCTACCCTGCCTGCCCCCCAAGCTCCACCCCCTTCCTGGGCTGAGGAGGAGGCAGCATGAAAACCAGACAAAGCTGAGAGGTATCCCCTCCTAGGCCCTCCCTAGCTGCTCCAGAGTCAGCAAAAATAATTCCTGGGGATGGACATAGCTGGTCACTAGACCTCATCAGGCCAGGTAGGCACTTAAAAGCCTGTGTGTCTACTGCCTTCTTAGGGCAAGTAGCCAGCCATGACCGGAAACCCTGGAGGTGTGCAAACATCCGAGTCACTTCTCAGCAGGAAGGAGCTGGGGTGGGGCCAGCTCAGATGACAGTCCAGGCCCTGGGCTTGGCTCTTTCTCCTCTGGGAGGAATAAAGGGTCAATTACTCAGAGGCCTGGGCAGGCAGATTCTTTCTGGGCACCCAGCCTTTTCCTCCTCCACACTTTCAGCTCTGTAGGGGGACCCTTTTCTTGTTCCCTTAGCATCTAGGGCTTGTCCTGACCTAGACGAAACTAGACTATGCTCTGTGCTGCCGTGCCTGGCTGTTCCTCTGCCCAGGCTGAAGACTGCTCATACACCACACTCATAGCGCCCCCTCCAGTCCTGTGCCTCTTCTCTAACATCCTTTTTACTTGTTTACTGTCTTTCTGGTACCCTGGAATGTCACCTCGACCTCCATGAGGACAGAGATTATTGTCAGTTTCCTTCATTCCTGACACCAGCTGGGCAGTGGTGGCGCATGCCTATAATCCCAGCACTCAGGAGGCAGAGACAGATGGATCTCTGTGAGTTCGAGGCCAGCCTGGTCTATGAGAACTAGTTCTAGGACAGGCTCCAAAGCCACAGAGAAACCCTGTCTCGAAAAACCAAAAAAAAGCCGGGCGATGGTGGCGC
>NC_022016.1:51172998-51174779 GCF_000317375.1 Microtus ochrogaster | reverse complement strand
TGTGGGGCAGTATGCCTATGCCTATAATTCCAGCACTTAGGAGGTAAAGGCAGACAGAGCAGAAACAAGGCCATCCTCGGTTATACAGTGAGTTCAAGGCCAGTCTAGACTACACAATACCAAAAAAGAAAAAAAAAAGAGCAAGGAAAAAAAGAGCTAAGAGCAGGGGCTCATATCAACTGTAGCCTATAGGGGCATCACAGTTCCTACACTTACTGTGTGGTCTTTTTCACTTGTTTTTGTTTTGTTTTTTTTATTTTTTATTTATTAATTAAAATTTTCCACCTCCTCCCATTTCCTTCCCACTCCCCCATTTGTTTTGTTTGTTTGAGATAGGGTCTCACTATGTAGCTCTGGCTGTCCTGGAACTCGCTCTGTAGACCAAGCTGTTTGGAATTTATAGAGATTCACCTGCCTCTGTCTCCCAAGTGCTGGAAGCCACCACCGCCTGGCTTCGGCTGTGTGAGCTCGAACCATGTACACAAACGCTGTGTATCATTTAAGTGAACAAATAGGAAATGAGTAATAAACTGACCTCAGATGCTAGCGGCCGATCAGTCGTCACACAGAGGGCAGCTGAAAGCGCTGCCTTGTTCACCTGCTTGCTCATCTCCTCCTCCCCCCACTACAGAGTCAGCCCCAGCCTGCCTGCCCACTGCTCTATCCTTAATTCCTAGCACAGCGCTGGACGAGGCAACCAGGCCTCCTCTCACATCCGGGACCATGGAGCTGGGGAACTATCATGGGCTAGAAGTAAGAGGCTCACCAATCTGCTTCTCCAGAGCAGCTGCTTCACAGATGGTTGCCCGGGGTAGGATGCCAGGGTCAGTAAAACTGGTCTGCAGGAGGCAGCTCATGACGAAGAAGAAGAGGACGGCAGCGATGATGGGGACAGCCAGGGTCAGTCTGCGGGCCAGGTAGGGACAGCTAGGAGAGAAGAGAGCTCAGGTTACCCCAGGGCTGCTTCTCCCTGAAGTGCAGCGGGAGCTGAGTGCAGCTACTCCCCATAGTGCCCAGAGCAGACATTACTAGTTAATCCTGGACTTCTTCCAACAGCAGATGAGAACAACAGATATTCTCCCTCATCCCAGCCAGCAAGCAGATCCCTCTTCCTCCATCCCTTCCTGCCAACAGGAACTTGCCAGATAGCCCAAACTGGCCGTGAACTCTTGATTTTTCTGCCTCCACCTGAACACACACTCACACACCTAGCCTTCTTTAAGGCAGCACACACTTGTATTTCCAGCACTCAGAAAGCCCAAGCAGGAAAATCAGGAGTTCAAGGCCATCCTTCACACAGAGTAAACTCAAGGCTAAGCTGGGTTATATGAGACCCTGCCTCAAAAACAAAAATAAATAAAAACAAACCAACAAGGAATTACTGCTGCTCCAGGGCAGTCTTTAGGAGTTGGCACCATGGCTAAAGACATCAAGACCAAAATCAAGAACTACAAAACTGCCCCCTTTGACAGCCGCTTCCCAAACCAGAACCAGATCAGGAACTGCGGGCAGAACTATCTGGACTTCCACCGCAGCGAGAAGGCAATGACCGCAAGTGTGAGTAGTACCGGCGTGTACACAAGTCCCTCTGCCCCGTATCATGGGTCTCAGCCTGGGATGAACGCAGAGCAGAAGGCACATTTCCTGAGAAGATCTGACCTGGCTCCACCCACCTCTCCTCTGTTCGCTCTCCTCTCCCCATACAGTAAAGGGGGACCTGGGTATATGATGGTCCCTACTCTGGGACCCTGAATCATGATGCAACATCTAATAAAATTTCA
>NC_022016.1:51170776-51172213 GCF_000317375.1 Microtus ochrogaster | reverse complement strand
TCGAACTCACAGAGATCCACCTGCCTCTGCCTCCCGAGTGCTGGGATTAAAGGCGTGCGCCACCATCGCCCGGCAGTACCCAGCATTTTAATATGTCCTGTCTATGGGTGCTTTACCTGCATGCAGGTCTGTGTACCATGTGTGTGGCTGGTGCTTGAAAAGACCAGAAGAGGGCACTGGAATGGTAGTTAGAGACAGTTGTGAGACACCACAAGGGTGCTAGGGAATTGAACCCGGGTCCTCTGGAAGAATGACTAGTGCTTTTAATCGCCAAACCATCTCTCCAGACCTGTCCCAGGACTTAGCTGTGGCCTCAGAAGCCTTTTAGTAGACACAGGGACACAGAACTTCAGGAAGCCATTACCAATTAAGGGGGCTGCCACTTGAGACAACCACCACGGCAATGTTGCGATATCACGCATTCATGCATTCAGCCAGCTGCTCCACAAATATTTACCGAGTTCTTCTCTGTGCCAGGCAACGCTCTCAATAAACAGCAGGAATAATGGATATGACAAGAGTCTCTCTGCCGAGTGACTTATGATCGACTAGGGAAACGAGCCCGGTAAACAGGGAACTGCCACACATGGTGAAGTGCGCAGCAGAACAAAAAGATGCCTGCCAGAGACGACACTGCAGCCACACCCAGAGGAGCAAGGGAACAGGTAAGGAAAACCGCATGCACCTGCCCCGACCCCCCAGACACCAACTCCAGGCTGATCCAGGATGGTCCCAGAACAGCTCGTGAGATAGCCTGCTCCTCCCTCCCAGGAGGCAGGCTGCTGACCACGGCTTCCACATCCACCTTTAACCCCTTGCTTCCATTTTAGGGCTGCAATGTTCTAGAAGTTCTGAAATTGGTGGGGGTGTGGCTTTAGGATGAAGAGGACCTACTGGGGGCGCTCTGTGTCTTCTTTGCCACTCTGCTGACCACTGCAAAGCCACTTTCTGCAAACATAGATCATATTGGTCATTTCCCTGCCTGAAACCCTCCGATGGCTTCAAATGGAATCCAATCTCAATTGGCCGGTTAGGCCAACCTTGTTGTGAGATTCGCTGAGGTTTCTCCTGCATCAACCTACAAATCTGTCCTCACCCCCTCTACCCCCATCACACTGGCCTCATGGCAGTCTCCACAAGTGTGACTCTGTTCTACCTCAGGGCCTTTGCACTTACTGCTCATGTTCTCTGGAACAGTCCTCCCTCCTCAGAGGACTTTCCTTGATAGTTCATATAAAGCAGTCCTCCTGAGACTATTTTCTGTACAGCATTTATTAAAAATGTTAGCTGTGGGACCAGAGATGGCTCAGTGGTTAAGAGCATCCACGGGATGGCTCACGACCATCACTAACACCAGCTCCAGGGGTTCCAATGCCCTCTTGCGAATGCCACACGTGGTACACATACACGTGCAATTAAACACTCAAAGACATAAAA
>NC_022016.1:51169597-51170251 GCF_000317375.1 Microtus ochrogaster | reverse complement strand
CTCTGTGAATTTGAGGCCAGCTTGGTCTATACATTGAGTTCCAGGATACCCAGGACCATAGAGTAAGATCCTGTCTGAAAAAAAAAAGTTACCTGTTGTGTGGCTATGTTACCTGCTTCTGTCTGGCTAAGTGACAAGCAGACAGCATCCTTTGCACGTTGCCCAGTAAATACCCACCAAATGAATGGTGTGCCCCTCATGGAGAGACAGTAGCTGCCTTTTTTTTTTTTTTTTTTTTTTTTTAGTACTACAGACCAAACCCTATGCCTTGTCCACGCTAGGAAAGCACTTGGCCATCTGTTGTCTCCAGCCCTACCACCTGACATCTTGTGAAGATTTACTATGTACTAGGTATTGCCCTAGTCAATAAATCATTATAAATAATCCATACAGGCCAGGGATATAGCTCAGTGGGAGAACGCACTCTATCATGCACAAAGCCCTGAGTTCGTTCAGTCCCCAGTAGTCCCAGAAGTACAATAATAATACTGATGATAATGACAATATCAAATCAATACCTAAAGTGCAAACCAGACACAATGCTACATGCCTATCTATAATCATGGCATTTAAGAGGTTGAGCAAGGAGAGTCCTGAGAACTTGAGGCCAATCTGGGCTACAGAGAGCAGTGCTATCTTTTTTTTTTTTTTTTT
>NC_022016.1:51165616-51169400 GCF_000317375.1 Microtus ochrogaster | reverse complement strand
CACAGTGGCACTTGCCTTTAATCCCAGGCAGGTGGGTGTCTGTGAGTATGAAGCCAGCTAGGACTACACAGCACTAACAGTCACTATGTGCTAGCTACACAGTGAGACCCTTTCCAAAGTTAACTAACGGTCACTATGTGCTAGCTATACAGCTGTGCACTTTACATGCATTTCGCAAGTCTTCACAGTGACCCTCTAACCTTGTGCCCAAACGTCACAGATGAGGAAGTTTAGAAAGCTTAAACGACCTGGGCAACACAGGTCAGGAGCATTCACATGACTGTGAAGTTCATGCTGTTGACCACAGCTAGCTGCTGCCTTCCCACTGGAGCCAGAGGGGATGGGATATCTCTTGGGCGATGCATCTGTCAGGAGGCTTTGGGCCAGATGAGGTTCCAGAGATCCACAGGGGCAGGGAGCATAGTCAGGACTTGTGAACAGTGCTTTTGAAGCCTGCAGCAGCCTTCCCCTAAGGACCAGAGCCAGCCAATGCCAAGGGCTCCAAACGGGCTACCCTCTGCTCCAAACATCTCTTCATGTCTAATCCTCCAAAAGAACCAGCAATGTTGGACAGCTCTCCTAGTTCACGCACAAGCTGGGACCTGGAGAAGGAAGACTGGGACTTGTAGAGCCCTTGGCAAACACCAATACCAAGTCCTAGGCTCTGATTTCCACAGCCAGATTCAAGATCACCCAATTACAAGCTGCCATCTCCAGACTCCCAGCAAGTGATCCTGCCCATTCATTAATTCAACGGTCATTTGCTGTGCTGAGTGCTGACTGCATCCCTTGCACTGGGTCTAGGCACTAAACACACAGCAGTGTGGAAGTTTGCTATCCTTGCGCCAAAAAGACAGACACGGAATGACCAAAGGCATGCATGCGTACATGCGTGTGCAGAAGGGAAAGAGTGGAAAGAAATGAGTGACCCATGAGTGTAAACAGAGGTGCTCCAAACAAGTGCAAAAAGGCCCTGAGGCAGGCGGGAGCAGGCAGGGCAATGAGCTTGAGAGGGTAACTCAGCAGAAAAGGACTAAGAGCAAGCAGCAGGCACAGAAGGCCATTATCAGAGCTCTGGCTCTCACCTAGAGGGAGAACCAGGGAGCCTGACATCTGATGTCAAGGGGTTGAGGCTGCTGAGAGAATGGATAGTAGAGAAGCTGGAAGCCCCACTGGGAAGCTACCAAAATCCACCAGGAGGGAAGCAAAACCAGCAGGAAAGGTCTCCCCCAAGGCCACCTGTACCTTCCCGGAGCAGCAGCGAGCGAGCGTCTTCTACCATCCCTGTCCTCACTAAAGCACACCCACCTTGGAATCCTCTGAGCCCCAACACCAAACACCCAGCAGGAATATGGGTTAACACAACCCTGCTCCCAAAGTCACCAACCCAGAGTGGGAGCAAGAGGCAATGAAGGCTGAGGTAACTGAGTGGTCTGTTCTCCCTGAGCCCGGGAGTTCTCCCTTCTTCTCTGGCTGGGGGCAACTCAGGACCATCCTGAATCCATCCAGAAGTTCAGGTCCAACTCTTACACTAAGGGGTCATAGGGCAACTACAGCCAGCACTACTTCCTCCAGCCTGGGTCATAACCCCGGGCGTGGGCATGACAAAGAGTGGCCCAAGGGCTCCGGTAAAGCACGTCTACGGCACACAAGAGGCCACAAGAGGCGGAAATGAAACTTGGCCTAAGGGCCAAGCTGGGGTCCCAGAGTTTCTCTGTGAAAACCACCCTGAGCCTTCTTCCATCCCGACCCAGGATGGAAGGGCAGAACATTCTGAGGGACAGTGGGAAAGAAGCAAGTCTTCACCTTGTGGCTGCAGACACATAATCCAAGTCCTGCAAAGTGACCCAAGAACTGGCCTTTTAAAAAGCTTTACCAAAGCCGGGCGGTGGTGGCGCATGCCTTTAGTCCCAGCACTCGGGAGGCAGAGGCAGGTGGATCTCTGTGAGTTCAAGACCAGCTTGGTCTACAAGAGCTAGTTCCAGGACAGGCTCCAAAACCACAGAGAAACCCAGTCTTTAATCCCAGCCCTCAGGGAGGCAGGGACAGGCAGATCTCTGTGAGTTCGAGGCCAGCCTGGTCTACAGAGGGAGTTCCAGGACAGCCAGAGATACACAGACATACACCTTGTCTCAGAAAAAAAAAAAAAAAAAAAGCAAGCACTTTATCATGACCACATGCCCCCAGGAAGTGATTTTTGGTGAACAGAGCAGTAAAACCTGTTAACATCAAGTGCTAAAAGCTTGCATGCAAAAGCATAAATAAGCCGGGCGATGGTGGCGCACGCCTTTAATCCCAGCACTCGGGAGGCAGAGGCAGGTGGATCTCTGTGAGTTCGAGACCAGCCTGGTCTACAGAGCGAGTTCCAGGACAGGCTCCTAAGCCACAGAGAAACCCTGTCTCGAAAAACCAAAAGAAGAAAAAAAGAAGCATAAATAAATGATAAATAAATTTGAAAAAAAAATAAGCTAAAAGCTTGCATGCATGACTGGGTACCAATCTCAATAGACCGCTCGGAGGTGGGGACTATTTAAGTCTCCATCTATAGCTGAGGAAACTGGGGACTGCAAAGCAGAAGTGACTGGCGCCCCAGGCCACACAATTACTGGAAGGTGGAGCTGGGATTAGGGCTAGGTTCCCTGGCTCCGGAGATGGAGGTCTTAACTAGACTGAATAATAAAAGAAGCCAACCTCAAAGAACAGGGAGAAGCAGGAGGGAAAAGTGGGGTTCGTCGGGTGGGTGGGCATGTGAGGGAGTTGTGTGCGTGCAAGAAGTCACATGGCTGGTGGCTCCAGCTACAGGCTGAGGGTGGGGTGGGAACTTTGGATGCATGAGTGGCCCTGATAAAGCCATAAGCAGCCACTCCTCCACCCTGAGATGGAGGTGCCGGGTAGGCCAGCCCCGGGTCACTAGTAAAAAGGTCAAAAGCCCATAGGGACAATTAAGACCTGTCACGCCAAAGCACTGAGGTCTCTTTCATGAACTGGAGTGATGCAGCTGTCCTGGTGGAGGAACGTGACCAAGGGATGCCCCAGAGTGTCCAAAGAGGACAGAGAGCCAGGTCAGGGCTGGAGAGACCCCTGGGGTTCTAGGGAGCTAAGGGAGGGTCAGGAAGAAGCTCTGGCAAAACTAAGGAAAGCGCTGGAGAAGAAAAAGCCAGTCTGAGCAGCCCAAAGATGCTTTAAAGAGGATGCCTTGGGGCCTATGGCAAGTCTGAATGAGGAGAAGCGGTGATGGGGGGGAACAGTCTGAGGAAGCCAGGACCTTGCGGAACCTGGGAGGGACCTGAGAAGACGCATAGGAGATTCATAGTGTCCATAAGGGACGCAAAAACTTAGTTGTCTGAGGACAGGAATAAAAGACGCCTAGAGGGGTCAGAAAGAGCCTGGGATAGGCAAGAACCGGCCAGGGATAGGAGAGGAGGGCAGGCAGACCTGAGGGACCCGGCAAAGGCCGGTGACCGGAGCCGGGCACCCAAAGTCCGGGTAGTGAGGATGGGTGCAGGGGTCCAGGGAGGGCGGAGGTCCGAAGGTACACAGATGCGGGGTGGGAAGGAGCGAAGGCCGGGGGGAGGGGGAGCGAACTCACTTGCAGAAGAAGAAGAGGACGGTGGTGCTGAGGATGAGCAGCAGTGTGAGCGCGAAGACGCCGCCGTGGCCGGCCAGCATGAGGCGGCCGCCGCAGTAGAAGCGGTTGCGGCCCGGGAACACCTCCCACTTACGCCGCGGCCGGCGGCCCAGGCTCCCGCTGCCACTGCCGCTACCGCTCCAGCGCGGTGCTCCG
>NC_022016.1:51163342-51165293 GCF_000317375.1 Microtus ochrogaster | reverse complement strand
GCAGCGCCTCCCGCGACGGGCGCGGGAACTGCAGGTGCGGCCTCCGGGCTCCCTGGGGCCTTTGCGCTCAGACCCTGTGTTAGGAGGGCTGTGTGCCAGGCACTGGCCAGGAGATTCAGGGGACCCACCGCCGGGCTCGCCCACCGCTGAGGACAGGCCGGGAAGGATGGTACACAACTTGCTTTGAAAGTTCCCAGTGTCCAAAGGGGTATGTGGGAAGTAGCCTCTAGTCTCTCCCTCCCAGCTCTCCTAGGCCTAGACCCGGGTCCAAGCCTGGGTTACTAGATACCCTTAAACGGGGATCATTCCTAAGGACCCTAAGATTTTTTAGGTGGGTGTATTCACAACACACCTAGTGCGGTGGCCCATGTGCCTGGTAGGCTGAGGCAGCTCTTTGTAATTCTAGCTGAGAGTTGCGGGTTCAAGGCCAGGTTAGGATACAGGGTGAATTTGTACCCAGCTGGAGCTGCAAGTGAGACCCTGACTCACTCGTGAACACACACACACACACACACCAACACTCTATATCATATGCCTAAGGTCAGGAGTCCAGAAATATTTTAGCAAATTCTTTTGTGTACAGTCCCACAAGGCTAGTAGGGCTGGACCAGGCCGTCCGAACTCTCATCTGGAGAGTCAAATGAGGACCAGTTCCCTCGCAAGCTGTTCAGGCTGTTGGCAGAATTTTCTTGTGCTGTAACCGGAGGCCTGGAAGTTTGGCTGAGACTCCACCCGAACTTACTAGAGATTATCCAATGACTCGCCGTGGAAGTTCCTCCACAGGAGCCACGGCTTTGTGAACCTGACAAGGAGATTGATCTTCGATTTGCCCAGAGTTTGACCTGATATTGTGTTGCTTGGCTATCACACGCTGGGCAGCTACTTAGTCACCGAGCCACGACACCAGCCCTAAGACAGAGTGTTTGTGTTGTGCGAATGAACGTGTGCGTGCACATGCGCACGCGGGAAGGCAGGGTGTGCAGGCCCATGCATACTTGGAGGCCTGGAGAAGGTGTCAGATCCTTCAGAGTGAAGTTCAGGAGCAAGCAGAGGATACCTGAACTGCTACAGGGTGCCAGGACCTGAACTCTGGTACTCTTTGACTGTTCAACAAGTATTTTTAACTCCTGGGCCATCTCTCCAGTGTCAGAGCCAGAGTATCTATCACTTACTATGTGTGTGGCACAAATCTCATCTATGATTAAAAGGGAGTTAGAGGTGGGAGCATCAGAAGGCAGGATCATTGGTGGTCATTGTACGGTCTGTCCATTGAGTCAAAGATACTGCAAAACCCAAGGAAAAGAGACCCCAGGATTGGGACTGGAGAGACTCATGCTAAAAATCTCCTCACTAGGGATGCTGAGGTGGGAGGGTTGCAAGTCTGAGGCCAGCCAGGGCTGCATAGCAAGATCCTGTCTACAAACAGACAGACAAAAAGATGCAATAGAAAGGGGTAGGAAGCCAGCAGTGGCCGTGAGAAACCCCTAATGGGCCAGGTGTGGTGGTCTACTCCTGTAATGTGGCACTTGCAAGAGGGCTGGGAGTTAACCACAGGTTTGATGGTAGCGTGGGTGACATGGAACCTTGTCTACAAGCAACACAATCACAACTGGGTCAGACATGGTGGTCACACTGTCATCCCAGCACCAGGAGGCGGGGGCAGACAGGTTTCTGTGAGTATGAGGCCAGCCTAGTCTACATAGCAAGTCCCTCGCCAGGGCAAACAGAGCTGAATAATGAGAACCCATCTTATCCTGCCACCAAAACTACAGTGGCACACGTTTTGTTGTTGTTATTGTTTATTTGTTTGTTTTTATTTGCATTGATGTTTTGCCTGCATGTATATCTGTGCAAGGGTGTCAGATCTTGGAGTTACAGACAGTTGTGAGCTGCCACGTGAGTGCTGGGAATTGAACCCAGGTCCTCTGGAAGAACAGTCAGTGCTCTTAAC
>NC_022016.1:51159572-51160827 GCF_000317375.1 Microtus ochrogaster | reverse complement strand
GCCTGCCTCTGCCTCCCGAGTGCTGGGATTAAAGGCGTGCGCCACCACTGCCCAGCTTCCACAAGTCTTTAATTCCAGCACTTGGAAGGCAGAGGCAGGAAGATCGCTGAGCTGGAAGTGAGAGAGACCTTGTCTCAAGAAAAAAAAAATTAACTTTGAACTAAAATTTGTATGATATGAAGAGAAAATGATGTGGATTATTTCTATGTCCACAGTTATTTCAACTGTTTTATCATCCTCGTATAAACCATAATTACATACACATACAATAATGAATGCAGGAAATACCAGTGCCTTCCAGGCGCTCTGCTCTGGAACTGGTCACAAAGCAGTAGTTGCTATTTGTAGCATTGCTCCCTGTTCATCCCCTATTCCCTTTGTGCTCTGTCAGGACTCAGCTGTTTATAATTCTCTTCCTGGCAGGGTAATCCAAAGCTCTTCTCTGAATGCTTTGAATCTTCAAGGCCAGTACACCACTGTCCTTCAGTAGTGTCTGAGTGGAGCCGTCATGTGTTTGCTGTCCCCTCTCTCTTGTGGTGGCCACACGCGGTGAGGAGCCATCTGTAACTGGGCTGGAGACAGCAGGAGCTCCTTAGTGGGAGGAAGTGCAGCGCAGAGTGAGGGCAAAGGAAAATTACCTGCCCATGGGCTTACTTACGCCTTCACCTCCCGCACACCTCGTTTCTTTGCACTTTAGCCCTTAGCATTTAGTTTGGTATTTTGCGGGTACACATGCAGCAGCAGCATGTATGCAGGGGTCAGAGGTCAACTTGTGGGCGTCAAGTCTCTCCTTCCACCCTGTGAGTTCCAAGGACCGAGCTCAGCTCATCAGCCACAGGCGTGGGGGGGGGGCGCAAGCACCTTTACCCACAG
Organism: Microtus ochrogaster; assembly: GCF_000317375.1. Classification (NCBI taxonomy): domain Eukaryota; kingdom Metazoa; phylum Chordata; class Mammalia; order Rodentia; family Cricetidae; genus Microtus; species Microtus ochrogaster. The sequence continues at coordinate 51,159,954 of NC_022016.1, read as the reverse complement.
AGCCATTTCCTGGAGCTCAGGTCAGCACATGGCCACTTAATACCCCGTGGTCAGGCTTTCGGTGGCTACCAGAGTACAGAACTAAGGATGAGGAGAGAAGTCGTCTCCGGAAGAGGGCATGGATTTGTTCCAAAATCCAAGAGTTCTCTATGGGATTCACCAACTGGGGCTTCCCAGTGACCCCGTACAGCACCTCTATTTGACATGAAGACTTTATTAAATATCATTGAATTTGCTGACTGCTTGGGTTCCAGAGCAGTTTGGAATACAGCCTGGATGTGGCCCCCAGGTCTTCTCTAAAGTAGGAGACTCATCAAATTTTTTGATAATTTTTGTTTGTTTTGTTTTGTTTTTTTGAGACAGGGTTTCTCTGCTTAGCCCT
>NC_022016.1:51157940-51158657 GCF_000317375.1 Microtus ochrogaster | reverse complement strand
CCCTGGCTTCCAGTCCCAATTTCTATGACGTGACAGAAAACAGAAGACTTGGTGGAGCTCTGGGAACAAAGGTGTGCTTTGCGATTTGATAATCATCTTCAAGGTAAAAGCAAGTGGCTCCCGGCATCGCTTCTAATTTCTTCTTTTTTTAGCAGCATTTTTTAAATTAATTAACTTATTTATGTATACAATGTTCTGTCTGCATGTATGTCTGCCCACCAGAAGAGGGCACCAGATCTCATAGGTGGTTGTGAGGCACCATGTGGTTGCTGGCAATTGAACCTGGATCCTCTGGGAGAGCAGCCAGTGCTCTTAACCTCTGGGCCATCTCTCCAGCCCCTGCTTCTAATTTCTAATGAGGAAAGCAACCACACGTGAGGTCAGCAGCCAGATCGCAAACACAAGAGTACTAAGGCACTCGGTTGTAATGGGAGTCACCGCTGGGTAAATCCATGGCAGTTTGCAGTCGTCTTCACGATCCAGCTGTCCCCACGAGACCTGTGAAGGCACCCCAGGGGCTTCCTCCTCTTGTGAGAGCGGATCTCAGTCCTGTTGGATTAGGCACTCTCCTTATGACCTCATTCAATTACCTCCTTCAAGGACCTATCTCCAGACACTCACGGAAGGGTTTGGATTAGTGAGGGAGGCAATTCAGTCCCTAACACACTGGAATACGTCCACTTCCGGTTTGCTAGTTTCATCTGCACGTCCTGGGGG
>NC_022016.1:51155274-51156630 GCF_000317375.1 Microtus ochrogaster | reverse complement strand
TTTTTTTTTGTTTGGTTTTTAGAGACAGGGTTTCTCTGTGCAGCTTTAGTGCTTGTCCTGGAACTCACTCTGTGGCCCAGGCTGACCTTCAATTCCACAGAGATTGACCTGCCTCTGCCTCCTGAGGCTAGGACTAAACGTGCGCCATCTCTCTGTAATCTTTATTCTTTATTTTCTTATCATCTTGGTGAATATCACCACATATACTGATGAAAAAAAAAACTAAATAAGGGGGTTGGAGCAATGGCTCAGTGGTTAAGAACACAGCCTGTTCTTCCAGAGGACCCAGGACCAATTACCAGCACCCATACAGTGGCTCACAATGGTCTGAAACTTCAATCCCTCTTCTGCCTTCAAGGACACTGCACACAGGTGGTGCAGACAAAACACCCACATGCATACAATGAAAATAAATTTAAAAACTTAAGGGAACAACTAAATACATACCTAAGCTATCTTTTTTTTTTTTTTTTTTTTTGGTTTTTCGAGACAGGGTTTCTCTGTGTAGTACTGGCTGTCCTGGAACTCACTATGTAGACCAGAATGGCTTTGAACTCAGAGATCCACTTGCCTCTGCCTCCCAAGTGCTGAGATTAAAGACATGTGCCACTGTTTCAGTTTAGGGCAGCAGCGGATGGGAGACCGTGACAGGCCACGAGAGGCAGCCCATTCCACTACCCCAGGCCTCTGTGGGTCCCAGGTGAGTGGGAGGCGGTGGGTGAGAGACCTCAGTGGGTTGGTGTGCAGCTGGTCTCACAAGCAGCCGCAGAGGGTGAGAGACAGATAGCCATGCCATGCAGAGAGAGGGTTTGGGTAAAGTTTACTCAGTGAGTTATGGAAGGAAAGGGAAGGGGGGAAAGAGAGAAACAGAGAGAGAGGGAGAAAGAGAGGAGGGAGGAGAAGAGAAGAGGCAGCAGCCACCTACTTCTTCCTAAGATGGACAGAGAGCTCAGGCTAGAAGGAAGAGCTACTTGCCTTGGCTGAAGGGGGGAGTGGGCAAGGCTTGTCTCTTAAAGGGATAGGACAGACCTTTACAGCCACCACACCACCTGGCAGTTCTCAACCTTTCTAATGTTTTGACCGTTTAGTACAGTTCCTCATATTGTGGTGACCCCCGACCATAAAATTGTTTTGCTGCTGCTACTTCATGACAGTATTTTTGATACTGTTATGAATCATAATGTAAATATCTACTATGTGACCCCCAAAGCAGTTGTGACCCACAAGTGAGAACCTTTGCTCTATATTTAGTCTACATTGAATTCATTAAAAATATTTTCTTATGCCGGGCGATGGTAGCGCACACCTTTAATCCCAGCACTCGGGAGGCAGAGGCAGGTGGATCTCTGTGAGTTC
>NC_022016.1:51153573-51154524 GCF_000317375.1 Microtus ochrogaster | reverse complement strand
TTTGGAGCCTGTCCTGGAACTAGCTCTTGTAGACCAGGCTGGCCTCAAACTCACAGAGATCCGCCTGCCTCTGCCTCCCGAGTGCTGGGATTAAATGCGTGTGCCACCAGTGCCCAGCAGCTTTTATAGTTTTCATATTTATTTTATTTTATGTGTATGAGTGTTTTGCCTACATGTATATATGTGCATCATACATATGCCTGGTGCCCATGAAGATCAGAAGAGGGCATCAGATCCCTGGAACTGGAGTTACAGATGACTTTTAAGCCACCTTGTGGGTGCTGAAAACTGAACTAGGTTTCTCTACAAGAATAACAAATGCCCTTAGCCATTGAGCCATCCCTCCAGCCCGTCACAAGCTTGAAGCAAGAGAATTGTTTTCAGTTTGGTGTATATGACAAATTCCAGGCCTGCAAGGGATATTCCATCTCAAAATAAAGCAAAGTTCGAAAACAACAACCAAAACAAAAATAAAGGGAGGATGGAAGGAGGAGCAAACGCTATCTTGGTCCTGTAGGGGGAGCTCTGCAGCTCTCTGGTGGTAACTTGTGCTGAAAGACCTGAGCGCGTTGTCTGTCTGTATCTCTTCTTCTGCCTTTTTGAGCGATGCCCTGAGTAGTCCAGGCAGGCCTTGAACTCTTAATCCTGAGTTTACAGACAAGTGCTACCAGCATCCTGGCTTCTTCTTTCTTCTGGAAGGATTCAGATGCAATCAGATGACTGTTGATGGCTCTTACGGTTGGTTATCACTGTCAGGTTGGCATTCGGTCACGAATAACCACAGCTGATATTTGGTTACTTGTGATGCTGTGTGGCAGGAACTGAGAGCACTGAATACTACATTGGCATGGAGGTTAGCATCCAAACTCTGTGACATGGCAAAGCTTGTTTCCAACTCTCATTTGTTTCCTCGGGACCCTTCCTAATACCAATTTTCTTTTCTTTTCTTTT
>NC_022016.1:51142770-51152872 GCF_000317375.1 Microtus ochrogaster | reverse complement strand
ATACAGTTAAGGCTCTTAAAGGCAGGGGCTGGAGAGATGCTCAGAGGATAAGAGCATTGCCTGCTCTTCCAAAGGTCCTGAGTTCAATTCCCAGCAACCACATGGTGACTCACAACCATCTGTAATGAAGTCTGGTGCCCTCATCTGGCCTGCAGGCATACACACAGACAGAATATTGTATATATAATAAATAAATAAATACATACATACATAAAAAAGCAATAAGCTGGTCAGTGGTGGTGCACACCTTTAATCCCAGCACTCGGGAGGCAGAGACAGGAGGATCTTTGTGAGTTCAAGGCCAGCCTGGGCTACAGAGCCAAGACAAACTCCAAAGCTACACAGAGAAACCCTGTCTTGAAAATAAAAAGTAATAACTGTAACGGATGACTATAACTATATGGGTAAGTGAAGGTGAAAAACTATTAGGAGAGCCAAAGAGAGCTCAGTTGGCAGAGTGCTTGTCTAGTACCCAGGAGGCCTTGGTTCAGGTGTGATGGCACACACCTATAATCCAAGAATTTGGGAGGTGGAGACAAGATGATCAGAATTTCAGGGTCACTGGGCAATGGCAGCACCCACCGTAATGAAACTGGATAGGCCTTTTATTGGCACTATATCCTGGAGAGTCTAAATAATGTTGGCCATAAAATTGTGCTTTCTTTGAACTGGGCATAGTGGCACACACCTTTAATTCCATGGGAGGCAAAGGCTGGTAGATCGCTGTGAGTTCGAGGCCAGCATGGTCTACAGAGTGAGTTCCAGGACAGTCACAGGGCTACACAGAGAAACCCTGTCTCAAAAAACAAAACAACAAAAAAACCCAAAACAACAAAAGGAAAGCAAGCAGGAAGCACCTGTGCATCCGGACCAGAGAGTGAAGCCAGGAGCTTGGATTTGCTGACCCAAGGAACCCTGGAGGGGCTGGGCAGAGCGGCTCCTCCCTTGGAAAAGTCTAATGCTCTTGCTCTTGTCTCCGCACGTGCAGTCCCAGACCTCCAAGGAGATTGTACCTAGCTGGTCACTGGTGTCTGTGGATGGGATGCTGTGGAGCTGGTTCTGCGATTGCTGCTGGGAAACACACCTCCTAAGTTCATTCAATAGCAGCTGCAAGACAGGAGTGTTCGGACCCTAGCCCTCACATCACCGGAAGGCAGCTCAAGGAGCAAATCACGCCTTTCCTCCTCTGGCCTCACTATCGCCCTCTCGCGGCCTTTGTTTTATTTATTTATTTATTTATTTATTTGTTTGTTTGTTTGTTTGTTTGTTTGTTTGTTTCGAGACAGGGTTTTTCTGTGGCTTTGGAGCCTGTCCTGGAACTAGCTCTGTAGACCAGACTGGTCTCAAACTCACAGAGATCCGCCTGCCTCTGCTTCCCGAGTGCTGGGATTAAAGGCGTGCGCCACCATCGCCCGGCTTCTCGCGGCCTTTATTAGCAGAGCCAAACACCAAGCTTAGCTGCTGAAAGAGGTTATGTGATTTTCTCTGCAGAGAGTTAGTGTCTCATAGCAGGAAAGGGAACAGGGGTGGGGAAAAGAAGAATTTGGAGTGCAGAGCTAAAACAATAGTAATTAGCAGCAGAAAGGTCTTTATAATATGTATATAGAGCTGGACAGTTGGCTCTTCCAGAGAGCAAAAGTTCTATTCCCAGCACTGACTCACAGAGGTATGGAACTTCAGTCCCTGGGGGATCTGGCGCCCTCTTCTGGCCTCTCTGGCCACTGCATGCACATGGTGTGCAGACTTGCATGCAGGCAAAAAGACTCATTCATTAAATACATTTTAAAAGATTATATACATTTGTAGCTGGGCAGTGGTGGCGCATGCCTTTAATCCCAGCACTCATGAGGCAGAGGTAGGTAGATCTTTGTGAGTTCGAGACCAAACTGGTCTAACAAGAGCTAGTTCCAGGACAAGCTCCAAAGCTACAGAGAAACCCTGTCTCAAGGGAATATATAATATATATATATGTAATAGAAAATTACCTTTTATTATTTATTGTCTGCACGTGCATTCCTGCCCTAGTGCTCATGGCAGCTGGAGGACAGTTTGCAGGAGTTGGTTTTCTTCCACCATGTGAGTTCTGGGGACTAAATTCAAGTTGTCGGGCATGGCTGCAAGTGACCACTGAGCTGACCCTGAAAACTATATTTTAACCCCATCCCCACACAACCTCCAGCTGACTAAACCTTACAAGTGTAGACCCCATATAGGAAACCAGTGCTGAAAGCTGACCATTTCCCAAGGAGGCCATACTCTTAAGGCCCAACCAGTCATCACAGGAGAACTTCCAGAGTTCAGTGTCCCAGGAAGGGGAAGCCAAAACCAACAATGAGCCAAGGAATCCTTCCAATAGGAAAATCAGGGGCTAACCAAGGAACTCCCCCTAGCCCCGGGGAGGGTTTGCTCTGCCTGACCAGTGAGAATTCAGCAGGATTTTGTTTCAAAGACCTGCCCTCCCTTGCTTCCCTTTTCTGAATGGAAATCTTACCCTCTTGCCCCACCCCCACTGGTGGACACCGGTGTATCTATGTGTCAGTTGTCACCAGCGACTGCTTGAGAGACTGCACATAGATCGATGGTAACAGGGACTTGGAGTAAAGTATTCTGTAAGAAAAAAACAGGTATTTGGCTCATAAAGGTATTGACATGCAAATATCTGAGTCTTCATCTTCCTGAACACTGGGCCAAGCTTCACTTCCTCATAGGGCCTGCCAGGTTTAGCAAGTAGAAGTACAGGATTTGAATTTCAGATAAACAACCAAGAATTTCTCAGCATACGTATGTCCTGTGCAATATTTGGAACATGGTTAAAGTAAGAAATTATTCATGATTACCTGTGTTCCCTCTCTTGCTCCCGATGTGGTCACATGGCAGGTTTGCTCAGTGCAAGGTTGATAGGAGCAGTATGTCCTCCAGGCTGGCCCCTCAGTGTGTGTGCTTCAGGAAGCAAAGACTGGCTTCCCAAGGCCTTGACAGGATTCGCCCTGCTCCCCAAACCTGTACTAGACTACAGTGTGAACAAGACAGAGACCTCTAGGTCAGAGAGATGGCTCAGTGTGTTAAAAGTTGCTGGCCACGTGTCGGGAGGGATTTTACTGCTGTTAGAAGAGGACCAACTCCCAGGAGTTCTGTGTGTGTGTGTGTGTGTAAGAACAGCCAGTGTGCTTTTAACCTGTGAGCCATCTTTTCAGCCTCTAAATTCAGCTTTTTATATGTGGGTTCCGGCCATCGAGTTCTCATTCTTATGTGATAAGCAGTTTTATAGAATGAATTATCTCCCCAGCTCTTCTCTCCCCTCCCTACATTATTTGTAGCTAGTGATGATGTCATCAGGTTAATGACAATGACGATGTCACTATGTACTATCTGATGCACTGTTTGCAGGACTGCTCTGTGGCAGGCACCCATGCTACCACACCCTTGCAGTCTGGTGCATTAACTTTCCCAGGGGAGATATGAGCACATGCCTGTCCACCGAAGGCAGAGCACCAGCATCAAACCTAAGAGACCAGCTTAGTGAACCAGTAAGTTTAGTTAGGTCACCCAAGAGACCAACAGGAATACAGGCAGCTTCAGGACCAAAGAAAAGTGCCCTCTGCACCAAACATCCATTAATGGCTGACATATCCCCAGGGAGGGGAAAGACCTTGCACAGGACCTCCGGAGGAGTACTCTCTCCCTCTGTGGGGGAAAGTTAATGGGCTGGAGCCTGTGCAAGTAATCACTGGCCAATGTTAAGGCTGCAGCAGCCTTGCTAAGTCTGGATGACTTACAGATAAGATGGTGGCTCTAGGGAGGGCCAGCCTTTGCCCAAAGCCTTACTGCCCCTTCCTCAACTCTCTTGTCCTTTGGAAAGTCCCATCTGAGCACCGCTGATCACTTCTCTGTGGATGGCTCCTGCCCCTCCCCTTGGATGGGAGTCCACATTTTCCAGCACATGAATGATACCCTCAGCATGACCAAAACGCGCAACTATTCTTCTTCTTTTTTTTTTTTTGGTTTTTCAAGACAGGGTTTCTCTGTGGCTTTGGAGCCTGTTCTGGAACTAGCTCTGTAGACCAGGCTGGTCTCGAACTCACAGAGATCTGCCTGCCTCTGCCTCCTGAGTGCTGGGATTAAAGGCGTGCGCCACCATCGCCCGGCGCAACTATTCTTTTGCTAACGTGTTTCTAAAGCTTCCCATTTGGTGCTACTGAATTTTCACAATTATTCTGTAACACTGCTATTCCTTTCCACGTTCTACAAGACTGCTATTCCTTGGGCTGGAGAGATGACTCAGAGGTTAAGAGCATTGCCTGCTCTTCCAAAGGTCCTGAGTTCAATTCCCAGCAACCACATGGTGGCTCACAACCATCTGTAATGAGGTCTGGTGCCCTCTTCTGGCCTGCAGACATACACACAGACAGAGTATTGTATACATAATAAATAAACATTAAAAAAAAAAAAGACTGCTATTCCTTTCCATGTTCAGCGCAGTTTCTCCTCTGTCCCAGGGAAAGGAAATCACACACACAAAATGACATAGATTTTGTATGTAACCCTCTTTTGTATTTCAAATATCTCTATACTAGTTAGTATGAAAATAGTATATAAATAATTGTTGTTCTGTTATTTAGGAAGTAATAAAAATAGCCAATATATTCAGTACTGATTTCCTTTTTCAACCATTGTTTCTATTTTTTGTTTGGTTGTGTTTCTGTTTTGTTTTTGGAGACAGTCTCATTATGCAGTCCTGGCTGTTCAGGGACTTGCTATGTAGGCCAAGCTGGCCTCACTTCACAGAGATCTCCCTGCCTTTGTTTCCCAAGCGCTGAGACTAAAAACCTGCCCTATTCAACTATTTCTGATGGGTGTGCTAGTACACATGGACACTCCCAAGCCTGGGCTATGTAGTAGTGTTTAAGGTCAGTAAGGATGTAAGTCAGTACCACGAGCTGTCTCAAAAATCCCAAAGTAACATTTCCCTTACTGTCCCGAGGGACTGAGTCTGTGGATAAGAAATCTTTAGATAAGGAGGCACAGATGACTGAAGTCAGACTTGAGAGTTCCATGTGTGTTTCAAGTTCACACAGCTCGTACACGGTGGGCTGATCCTGAATCCGGATCTTACTGTGATACCTTGGCTCCCTTCAAGCTGAACTCTCCCCTTGCTTGCCTTGACATCTGCTGTAGTCCTTCTCTGGCTGGGGCTGTAGTTCAGTGGTACAACACTTACGTAGCCAAGACTCAAACTCTGTCTTCTGCAAGAGCAGCAAGCACTTTTTACCACTGAACTACTTCAAGTTTTTAAACTGTGTTTCTGTTTCCAGAAGGCGTTGGGTCCCCAGGGGGCTAGAGTTACAGGTAGTTGCTATACTTGGATCTTCTGCAAGAGTAGTACACTGGGCTTTTAACTACTGAAGCATCTTTCCAGCCCCTCCTTTTTTGGGGGGAGGCGCTGAGGCAGGGTGTCATCATGTAGCCCTGGTTGTCCTGGACCTCACTCTGTAGACCAGGCTATCCTGGAGCTCACAGAGATCTGCCTGCTCCGCCTGAAGATTTGCAGCACAGTAGTAATTGGTCTGCACAACTTTCCTGCTCAGCCTCACAAGTGCAGGAAATGCATGTGTGCATCACACCCTTAATTAAACCTTTAATCCATCCTCGATATAAAAAACTTAAGTAGAAAGCCGGGCGGTGGTGGTGCACGCCTTTAATCCCAGCACTCGGGAGGCAGAGGCAGGCGGATCTCTGTGAGTTTGAGACCAGCCTGGTCTACAGAGCTAGTTCCAGGACAGGCTCCAAAAAGCAGAGAAATCCTGTCTCGAAAAACCAAAAAAAAAAAACCAAAAAAAAAAAAACCTCAAGTAGAGTCAGGCAGTGGTGGCACAAGCCTTTAATCTCACCACTCGGAAGGTAGAAGCAAGCAATCTCTTGTAAATTTGAGGCCAGCTTGGTCTACAATGTGAGTTCCAGGACAACCAGAGCTGTTACACAGAAAAACCCTGTTTTGAAAAACAAACAAAATTCAAGTAGAGAGATAGGAAGCCAAAAGTGTCCTGTATGCTTCATTATTCCTGGGCCAGCAGGAGGGCTTTTCACTACCAAGTCTGAGCCCCAGAACTCACAGGAGGATACTTATGACTTCCCTGTGTGTGCTGTTTTCATGCTTACACACACACTAAAAGTATTGCTTTTAAAAGAATTTACCACTTCCCTAGTGACTGCATCTGTGTACTGGTCAGCAGCTCACTACAGACATTTGAGGTGTGCCTGGGTCTTCCTTAGCCCAAAACAGGCATTCATAAATAACTGGCAAAAAGAATCCATTTACAATCTCTTAAGCTTCACATTTTTAGGTCCAGACTTCCGCCCCAGAGGGAAGACCAAACCCCCTCTTCTCCCACCTTCATTAATGAACAAGAAGACACCTACCTCTCGGTCTGCTGGGGATCTGGTTTGTATTTTAGCAGGGTCTTAGAAGGAAATGACTTTCTCTAAACTGCAGCCGCCCAACCCAGCTGTGGCATTCCTAGACCTCGGGTAAACAGGAAGCTTCCTGCCTTGGGCCCTTCATGTTCCTCTCAGACTATTACAGACTGTTAATAGGCCGGTAAAACGACAGCTGCTGGCCATAAAGTCAGCCCATTCCTTAGAACCCCAGCAACCAGCCCTCCCAGGTCAGTGAGACCACGCCCTCCTCCAGGTGCAGCTCGGCTAGCAGGGGTCCTCAGGTGTAGGGTTTCTGGGGTGGTGAGGTCTAGAGACAAAACAATGAGAACACAGCCGCTCTGTGGGAGGTGAGTTGCCTCTCCCAGGAGGGGAACAGTCGCTTCTAGTTAGTCCCCAAGAGGGGACAAAAGTGAAGCAGACACCAAAGGATCCAGTGAGTGCTCAGGCTAACGGGGGACCCCAGATCCACCCACAGTAATTTTAGGGGGAGGGAGGAGTCCTAGGATTTGCAGCTGCAGGTGAAGAGGCACAGTCTTTGCCAGCTGGAGGGACACTAGGGCAGAGGTGATTGTCCTTTGCCAAGAAGGGCACTCGGTGTCTTGGCAGAAGGCAGAGGGCTGCCCCAATCTGTGTGTACATTTTCAGTAGCATTTGACTCTGGACCAAACGCTTGGCTGTGCTAGTGCCGTGGTGATGGGTGGGAACGCTCGTTGGCCAGGCTGGCTGGAGGCTCCCACGGAGGGTGCTGGGCCTCAGCCAGGAGCTTCCCTTCAGCTGGCAAGTTGAGCTTTCTGTCACGGTTGGAGGGAGTGTGTCCAAATTCCAACTCTCAGCTTTCCAGAAGCTGCTGCGGATTGCCATCTGTTTTGAGGAAGGCTGCTTATTGGAATTTCTGGCTCAGTGGGAAGAAGGATCATGATACAGAGCCAAACTCACCTGGCTCAAGACAGGAACAGGCACTGCTGGGCAGGGCCAGTGTTCTCTAAAGGCACTTCCTGCCTTGGCATCCTGGGGTGCTGGGAAAGGTGGGAGCCATCCCCCTCATCAGTGACATTACTATTAGTAACCAAAAGAGCCAGGCAGCAGGCACATGACCCCCTTGGACTTGGCTACAATGATCCCCATCAGGGCTGTGGTATTAGTGCCTACCAAACAAGCAGGAGCTTTTGAGGAAGGAAAGAGTGAGTGTCATTACTCCCCATGGCAGCTCCTACTCAGGGCTGTTCCCAGGGGTGGTGGAGGGGCTCTAATTGATCAAAGGAAATGGAGGACTTTCCACTAGGGTCACATTTGAGCCTCCAGGTGTTCAGATTGGGATCTGTTTAAGGTAACCTCAAGATTTACGGCCTAAAGACCTAAAGCATACCGCAGGGAACCAGAACATTCCTTAGTTTCAGAGCAGGTAAGAAGCTCTGGAAGTAGTTTAGGATGACATAGTAGGAACATGAGGATAAGGATCCAGGGTTCGGATCCTGTGCTCTGCTCCAAATCATTTATTATCGAAATTAGGGCCTCACATGCTTTATTACTGAGTTTAAGCCAAGCCCCTATAATTTATAAAAAGTAACTTAGCAGAGCCTTGGCACACACCTTTAGTACCAGCACTCAGGAGGCAGACAGGTGGATCTCAGACCAGCCTGAGCTACATGCACAGGGGGACCATGTCTCAACTCCCATGATCCGCCCCTCTCCCCGAATAAAAGATAATTCATTGCAAATACAAGTTTTAAATTTTCTTTTCTTTTCTTTTTTTTTTTTTTTTTTTGGTTTTTCGAGACAGGGTTTCTCTGTGGCTTTGGAGCCTGTCCTGGGAACTAGCTCTGTAGACCAGGCTGGTCTCGAACTCACAGAGATCCGCCTGCCTCTGCCTCCCGAGTGCTGGGATTAAAGGCATGCGCCACCATCGCCCGGCTTTTTTTTTGGTTTTTCGAGACAGGGTTTCTCTGTGGTTTTTGGAGCCTGTCCTGGAACTAGCTCTGTAGACCAGGCTGGTCTCGAACTCACAGAGATCCGCCTGCCTCTGCCTCCTGAGTGCTGGGATTAAAGGCGTGCGCCACCACCGCCTGGCTAAGTTTTTAAATTTTCATAGTGAGTAGGATTTTTTATATAAATGCACACATTATAAAGAAAACATCAGAAAGGTCTCACTTAGAGCAAGTGGTTCCTTTTTCCTTTGCTGTACTGTTCCCACCATCTTGGGGGGACCACGCTGTTGCCTAGAGCTTTGATCAAACATTTAAATTTACACACGGCCAATTAGACATAGGTAGAGTTAGAGGCCAGCCTGGTGCGAGTTCCTGGACAGCTAGGTCTACAGAGAAACCCTGTCCCAGAAAACAAAAACAAAAACCTTCCACATGGGTCAGTAGGAGGGTTAAGATTGTTTGATACTGTTGACCTGGGAGATTCGAGGCGGCTCCACTCAGCAGAGAAAATGCTCCTTCTCTAAACTTGTTCCACCCTGGACAAGAAGGGGCTGGCTGCTGTGCTCACATTCTCCATTCCTGCGTGGCCCCCAGGGGCCAGGGTAGATCCTAACGGACATGCGCTAGGGTGTGCAGGCAGTCCAGCCAGTGTTTGGAAGCTTTCAGCTTGTCCCTCGAGACTCCAGGTCAAGTCCAAGGCAGGAAGTTGCAATGGAGGAGTAGTCCCAGGAGCCAGTAAGTCAGGAAATAGCCTAGGATGCATCTCGTTACTGGAGAACAAGCCTTCCAGTTGTACAAGAGTTTCAGGATACAGTTTCTGGGGGCCTTTATTCCTGGTGGGGCGTTTTCCTCAGGTACTGTGTCCACAGATCTCAACAGTGGCTCTTGATTCTGAAGCAAGTGAGCTGGAAACCAGTACACAATAGGAGTGGAAGAGCCCAAAAATCGTGTGAGAACCTAAAAAAAAAAAAGAAGACCATACTGATTGGAGCATCAGCGATGTGACTGGGTGAATCATGCATGACAAGCAGGAAAGCAAATTCAGCAAAGCTGCAGATCTTCCTGAAAGGATGGTGTACCGCCACCCAACCTTGAGTTACCAGTAATCAGTCTCAAACCAATTACCACAATAACGGGCCAACCAACCAACCAACACTAAAATCTCTATAGTGTCTGATTTTAGTCCACAACCTCTGAATTTTAGTCTGTTGGAGGCTGGGGGCAGAGGGAAGCAACCTGGTTCATCCTTCCCCATTTCACAGTTCTGAGCCAAATCTCCAAGGGCTCTCACCTACCTTGCAGACTCTGAGCTAGCCTGGCACTCACTGAAAAGCTGATCCAGTCACAGACCCAGACGGCTATTTTTTACTTTCCCTAACCACATGGCTCAAATAACATCACAAACTGTCAATATTTGCCTGTGAACGGAGGACAAGACTTACTTGGAGACAGCCAAGAACTTTAAAATTGGACATAAGATCAAACCCCTGATCCTATACTGACACCACCACCAAACACTGGACAAGAAGTTTATTGCCTGTGCTCAAGACACCCTAAAAGACCGCCATGGCAGTCTGTGTCCTGGGGAAAGGCTCAAGAGAAGCTGTCTAGGGGCTGGAGAAATGGCTCAGTGGTTAAGAGCATTGCCTGCTCTTCCAGAGGTCCTGAGTTCAATTCCCAGCAACCACATGGTGGCTCACAACCATCTGTAATGGGGTCTGGTGCCCTCTTCTGGCCTGCAG
>NC_022016.1:51129815-51142670 GCF_000317375.1 Microtus ochrogaster | reverse complement strand
AGAGAGAGAAGCTGTCTACTCCTACATTCCAGCTGAACCAAGCTCTCTCACAGCCTTCACACCTCTGCTTGTGCCCACCCCATCCCCACAGCTGCCTGGAATGTTTGCTCCTTCTTTGTTTTGTAGATAGGACCTCAAACTAGTACCTGAGGGTGGCCTTGAACTGATAGCTTGAGTTACTCAAAGTAGTTCACCGACTGGCTAAACCTCTGGTGGCTGGGGTCCCCCTGATTCTGTTTCCCCAGCACAAATATCATAGATGAGCATCGCTATGCCTGTTTTTTAATGTGGATTATGAGGTTGCAACCTCCTATGTTTGCACCGTAAGCATTTCAGCAATCCATCCATCTCCCCACTCCTGCATGCTTCTTACCTGAGGGTTTTTTTTTTTTTAACTCTTCAGAACCCATTTTAAATACGATGCTTTAGTGAGTTAACTACTTTTTCACATTCACAATAAATACACTAATTGACTGTGTGTGTGCTCAGTTCTCTTCTACCATGTGGATGCCAAGGACTGAACTCAGGTCAATCAGGCTTTGCAGTAAAGGCCTGTACTTTGTTTTGGTGCTGGAGACTGAAGACAGGACTCTCACACGCTAGGCAAGTGCTCCACCGCTAAGTTATACTCTCAGTACAATCTGAACATTTCACTGGATTCTTGAGCAGGCTCTCCAATGTTGTTCTAGCTGGCTAGGAATGGACTATAAAGACCAGGCTGGCTGGGCGGTGGTGGCGCAGGCCTTTAATCCCAGCACTAGGGAGGTAGAAGCAGGCGGATCTCTGTGAGTTTGAGGCCAGCCTGGTCTACAAGAGCTAATTCCAGGACAGGCTCTGAAGCTACAGAGAAACTGTCTTAAAAACAAACAAAAAAACAAAAAATAGACCAGGCTGGCTGGCCCAGAACTGGGGACAATCTCCCTGCCTCTGCTCTGCTTCCCAAGCACTGGAATTACGTGTCATCATGTCTGGGGGAACTTTTTTTTAAAAAAAAAAAAAAAAAATGTGCATTGGTGTTTTGCCTGCATGCACTGTCCATAATGAGGGTGTCAGGTACCCTGGAACTGGAATTACAGACAGTTGTGAGCTGCCATGTGGGTGCTGGGAATTGAACTCGGGTCCTCTGGAAGAGCAGTCAGTTCTTCTAACTGCTGAGCCATCTCTCCATCCTGCTTGAGTGGATTTTACTTTTTGTTTGAGATAGGGTGGCGCACTCCTTTAATCCCAGAACTGGTTTACAAGAGCTAGTTCCAGGACAGGTAGTACTGTTGCTGGCCTTGAACTCACAGAGATCCATCTGCCTCTGCCACCTGAGTGCTGGGATTAAAAGCATGTGCCACCACCACCCAGCTGTATATATTTTAAAAAATAACAATAGTACTATAATTTGAAACAAATATTGTTTCATATAGCTCAGGCTGACCTCAAACTCACTATGTAGTAAAGAATGACCTTAACTGTTTTCATTTTTTTGAGACAGGGTCTCACTATATAGTCTTGACTTGACTGGAATTCACAGAGCTTCCCCTACCTCCACCTCCCAAACGCTGGGATTATAGGTGTTTTTTTGCAGTGTGGGGAAAGAACCCAAGGTCTTTGTGCGGTCAGGCAAGCAGCCTACCAACCGAGCTGCACCCCAACCCCTAATTTCATCTGTCTAATACGTCTGTCTCTGTGTTTATACCATAAGACTCATTAAGGCAGTAATTTCATCTTACTTATGTCTATCCTCAGAGTTCTAATTTAGATTCTGGAACAAAGAAAGCCCCAGGTCTGTGTTTGTCTGGCTATTTAGCCTATGCGGGTCTGAACTGCTTTGTAGTCCAGGCTACCTTCAATTTAAAATCCTCCTGCCTCAGTGCTGGAATCATAGCTGCGCCTAAGTACACCTGACTGCCCAGCCCAGTTGTTGACTAAATTAGGCACGGGCCATCAAGAGAGAAAGTTACCCCCCCCCCACGCTGTATTCAAGCAGTCATTCCAGGGAGAAACCCACCTCACCTGAACATGCATGCACAGCCCTCCAAAGAGCAGCAGCACTGCAGCGTGGACCAGGTACACAAACACCTTTGGACTGAGGAAGCCAGGATGGGACTTCTCTAGGGTCTTACTATCCTTGCATCTTTGTAGCCCAAGTGTAAGGCAGAGCCGAGGGTGGGTGGTCACATATGTCCAGGTTGCCCACACAACCAGTACAGTTACTGGTGCAGCTAGTAGAAAATTGGGTACCTGCCTGAACTCATAGTATCGCAGAAGGCCAACATTCCAGTAGACATCCTGGATATAGCTGTATATTAGGGGAAGCTCCCAGGAGCACCATGGGGGCTCATTTTCTCCTGTAATCCGGTAGCCTTTGTCCACAGCTAACTGTACCAGAGGCTCAGGAATGGAGTGGGCAGAGCCTGGTAGGCAGAACTGGGTATAAGCATAATACTGAAAGAGAGCAAAGGGAAGGCTGACAGTGAGTGCGGACAGGCAGAGAGAGGCCATCAGCTTGACGAGCTGTTTCAGGGGGTTCAGCACCACAAGAGAAGAGAAAAAGCCTGTGCACTGAGAATGCAGGAGGAAGCCGACACTGACCAGCCCATTGGAGCGCACCCCAGTGGCAAGAGCAAAGAGCAGCCCACTTGTCCAGCTCCGGCCCCTCTCCAGCTGCCCCATGGCGCTGAAAGTCAGGAAGGCAAACAAAGCTTCCGAGTAACCAGCTGCTAAGAAAACATTGGCGGGGCTGAGGCAGAAGAGCATGGCTGCATAAAAGGCCTGGCGAGGACAGTGCAAAACCAGACAACCCAAATCATGAAGTGTGAGTGCAGCCAGCACAGAGAACAGGAAGTTAAGAAGTGCTACTGAGAGCAGCAGGCAACTGCGCTGGCTCAAGTGGCCCTGCAAAGGTCTCAGCAGTTCAGTTCCCATCAGCAGGGCCAAGGGGAAACCAGGGAAGAAGGCAAAGTTGTGCTCATAAAGGTAGCCGTGCTCAGCAATAAACAGGAAGTGTTCTGCATCCCATCGAGATAGACCACCCAGGAGACCTTCCACAAGCTGATCCACAGAGCCCGAGGGGGCCAGGCGGGGAGGAGAAAAGGCATCAGCGTGGTGATCTGGGATGATGACATTGAAGAGTGCCTGTGGGGTGAAGGAGAACCAGGGTGTTGGTAAGTAACTGGAAGGAAAGAATTACCATTCAATAAAAAGGGAAAACTGACTTGATGGTACGGGGTGTGTGTGTGTGCGTGCGCGTGTGTATAAGGAGCTCCAATGCTAACTAGTTAATCTAGCACAGAGGTCAACCAAGCAGGAAGATGCCTGAGTCTACAAATGAGAAGTCAGATCAGAATGCATATAAACTGGAAATGGAATAGGGATGGTACTCCCAGGTGTGAGAATGAAGGAGCCTGCCTGGGAAGGAAGGAGATCCTGAGATGGAGCTCATCAAGGATGAGGATGGAGTCCTCCTGGCAAGGAGATAAGGATCCAGCAAGGAAGAAAGCAGGAAGCCAAGCAAACGGGTATAAACCTTGAATCTTTAAACTCAGGAGCTAGAGGCAGGCAGGTATCTGTGGGTTCCAGGCCAGCCTCATCTACACAGTGAGTTCCAGGAACAGTGAATGATGGTGAGCTGTGGGAAGCCCAGGTCTTAGAACCATGTGAAAACCTGGACTGAGAAACTGTTGAATGCAGCTGACAGGCCCCAAGTAAGACAGGAACCAAAAACTGATCACAGACTTCAACAATGAGAAGGTCACTAGTGACTGAGTAGAGCTACTTCAGTGAACAGAGGGGAGCAGCCACAGAGCTAACCGAAGCAGAAAGGAGTTTCAGATGCGGTCGGGGGCTCAAACTTGAAACAGAGCCGAGAATGACCTTGAATTTGATTTTTCCGTCCATGCACGTCCAGTGCTTGTTATAGACGTGTGTCACCATGCCTGGTGTGTGTGTGTGTGTGGGGGAATGAGAGATCAGTGTTTGCTGTCACTGTAATAAGTCAGTGAAAAGAAACCACCGAACAGGAGGGAGGCTGGAAGGAACTCTGGGCAGGGAACAGGGGTAGCACCTACTGGACAGAAGAGGGGAGAGAGCTCAATACACTTTCACCAGTGAACTCACAGACACATGTAGGTAGGCTACGGGATGCAGCACTCAGATTTTCCTGAGTTTTTATGCAGAAATGCGAATTCCTACTTGACGGCACCAGGAAAAGCTGTTATAGATGTGTAAAGAGCCTGCAGAGACAGCTTGTGGGAGGTTCTCTTTCCACCACATGGAACACAGGGACCAAAGTCAGGTTATCAGGTTTGGAGACATGTGGCTGCCCTTTGAGCCATCCTGCCAGCCCCGGGTATTGAATTTTTAAAGTTTTCATTTTTATGTATGTTCATGTGTGTGTGTGGCAGAATATAAAATCCAGCGCCTCACACACGCTAAGTGCAAATTCTACCATTGAGCTCCATCTCCATCCAACACTGCATTTTTTAAAAAGTCCCCCAGGTAACTGTGATGTGCAAAAAACATTTGAGAGAACAGGAGGGTGAGTGGGCTATGGAAATTCATCAAGATTTCCAGGTGGTACTAATGGCTCACTTAATCTTGTATTTAAAAAAGGCTAGTTAATATACTTGCATTTTTTAAAAAATGGGTAGTGTAAACACAAAGAAGGCAGACTACTATGTTCACCAAGACTCGACTTTTGTCTTATGTATAAAACAGGGATAATGGAAGAAGAGAGTTGCATGTACGCATAGGAATGAACACCACGAAAGGAATAGATTCAGCTTAGGAAGAGGAAGCTGAAGGCTGGTGGGCAAAGGCCAAAGAAACATGGTAGGTTCCACGGATCACAAAGCCAGAGAACGTTACGGAAGGTCTGAGGAACAGGAATGAGCAGCAGAGACAAGAGAGACAGTGGCCAGAGAACGAGAGAAGCCTTGACAGACTCTCGGGCAGGGGTTGGCTATGGAGCACCACTACGGAGAGGTGGACACAAGGTCCCTGAAAGGAAGTGGGACGATGACCTGAGGATCAGGGCGCTGACCATATCATCCTCTTACTACTGAAACCACAGATGTCAACAGAAGACAGAATGCCCATGAATCGGGAGTCAAAGCCTTCACTGACAGAGACGCAGCAACAGTGGCGGTATCTAGGGATACAATCTGCTAGCATGAGCTTTAGAGCTGGAAGGGGCGAGGAAAGAGAGTGAAATCCAATTTATTGTTAATGTCTTTCTGCCTCATTAGGTTGTCAGTTACTTGAAGGAAAACATGACCTTTCACTCATAATTTAGCACAGTTTTGGGAATAGGTACTTACTATAATTTTGGTGGCTGAGCTTCAGGGATTTGAGGAAATATACTGTTTCCAAAATCCCGCTGAATGAGAACGCAGCTGTCCTGGCTCCCTACCCCAGATGCTGACTTGCTGCACTGCTCCTTTGGCTCTGCCAGGAACTCAGCTGATGCTGGTCCAGAGCCATCACTGAGTCAGGCTCCCCAGCCTAGCAATAAAAGCACTGCCCAATTAAAGGCTCATTCTCTTTTTGGTCAGTTTCTTTCTTTTCTTTTCTTTCTTTCTCCCCCACCCCCACCTTTTTATTTTTGTTTTTCCAAGACAGGGTTTCTCAATGTAGCTTTGGCTGTCTAGGAATTCACTCAGTAGATGAGACTGGCCTTGACTCACAGAGATCTGTCTGAGAGCTGGGATTAGAGGTGTGCGCCACCACTGCCTGACTCTTTGGTCAGTTTCTTCATCAGACCACTGCAAACAGTGGAAAGAAATGGGATGGGGGTGACAATCACAGGTAAGAGCACAGCCTTCAGGTTAAGGGCCCCAAAGCCAAAAGAACCTGAAGTGCGTCATTTAATAAGGAGGAATAATTCAGAGCTAGAAGCTCAGAGGGAGGAAAGAAAATGTTTCTACAAAGGAAGCAGTTAGGAGCCCCAGATATGGATGATAAAGAAATATATATCATGGGTTGGAAAGATAGTTCAGTGGTTAAGAGCATTGACTGCTCTTCCAGAGATCCTGAGTTCAATCCCCAGCAACCACATGTTGGCTTACAACCATTTACAATGAGATCTGATGCCTTCTTCTAGCATGCAGGCATACAAGCAGACAGAGCAGTGTATATAATAAATAAAATAAATCTTAAAAAAATACACATCATTATATCAATACAGTAACTCTAAGGTGTTGACAATGATCATAAACTCATAGACCTGCCAGACGCCGGTGATGGCGCATGCCTTTAATCCCATAACTTGGGAGGCAGAGGCAGGCGGATCTCTGTGAGTTTGAGGCCAGCCTGGTCTACAAGAGGTTGTTTCCAGGATAGGCTTCAAAGCTACAGAGAAACCCTGTCTCAAAAAACAAACAAACAAAAAACAAAAAAACTCATAGACCTACCAAGCATAAAGCACTAGACCTACCTAAGCTAGGCACCAAATAATTCATATATATGTGACTTTGATTAAAGTATGTATCAAGGCAGACTAGGGAAAAGGGTGACAAAGGACAAACATACTCAGAACTGAGTGGCTAGGACAGCAAGTGGGGAACCATTCCTGACGAATATTCATAGACAGTCTCAGAACTTTGGAAGGGCTTCCTCTCTCCCAGTCCACTAACAAACACAGTACTCAGGCTCCAAGTCAGGGTGCCCCAGCAACACTTTGAGCTGTCACAAACACCTCAAAGTATCTCTGTTGGTGAGACCATCAGATAGATAAAGTCTGTGAGAAAACCTCTAGTTTAGGTAGGAGTTAGGGAGCCTGGGGTCCAACTCTAGCCCTTTTTCTTGCTACATAGCTTAACGTGTCTGGTTCACGTGTAAGACACAGGTTAATACCACTACTAAGGCTCTTGCCCTCTTTTCAGCTGCCAGGTCTAAGTCTGTCTGGGTCCAACCACATGAAGAGGCACAGCAGGAAGTGGAGAGGTGAGGACCATTTATTCTTCATTACTACTCAGTCATAAGGCAACAGCATGTTCAGAGCAGGTGTCGGAGACTGACCTGTAGCGTTAGGGTCAGGATGCGGCAGCTGACTGCAAATCTCAGCACCTCTTTCTGGGATGGGTCCAGGGGCCACATCCTCTCGCCACGTCTGAGCTTCCTCAGGCTTCTAAACTCTAACACCCAAGGGAGAAAATGTCACACATGGGCTGAAAGAAAATAAACAACATTTTCTTCACAGGAGCCACCCCCTTCAGCACTCTACGACAACATAACCATCTGACTTCCCAGAGGAAGACTATCTTGAAAGCAGATGGATCACTGGGTGTCACTCTGAGAAACACTGTATTCTAGCATTCAGGTAATTTCTACACAGATAAGCAAGAAGCTGGAAAGTTAAGTGCCCAGAAGTTTTAAAAGCCTGTTGAATGCTTTTATATAGGAGTCAAGTCTCAACTCTTTCACTGGCAAGTTCTCATTTAGTCCCTCTGAGATTCCTTTATATGTACAATGAGGTAAGACTATCCCCACCCACTCCCAGCTCCCAAATCCGTCACATGGCAAAACGGACTAAACTAAAAGTGCCACACAAATCAATGCTGTGGCTGCTATTATTTGGCATGTGCCCTTTCCCTCTTGCCCAGAATAATAAACTAATTCCCAAACCAGAGTCCCTAGAGTAGGGCACAGAACCATCCTAGAAGCCTGTAATAACTGCACATGCCAGCGCAGCTCTGTGATGTGTGTTCAGCTGGTCTGTTAAATTAAGTGGAGAAGGGAAAGGAAACCGCTGCTCGGCAGGACTTCAGCCAGCTCCCATTGCTAAAACAAACTTAGGGCAAGACAGAGTCTACCACCAGGGAAGGAGTAAACGGCTATTTCCCATCTCCACAGGGGTGGCAACAATGTACAAAAACCAAAGCTATTACCAGACACAGAATGCACGTCAAGGCATTTTCTTTTCTATTTCTTCTTTCCTTTTCTTTTTTCCTTTTTTGTTTTTAAGCAGTCATGGCTCCTACAGTGTTGAAGCAAGAACCACAAACCTCCTTTTTCTTCTCTCAGGTGGCTAACACCTCCCAAACTTTTAGGTTCCACTTGCTTTCTGCAACGTTCTGATTTTCACCAGCGCCCGCTCACTACGTTCTCACGGCCTCCTCACAGCCTCTTGCCCTGACACACCACTGTCTGTTCTGTATGAGGACAGGGACGGCCAGGAGTGTAGTCCCAGGAAGAGCAGGGAAACTGACATTTATACATCTGTTTTGAACGATAGGACGCAGCATGGCCAGTTCTCTGACTCTAGATCTAAATATCACCGGTCCAGATATTCCTCCCGTCACAGGTCATGTTAAAAAACAAGATGAGCTGGGCGGTGGTGGCGCACGCCTTTAATCCCAGCACTCGGGAGGTAGAGGCAGGCGGATCTTGTGAGTTCGAGACCAGCCTGGTCTACAGAGCTAGTTCTAGGACAGGCTCCAAAGCCACAGAGAAACCCTGTCTCGAAAAACCAAAAAAAATAAAAAATAAAAAAAATAACAATTAAAACAAACAAAGCAAAGCAAATGACAAAGTCACAGAAGCCATGGGAGAAAATAAAATCCTCCGCCAGGGGAACAGGACTGGCTAGCGGCGACAGTACTTCTCGCTTGGCACAAGGGGGCACCTAATACTTACTTCATCACCAGGAGGCCAGGGGAACTCCCAACTCCGCATTGCTTTACCCGGGGAAGTTCAGTTAGAGTTAAGCTTCTGAACTGCCCCAGGAAGGAGTACTTTTCTGACTGCACATGTATCTCCAACACTAGATTCACTAAAGCCAAAGAAATCAAAGAAACACGCACATCCAATCTCTTCTGTCCTAGGATAAATTCATTTTTTTTTTTCTTCACCGGCCTCCCCACTTGCATGCTCAAGGGAGGCAGAGAACAGAAAAGTACTGAATCCACCTCTTCCTCTTTTAAACCCTGGCCTCAGTGGCCACAGGAGATGCAACCCACACTTAATTTTCGATCAAACCAAGTAAAATCAGGAGTCAATTATTCCTCTAGCTATTTGCCAATATCCGTTTGAAAGAAGTCCCTCGCCAAATCACACTCTTAACTGGTAGGACGCTTAGAACCCACAAGTTTCCCGTGAGACAGACTTCGGAGATCTCATTAGACACTAGCTGGCCGGTATATAATTACCACTGCCATTTTATGGCTATGAAAACTGAGGCTCACTGGAGCCACGTGACACATCCACTACTTTTAAAGTTCCTCAAGCTCTGCTTCCTAAAACCTTATGCCCAAAGTCATGAGCGCGTTATGCCAAAAACACAAAGGGTCTGCATTCCTTTCCAGCAAGGACAACCCAGGTCTCCAACAACTAGCCCAGTACTTCTTCCGAAGATAGCGCATGTTGCTGCTGGAAGCTTATGGTGATGGGCCTTATCTGGGAAAGCCTGTTCAACTGGAGCCCTGGCCTAACCAGGCAAGGCTAACATCTCGGTGGGGTGCTGCGCTCTGACCAGGGTGCTCGGGGACAGAGGCCTCGCGGAGCGCACGGCCTCCTTCGATTAAGCCCCGCGGGGCCGGCAGCACGTTCCAGCCTGTTCTTTTCGGACACACTTCCTACCCGGGACGGGGTACTGACCCTCACCCCAAGGCAGCCACGGCCCAGGACTTCGTCCCGAGGGAACCGCAGGGCCGGGCCAGGCAACAGGGCCGGAAGCAGACGAGGGCCGGAGGCCGCAAAGGAAGAGGCGGCGCCGGGGGCCGCTATGGCGGAGGGGCGGGGCTCCTCGCGGCTCTACAGCCTCCGCCTAATTTCTCTCGGCCTCCGTTTGACAGCTTCCCTCCCCGGAGAACTCCAGAGCTCCAGAGCTGGCGCCGGGTCCTCCGTGCCCGCGCGTCCAGACCACCCCCGCCGAGCTCCAACCTCAGCACCTCCATCCGGGTCCCGGGCGTCCTGCGCCTGCGCGCTGGCTCCGCCCACGGCGGCCCCGCCCAGCTCCTGCCTGGACTCGGAGCGCCCCGCCTCCCTGCTCGGCGGCCATGTTGACCCCGGCTGGGGCGGGGGCCCGAGGGTGTGCGTCGCCCCTTCCCGGCGTGGTGACACCTGAGGAGTCTGCCTCTCGCTCGCCGTCAGCGTGTGCGCGGCGTCGCGTTGTCAGCCGGCGCTCGCGCCCCAGTCCCATCCCGCTGTGGGCCAAGGCTGGACCGGGTGCTACCCCAGGCCTGACCAGCGCAGCGGGAGCCGCACGTTCTCTCCTGTCCCGCCACACCAGCTCAGCACAGGGCCTGGCACACATTACACAGTATGAATAGGCCAGAGACACCCCTTGTGGGTTTTTTTGTGGCAAGCAGCGATACCCAGCGCCTGGGCGCAAAGAAAGTGAGGGATCCCCCCTGACTTTCCCTTCCTCTGGCTATGGAGGACCTCTGCCCAGCTTCAGTTCTCAGCCCCACCTCGGGTGGCTGCAGAGGACGAGGAAGGAAACCTCAGAGAACACCCCCGAGGACTCCTCCCTCAAGCAGTTTCTGTCGTAGGAAGTGGCGCCAAAAGCAGAAAAAAAGGAAGCTAATTTAACAAAACCGTCTGTTGGGGAGGAGCGGCCAGTTGGTACCCCTGTAACGGAAACTGTTAGAACGACTTTGCACCCTCCCCAAAGGAAATAGATAATAAATCCTTCTCCGTTGGATTTCTTGTTTCTCAGGATTCCAAAGCCGCCTGTGGTTTCAGTTATCTGTCCTCTCAACGTAGTTTGGGTCTGGGTTAACCTCTGGCCACAACCCTGGCTGAGGGAGGGGTTTATCTTCTGCAACAGCCACTAATGT
This sequence comes from Microtus ochrogaster, assembly GCF_000317375.1. Lineage (NCBI taxonomy): Eukaryota > Metazoa > Chordata > Mammalia > Rodentia > Cricetidae > Microtus > Microtus ochrogaster. The sequence goes on along the minus strand of NC_022016.1, from coordinate 51,131,904 downwards.
GGGTGGGAACAAAGAAATGGTGGCTCTCTCTCCCAGCAAAGAAAACTAGCCCACGTCAGTTTGGTGGAGGAGGCTCAGGAGCTGTATCATTTCAGAACCGGGACTTAAAACTGCCCCCTCTGCTATCTGTAAAGTGAATGAGGCATAAAGCATTTTAGTGGTTGGTGAAGAGAAAAAAGGAGTTTACAAAGTCATTCTTCCAGGTTTTTCAGCGTAGAAACAGCGCCTTGGTTGCCAGTAGCGTGAGTGAAATGGCAACGCCTCTCTGGGCACACTGGTGACTAGGGCCCAACGTTGTGACTTGAATCTCTAGAGGCTCCCGCCGCAGCGCTCTCTTTCAAGGCAAAACAGAGAAATCAGCTGCTCTTGTGTGAACTCATGCTCAAGGCTCTGTCTGTCCATGTCAATTCCCTCAGAATCCACGTGTAAAAGAGGCAAGGGTCCTCTTGTGAGCAGTGAGACTGTTTGCTGAAATACCCTTTGGGGTAGAACTTTGACTAGTTCTTCGGTTGCACTTGGCTGCAATTTTCCCTTCCTTCCTCTTCCCCTTCCTCCCTTCCTCCTTTCCTCCCTCCCTCCTTCCTTCCCAGCTACCAACCCCTCCTCTTCTGCTTTGTTTCCCGGTTCATTTTCTGGCTTCTGCTCCTACAGGAAAACAAGGAAGCTGAATGTTGTGCTTGCAAAGCCCCGACAACGACACAGAGGTGGCAGGATGGCACGGGAGGGTTGTGGGGCTCCAAGGCTGTGTGAAAGGTGAAAGAGGCAGCTCCTCCGCAGTTTGCCTTCACAGTCTGCGGTTAAAATGGAGCCTGCAGCAACACAGCCAGCTGAACCAAGAACTAGAGAGGGCAAGGGAGCCAACCAGCCATGTCCCTGGGCTCCAGAAAGACTACACCTCCCACCTTGAATTAAAAAGGAAATACCTGACACCATCTGGGAACAGTTTCACAATACAGGTTCCTAAGCTCATCAATGCCACTATTTCTAGAATCTTAAAAGGCAAGAGGATGACATCATTTTTGTTCTTTGAACTTTCCTGCCTCTCGGTATTTGCTGATCTTTTTATGTTTATTTTTCTTCTTATTATTTTGCTTGAAACATTATCACATCAGACCATCCTTTGGCTTCAGAGACAAAGTATATCCATCCACATCCACCGCCCTGTTGAATGTCACTTACTGTTTTAGCCCCAGTTATTTGATCCTGTCCATGTCACTCCAATACCTGCTTTCCTCTTTTGGAATATTAACTTCTGAAATAGAATGGAAGACCAGGGCAATCTTTCAGCCAAGTTATTAGAGCACTTGTTGGGGACAGAGCGCTTGTCCTAGACTCAATCCCTAGCTCTACAGAAACAGTTTTGTGTATGATGAATGAATCAATTTAACCTGAGGCTATATTTTACACAAGAGGAAATCAAGGCACACTAAAGGAAGTGCCCAAAGGTCACACATGTCTTGAATTCAGGTCCCAGCCTTCCAAGCTGGCTCTGTTAATATTATTACTGAGACAAAAGTCTTCCTATGTAGCCTAGGCTGGCTTCAAACTTATGATCCTCTCTGCTTCAGCCTCCTGAGGGCTGAAATTACTAACGTGTGAAGCACCATGCCCAGCTACTTAATGTTGCTGGAATTGTTCCCAAGTTTCTGCTTTCTATCTCTTCCTGGCTGAGTCTTTAGGAACTATTTATACCCTATATAAGGTACATCAAGTCCTACTATTACCTACCGTCCCTTTCTTCCATTGGGTCCATACCACAGGCAATGAGGAAGTACCACTGAGGAAGATGTGTTCATAAACCGTTGCCCTCAAGTGATTTATGAAGTGATTAGCAGAAAATTCTCTTTAAAGACAGACTGTTCCAACCCCATGTCCAAATAATAGTTTACCCGCTGAAGATGGAGAGAAGTCAGGCTCACCTCCCTGAAGCATTCTGACAATGGATTCCTCCTTGGAGCTTCCTTGCCTTGTTCCTACCTCCACCCCTGAGATGCTTGGGCTGGGCTCAGAACGGCCCAGTGTACACGTCTGCTCTCTCTAGTTGTACTTCCTGGCATTCCATTCTCCAAAGCAAGCTGGGCAGTGGTGG
>NC_022016.1:51119891-51129673 GCF_000317375.1 Microtus ochrogaster | reverse complement strand
AAAAAAAAAAAAAAAAACCCAACTTTCCAAAGTCACCTCCTTCCTATGGAATTACAGTAGCTGACCCTGACCTGGAACACCAGATCCGAAGCCACACCACTGCAATGAAAGTGACCATAATGCCCTGATTCCTGACCATCAACTGCCAGGGGCGAGGCTAAAGATCACGACGAGCCTTTCAGGCACTTTGATACATCTCCTCATTGTACGTACAACCATCAGAAAGTGCCCGGTGACACTTTCCAAGGATCCTGGGCGGTATTTACAGCCATCCTGACCTCTGAAATGACACTAATTAAGTCCTGGACAATTACCAAAAGTATCCTGTTTGACCTCTGCCATGTTACTTAAAGATGCTCACCCACCCCAGGTTACGAAGGCTCTTCCGTTTCCAGTTATGGGTGCCAAACACTGACTCTTCAAAAACCATGGACGTATTACAAAAACACGGCCTTCAGTGTTTGCCTTCAATAGTTAGAAACATTGATTCCACAGAGAAGCCTGGTGGGAAGGCCTTAGCTCCTTGGGGGTGGCAGTGGCTGCCAAGCAAAAGAGCCAATCAGCTTCAGAGTATTGTTTAGGCTGGACTTGGCTGCTGTCCAGCTCTGAAAGAAGGTTAAGGTCATTTGGGGGTGGGGTGGGGGAGGGAGGAGCCTGGGAAAAGAACTATGGCCACACCCGGGGTTCTCTACTGGCCAGGTTCTGTTTACTTCTCAAAGGCCAATTACTCCCAGCTCATTGGTCAGCAGTTCTCTTGGCCAGTGGTTAAGGCCAATCAGAAACTGGAGACTGGGCTAGGCTGTCCCCGAATTGCAAGAGAGCAGATTAAAGAAACCCAGGAAACAGAACTCCTCGGTAATGCTCCACACACAGCCCAGAAATGCACTTTCTGGGTGGCTAAGTGCGAGTTCAAGGCCCATAGCAAAAATAACGGTTAGAGTATTACTAAGTAAAATAAAGATATGAAACGCACCCCCTTTGGTTTTTAACAGAAACCATCTTGGTTGACAAAGACTTTTTTTTCTCGGTTAGTACTAATTTGCTATTCCTGTCCCTGACTCAAATATTAACAGCCACGCCAAGTTCGATGAGTGCTTGACTAAAATTCTTTTGCCTCATGCCAAGCACACTAGAAACCACTCCCGGAAGCCTGCTGTGGATGAAGTAAGTGTGGCGCGGTACTGAGAACTTGGGCCCTGGTCAGGTGGGTCTTGTTTTACATATGAAAGAGAACCACTGCACTTACCTTGGAGACACAGGGCTGCTGGAGGATTATTTGCAACATATTTTGTTCAGCAGACAAGTATCCAACAAAAAACCATCTTAGACTTCACTTATGTGAATCACATTTTGTTAGTATCTGTGATTTCTCTAGAAAAAAAAAATCTGAACTTTAATTTTCTTCTCTTTCCTAAGCTTTGGAAGGGATGATATGAATAGAGAGAGATGAACAGAAAGGGGATATTGCAATATTGACCTAAAAGCAACTGTATCTACCACTATGATGCCTGTTTTTTTGGTTTTTCGGGACAGGGTTTCTCTGTGGCTTTGGAGCCTGTCCTGGAACTAGCTCTGTAGACCAGGCTGGTCTTGAACTCACAGAGATCCACCTGCCTCTGCCTCCCGAGTGCTGGGATTAAAGGTGTGCGCCACCACCGCCCGGCACTATGATGCCTCTTGACTAGTTATTAAGTAGATATCGTGTGCCAGGATGCATGTCAGAAAGGGACGGAGCAGTGATCCTCACACACTGTTCACATTCCAGTGGATAAAATCACAATAGGCCAGATGCTAACATGAGCTAAGACAAGCAAGAAGGAAGGGACCTAAGTCAGCAAGGGGAGATTGAGCTGAAACTCAGATCCACCTGCCTCTGCCTCCCAAATTCTGGGATTAAAGTTAAAGGTGAACGATTGCCATTGCTCCAGCTTTTCTTTTTTTCTTGACATTTTAAAAAAGTATGTGTTAAATTTTGCCTGCGTGTGTGTGCCTGGTGCTAGTAGAGGCCAGGCAAGGGCATCAGATCCCCTGGGATTGTGGTTACAAACGGCACTGAGCAGCCATGTGGGTGCTGGTGCTCTTAATTTCATGTTGGCCAGTGCCCAACTGCCTGCAACTCCAGGGAATCCAAAATTCTCTTCTGGATCTTTAACCCTTGAGCCTTTCTCTACTTCCCAACCACTTCAGACCACAATTTCAATTGAGGTAGCTAATACAAGGTCACACAGCAAGTTTGAGGCCTGAGCTACATGAGATTTTGTCTCAGAATCAAAGTAAACCAGGTGCTAAGGAATATAGGAATATGTATACCTCTATGTGTTCTTTTGCATGTGGCGGTCAGAGAAAGCAGGGGAGGAGGTTCTCTCCAAACATGTGGGTCCTGGGAAGTCGGAGGCTATTACCAGCTGAGCCATCTTGCGAGGCCCCACTCTTTTGGGGAGGTTGAACTACCTCAAAGCCTTGGACACATTAGGCTCGTGTTCTAGCACTGAGATTTGAACAAAGATCACAAGACTTTGGTAGCATGAGCCAGCAGTCATCTGCTTGGAGTTGGCCCTGTGGAGGGAGGGAAGGGCACCTCCACAGTAGACAGTCTGGGGAAAGTGGAGCACTAGAGAGGTGGCCGCCAGGTAATGAGCAAGACAGTCTCATGCCAGAAAGGTTTGGGATTTCTTTTCCTTCTCGGTTTTTCCAGATAGGGTTTCTCTCGTGTAACAGTTCTGGTTGTCATGGAATTCACTTTGTAGACCAAGCTGCCCTCAAACTCATGAATACTGGGACTAAAGGCAGGCACCACTATGCCCAGCCTTTTTTTATTTTCCCCTAGAAAACAGTCTTACTATGCAGACCTAGTTGACTTGTAACTCCAGGCAGTCTAACCTCAAACTCACAGTCACTTGCCTGTGTCTGAGTGCTGAGACTTAGGGTATATGCCATTACCCAGGAGCTCAGGATTTTTACCGTCTTCAGCATAACAGAACTTTGTTCTGACTTTTAAAGGTGGGTGTTATACCCAGGCAAAACACAAGAGGGGAGGGTTAAGAATTTGGGAAAGGTTGGGCCATGGTGGCGCATGCCTTTAATCCCAGACAGGCGGATCTCTGTGAGTTCAAGACAAGCCGGGTCTCTAAGAGCTAATTCCAGGACAGCTAGGGCTGTTATAGAGAAACTCTGTCTTGAATTTGGAAGTGACAGCGTCGTGAGCTCAAACTGCAGTGGGAGGACTGAGGATGACTTCCTGAAGACTGGTAACTACTGGCTGTAGAAGAGTCGAGGGTTGGTTGTGGGAGTGCACACCTTTGGTATCAGAAGGCAGAGAGGCGGCCAGCCTTGTCTATAATGAGAGTTCTAGGACAGTTGAGGTTCAAAATCACGAAAACAACAAAAACAAATGAGTCAACGAGAGTTTCTAGCCTAACATGTTAGGTTGGACCTGCCATTTACTGCAAAAACTGAGCAAACCAGGCCCTCAAGGGAGCCAGGGCACGTTTCCTCTACACATTCTGCTCAAGTTTTCAGTAGTGGTGCTGAAGTCTGGAGTCAAGAGAAAGGCAAATTGCAATCCAAGTGCTAGAGGCTGCTTCTAAGAAAATGGCTTAGTAACAACTTCTGAAAGAACCTCCCTTTGTCACAGTGGGTGGAGGAGGCTACCACATAACGAGAGCATCTAAAGGGAAGCAGGATCCTGCCAAAGGTCAAGCTCCTATTTATTCTTTCCTGAAGCAGTATGTGACTATATAGTTCTGACTGTCCTGAAACTACATAGACCAGGCCGGTGTCAAACTCAGAAATCCATCTGCTTCTGCTTCCCTAGTGCTAGGATTAAAGGAGTGTGCTCCTACATGCAGCTATTAGCAAAAGATTTTACGGTTTAATTTTATGTGTATGAGTGTTTTGCCTGCGTGTATGCATTCGCGCCATGTGTGCCTGGGAGTCATGGAGTTCAGAACAGGGTGTTGGATCACTCCTGGAACTGGAGTTACAGAGGTTGTAAGCCACCACGTGGGTGCTGAGGGCCAAATCAGGATCTTTGTAAAAGTAAATTCTCACCGGGCCGTGGTGGTGCATGCCTTTAATCCCAGCACTTGGGAGGCAGAGGCAGGAGGATCTTTTGTGAGTTCGAGGCTAGCCTGGTCTACAAGAGCTAGTTCCAGGACAGGCTCCAAAGCTACAGAGAAACCCTGTCTTGAAAACAAAACAACAACAACAAAAAGTAAGTTCTCTTAGTCACTGAGTCATCTCTCTGGCCCTGGTTAAAGATTTAGTTTTTTTTTTTTTTTTCCCTTTGCCCCTGGTCAAAAGATTTAGTTTTTAATTATGTGTGTGAGTCCGCATGTGGGTCTGTGCAGGTGAATCCAGGTGTCTGTGTCTGTAGATCTGAATCTAGGCGTCTGTGTGTGGGTCTGTGGATGTGAGGTCGGCTGTCTATGGCTTAAATCAGGTGTCAGATCCCATAGAGTTGGACAGAAGGCTTAAGGTTGTGAGCCACCCAAACATGGGTCTTCTTAACTGCTAAGTCATCTTTTCAGGCATAGGTAAAGTTCTTAAATAATTTGAAAATAAAAAAACCCTCACAAAGTCTTACCAAGATTTAATGTACATTTATTCTTAACACGTGGAACATATAGTATAAAGATTTCATACTGAATAAATGATATTCATTAAGCCAAAAAAGGAAAAAAAGGAGGAATTTACATCAAGTTTTTAGCTAAGTTGTTGAAATACAAATACGTAAATTTTATTACTGAAAAAAATCTCAATGTGTTTCTTCATCAGGAACTTCAACTGAACCTAGAACTTTTTCACACCTCGATTAGAAAGGAAACAAAACAAAACAAAAACCCAGAAAAAATAAACTATAAGTTGATTGGCTGCCGAGACAGCAAGGACTTTTTACAGAGACCTGTACAGCATCGCACCAAGGGGGGCGATGTCTGGCAAGAGATTAAATAGCTGTGTCTCGCTTTGTGCAGGTCACCAACTTGTTAACTCGTCATACTATAAAGGGGTGGCTGGGAAGGGGACCAAACTGTGGCGATTCAAGGGTATGTGCAATGTACAACATCATATATATACACACGTGGCAGCGCAGCCGCTGCAGCTAAAGGTTAAAACCAGTTCTAAGAGGTGATCTCAGGGTTATTCATACAATCAAGGAGGAGAGAAAGAGGTCAGGGTGTTGTAGGTTCACACATGATACTTTGGGGGAAAAGCCTTTTTTTTTTCTCCTCAACATTTAACTAAAAACATTTTTTAAAAACTACAGCTTGCTGCTGACCCAGCGTCTTCTCTCATTCCCATGTGAGACATTATTATTACAGTATGTTTACAGTATCAGGTGTACAGTACAGTACATGAAAGGGTCTACACTCTACTGCACAGGCCTCTCCAGTGAACAGGGTCTGCTCACAACTGCGAACGTCTCGGCTCCTGCGAGATTGTGAATGGACAGCAATAAACCACACAGTTCAGCAGTCACCTTTTGTCCTTCAGGGTTTTTTTGTATTTTTTTTTTCCTTTTTTTAGCCATTAAAAAGTTATGAAATGTGGCATCCCGTTGATGCAAGAACCGGGAAAGCCATTTTCCCCAAACTCACTGTAAACAACAGTAACTTTGGTTAAAATAAAAAAGTCTTCTATGTAGGCAGAGCTTTGTCTTTTCAAATAGGGTGGGGTCCTGAGGGAAGCAGGTGAGGATGAGGAACAGAAAGGTGTTAGGGAGTGGGGGTGGGGAGAGACTTTCCCAAGGGAGAAGCTGGACAGCACAGGGTAAACTGGATTCTGAGGTGGTTTTGCATAAATAAAGGGCAACAGTCAGTTTCTAAGTTCTCCACACACTCACACACACACAGGGAGGGGAGGTGTCCCACGGCTGTCATGACTGGCCAATCAAAAACAGTACATCACAAATGACTTGTGAAACCAATGAGTTCATCAATGGTGATACCGAGATGTCCAACAGCCGTGACTCATACAGAGTGAACTCTGAGTGGTTCTCGTCCACCTTGGCCAGGGCAAGCAGTGCACGGGCAGCCCGCCGCATCATGTCCACACTAGTTGGTTCAAAGGGTGGGTTCTGCATATGGAGGAGGCTGGCCTGGCTCTGCTGGAACTGTGTGGCAGCAAGGCTGTCCTCTAGGAAGCCTAGGAGGTTGCCAATGCTGCCCTTCTGTACTGCAATGGCCCGGGCTGCCAGGCTGTCCCCCTGAGCCAGGTTGGCCAGCAGTACCACGGCCATCTCCCGGCATACTGGGTTCTTTCGGTCACTGAGGAAGCGCACCATGGTACTATACAACTTCTCCAGGCGGCTAAATGGGGGCGTGGCCAGGATTAGGTCCACATTGTTGTCCTGGATGCTGAGCTTGCTGAGGGTTTCTAAGACCAATCTCTGGGGAGAAAGGACGGCATTGGGGCCTAGGGTGGAGAAAGGGTCCTGGGCTTCAGCTGAAGGGCAAACTGCCCAATGTAGGAGTCCGTCCAGCACAGGCAGGCAGATGCTTTCAGGGTAAGGGGATAGGTCCAGCTGCCCCGAGATGTTGGCCAGCGTGACCAGCGTGTTTTCCCGGAGCATCTCCAAGCAGTCCCACCACCACTCCACCTTGTCACAGCTCACCCCTTGGTCCTGCTCCTCCTCCTTCTCATAAGTTAGTGGTGCCTGCTTCCGCTCTGGATGCTTATGGTGCAGTAGGATCAGCTTGCCTAGGATAAGCAGCAGCCCTGGGTGTTTGGACATCTCAAAGTCGTTGCCTGGCACAAATGACAGGCTCCGGATGGTATTGGAGACACAGACACAGCGCTTAGCAAGGGAATCCTGCCAGTCCAGAAGGGTACACAGTGGGGTCTCATCCTTACTGTGGGGCTCATCCTCTAAAATCTTGATGTTCCGGTGGCTCTGTGCTGGGCTAATGCCAAATGGAAACTTGCTGCTCTCCTTGGTGGCCTCTGCATTCTTTGTTCCCTCATCAGTCAACGTGCTAGACCGGGTGGACAACATGTCATCCATAGTGGCTGTGATCCTTTTTTCTGGAAGGGCATCAGGCGGGGGCCCCTCCTGCTCTGCTGTCCCTTGTGAACCCTCTACTGTTGTGAGGTGTTTCCGAGGGGGCGTTGGGCAGGGCACATAAGGCCGGGAAGGCAGCAGCTCTACCTTGCTCTCAAAGTGGGTCTGGATATGCTCAGTGGTATCCCCACCACCAATCCGCCAGTGCAGCAGGCCACTGTCAAACTCCTGCACACGCCCAAGCTTATCTGAGCAGTCAACCACAAATGGGTCGTTCTTCTGCACAATCTTTACTGGAAGCTTGTCAAACTTACTGACTAGCTTCTCCTCACTATTCTCTGAAGCTGGCTTATCCTTGCCTAAGAAGGCCATCTCCTCATCATTTTCAACCACTTCTTCCTCCTCCTCTAGTTTAGGATCTAGGAGCTCTTCTTCATCTTCTTCCTCTGTGGGGGCTGGACTAGACACCTTGCTGAATCTCCCAGGGTCTAGTAGTGTTCTCTGTCCTGGGTCCCCCACCTCATACTCCTTTAAAATGCCAAAGATCTCAATCAGGCATCGACGGAAATATTCCACAAGGAGCTCTAGCAACCCTGGGAGCTGAAAGACAGAGAAAAGGAAATAAACCAGGGGAAGAATCTTTGACCCGAGATTCCCGAAGCTCTATCCAATTGTCTTCATTTCAAGCTAACCATTTCTCACTTAGAAGGTAAAGCTGTCCCCTTTATAAAGGCCTCTGCCCGGGCAGACTGTAGGGCTTCACTTCTCTCACCCATCTTCTCACAAAAGGAGCACAAAGCCTCCCCTCTGCCCAAACAATGGCCACATAAGCCTGCCCTAGCAGGCTGGAATTGTTAGCCACACATCAGTACCGTCCAACACTCTGAAATCTCTTCTTTCTGAATGAATGTTTGCTTTTTACCAGGTCCCTGATCACCGCCACTGCCCATCTAGGGTGGTCTCTATACCCCATGGCCATATGGAGCCCAAGTCGAAGAATGCTGGGATAAGCCCTTCCCAACACAAGCTAGAAAAGGAGCGCACTGTCAACAGATGTTCATCTAGTCTCCACTAATTTTCAGTAAGATTCACTTTTGGTTGAATTGCTTTCATCCACCTGATTTTTAGAATTAAAAAAGCCTTGGTTTGAATATTGCCTTTCCCAGAAGTTAGCTGTATAAAATGATGAAAAACCTGCTAAACTTTAAAGTTGTTCTAGGATACTGAAAATAATGAAAATTTCTTTCTTTACTTTCCTGTGTACAGCAATATCATTTAATGAAAAGTCAGTCATGCTTTGGTCAGCTTCAGGGCATCACAAATGTAAGCCCAGTTCAAGGCTAGACTGGGCTATGTAGGGACACATACGGTGTAGGGTGCTGGAGAGCTAGCTCAACTTGGGAAGCAGAGGCAGGCAGATCTCTGTGAGTTCGAGGCCAGCCTGGTCTACAAGAGCTACTGCCAGGACAGGCTCCAAAGCAACACAGAGAAACCCTGTCTGGAAAATAAAACCAACTAAATAAGTAAGCAGAACAACAACAACAAAAAAAACCTAACCTAACCAAGAAAAAACTGTATATCTAGCTGGGTAATGGTGGCATGTGCCTTTAATCCCAGCACTTAGGGAGGGAGAAGCAGGGGGATCTTGTGAATACAAGGCCTGCCTGAGCGAGTTCCAGGACAGGCTTCAAACCACACAAAAACAAAACAAAAAAACAAACCAAACAAAAACCCCTAATTCTAGTTCTAGGAGATTCAACAACCACTGCAGCCTAAATAAGCACTAGACATACATGCAGACAAGATACACAAACAGATACACACACGTGTGCATGCCAGACATAAGTGGTACACAGACACATGCAGACAAGACAGGCAGACACATACACAGACACCTCAGATATATAGGTGATAGACACACACAAGCAAACACACACACACACACACACACACACACACACACACACACACACACCCTCATCAACCTTATGCAAGAAAACTAAGACTAGCAATGCCTTCATTTACTTAAGAGTATAAATGGGAGGGAGGGGGAAACCTGCTATGGTCACACTGACACAGATACCACAATGTTATTTCTGGTAGATTGGAAATATCCCTAGTAGTCTATCATACTTTTTTCCTGTCATTGTTATTATTATTATTTTTTAATATACAGAGTCTCATGTATCCCAGGTTGGCCTCAAACTATCTAGGTAAACAAAGATGACTTTGAACCTCTGATCTCCTAAGTGCACACCTCCCAAGTGCTGGCATTATTTGTGTGCCACCACACCTGATTTATGCGGCAATGGGAGTTCATCTCTGGACCATGCACATGCTAAGGAAGCGTTTCACAATCTAAATTACAGTCTCCAATCTTAAATTTCTTTTTAATTAAGCTATAAATAAAATCCTCTAGAGCTGGGTGGTTGTAGTGCACTCTTAAAACCTTTTCTTGAAAAGACAAGATAAAATCAAGAAATGGAAGGAAGGAAGGAAGGGGGGGGGCAGAGAGGGAGGGACGAAAAAGGACTCCAGGTGGAGGGGAGTATGACTACATGGAGGGTAGGAGAGATCTGGTGGAGTCAGTTCTCTCTCTCTCTCTCTCTCTCTCTCTCTCTCTCTCTCTCCTCTCTCCTCTCTCCTCTCTCCTCTCTCCTCTCTCCTCTCTCTCTTAGTTTTTCGAGACAGGGTTTCTCTGTGGCTTTGGAGCCTGTCCTGGCACTAGCTCTTGTAGACCAGGCTGGCCTAGACCTCACAGAGATCCGCCTGCCTCTGCCTC
>NC_022016.1:51100579-51118999 GCF_000317375.1 Microtus ochrogaster | reverse complement strand
ACCTGCCTCTGCCTCCCAAGTGCTGGGATTAAAGGCGTGCACCACCACCGCCCGGCCTGGTTTTATTCTTGTAGTCACTTAGTATTACGGACAACAACAATGTCCAAGTCCTCCCCACCATGCCCAGAACCTGTACTCACCTGACTGAGGTTGAAGGTCATAATGCTGTTGTCATCATATAGTAGGATGTTAATGGTGTCTAACGCCCACGTGCTCTCTGCCAGGAGCCCAGACTTGAGGGACATCATTACCCGCCATGCCTCCGGGGTTCCTGAAATAAACCTCTATGTTGTCTATCCACCAAGCCCTGGCTGGCTAGAGGCACCCCAAGCTTGTCCCATTAGTCAGGCTATTCTGACTTCATTGCCTCTAAGCTGTCCAGGACACCAGTATGTGGCAGAGTCCTAAAGAAAAACCTGAAATCAGCTTAATTCTTCCACCCTTCAAATTCTTTTCCTTTATTTCAGTAAACACTCTAACTGATTTAACCATATCCAGAGTATCAGGATGGAGGAAATCATGTGGAAGATGGAAAGGGTGGTAGGTTCAGCCACCAGATCAGGGAGCGCTCCTTACCAATGTCTTTCATTGTGAGCCGCCTTCTCTGCTTCAGCACAGGCTGGGTAGCTTCCACAGAGCCAGGTGGGAAGGTGATATCCCGTCGAATCATAGGGGGCTGCACAGGGGTGGGTGCTATGTGTGACGCAGGTACTGGCGGACCTGCCTTCTGCATTTTCATGCCAGAGTGCAGGAATGGAGATTTGCTAGGAGAGGTGCGGTTCTCCATTGGCCGGGCAAGGGGAGCGGGGCTGGATACCTGAGGAATGTGATTCTGCATGCTCGGTGGGGGCTGGTAGTTAGATGGAGGGGGTCTTGTCATGGGGGGTACAGGGGCTGAAGGACCATATGGAGGTTGGCGTGTGCCATGGGAAGGCCATGGGCCTTCATGGTTGGCCCTCTGATCTGTGTGGAGCATTTCATCTGTTCGGTTCACACCATGATAAGCAGGACCCTGGGGGGCAGAGCCTGTGCTCTGTCTGTTGGCATAATTGTAGGTCATGTCATTACGCCCCTGCCACATGGTGCCTTGCTGAGCAACCTCGGCTGATGCCTGTATAGGGCCGCCCATCATTTGTGGTGGCATGTTCTGCTGGGCATTGGAACCAGGAGGTGCAGAGACCCGGTCTCGGCCAAACTGGAATGGAAATTGGTTCTGGGGGCCGCCTGCTGGTCGGCGCTCAGTAGCAGCAGTGGCAGTAGCAGGATAGGCATTGCTGTACTGGTTGTACACATCTTGTTGAGGGGAAGGCTGGGCAGCTTGTTGCTGACTGGCAGACTGGGACTGAGCTGAAGGCAACTGTTGTTGTTGAGGCTGCCCTTGCCCAGTGCTATATGGCACACTGTACATCTCCCCTTCATGCCGCTTGGCAGGAGGGCCATATGTGCCATCCATTGGCCTCTTATAATTCTAAGGCAAAGAAAACAGAAAGCAAATTAATATTGTGTATTCAGTCACAAAAATTACAAGTGCTATGGATGTCTTCCACTAGACATTTTTCTTTTGCTCCAAGAGAACAAAAGAAAACACCTTTGCAAATTATCTTTTGAAGCTGCTTCTGAGAGCAACCACTATTTTCTCTTCTAGGGTTCTCCCTCCAAATAGAAAAATAACTAAAACGTCAAATCAAAATATAATCTGTTTCTAGCCCTTTTAGAGAAAGGAGAGACTTGACACATGGAGGATTCTGAGATCTGACTCTCTAGGTAGAACAACCTAGTTGGGCAAGAAGAATATCAAGGTAGTAGGCAAAGTGCATTTTATAGACTTGGTTGCTTACTGCTTTTATGGGAAACCTGTGGGGTATTGCATTCCCAGTTACCCTCCTTACCTGTTGCTGCTGTTGATACATTGTGGTCTGCTGGCTGGGGAAGGGGCTGCTGGAAGGGGTGCCTTGGGTGGAGAATTGATTGCCATAGGAATCATGTCTGCAGAAGACAAAGTGGGTTAGGGTGGAGAATGACAAAACATGAGCCAACAAGGGTAAAGGAACAAGGATCCACTCACCGTTGCTGCTGCTGTTGCTGCTGCGGGGGATAGCGGCTAGGAGAATACATCCCCGAGTCTGGGGTGGAAGGCATGAGATTTGGCTGGGGAGCCCCAGTGCCCATATTTCCTTCAGGGCCAATTCCAGGCTCCGTCCTAAACAAAATTGGAAAAGGGAAATTGAGTACACCATAGCTTGGGAGCACGAAGGGCAGGATAAGTGCAGTGGCTTACCTCACTCTGTCGTAAGGACCTCCATAGGGATAGTGCTGTCGTGGTCCCATAGCCACATTTCCCAGCCCAGGGCCAGCAGCACGGCTGTAGGGGTCACCCATCCCGCCGTTGGGGCCCTGCCCTGAGGACATGAAGGGATCACTTCCTGGGGCTGAGTGTAGAAAGGAAGGCAATGAAAAAACTGGCAGGTTGGTAGGCTAGGCAAGCTATATAGGTCTGTCCCAAAGTTCCAGGCTCTCTACAAAACATGGTTTCCTTCCTATTGCTTTTCTTTTTTTCGAGACAGGGTTTCTCTGTGGCTTTGGAGCCTGTCCTGGAACTAGCTCTTATAGACCAGGCTGGTCTCGAACTCACAGAGATCTGCCTGCCTGCCTCTGCCTCCCGAGTGCAGGGATTAAAGGCGTGCGCCACCACCGCCCGGCTCCTATTGCTTTTCTGACAGCCTCAATGGAGAAATACAAAAGCCTCTAGAGTGGCTAGGGAAAGCAAAAGAAGAGAAAGGTCTTAAAAAACAAAACAAAACACCCCAAAATGGAATCAGGTGATTTAGGATGTAGTTCGGTGGGAAAATGCTTGCTTAGTATATGTGATTCCCTAGGTTTGATCCTAGCATCACATCAGAAAAGAAAGAGAGGAAGGCAGGCAGGGAGGAAGGGAAGGATATGGTCAGGGGATACATAGAAAAATCTCAGAAACTACCTCAGTAACAACACCAAGCCACTCAAGCTCCCATCTGCACAAACATGAGCCAACAACTCCCCAGCAGTCAGTCACCTTTCCTCATGCTGCCATAAGGATCCTTATTTGGCTCATAGGACATGCGCCCCATCATGTCAGAGGTATTCATACTGGGCTGGTACCCAGGGTTTGGAGTCATGGAATTCCGCTTCTGGAATGTGGGGTCACTTCCATCAGGAAAGGCATCCTGGATTCCAACTGAGTTGCTCCTGCTGCAGAGTAAGAAAAATGAATGAAACCCCCAGTAGACCAATCCCTCATCTAAGTCAAGAGACAGAGGAGTTACTGCTGGGCAGGAACCATCCTTGGACTACACGTTCCACCCCAGACACACTCCGAGCTCTACTGCTCATGGGCCTTACCTCATGCCTGGTAAGGGGGGAATCTGACTATGTGGTGTAGATGCTGGAGTTGGAGGCTTCAGGTCTCCTCCTTCTGCCATAGAACTGCTGGTTGACTGAGGAGTTTGTGGCCCCTGCATAGATCCTGATCCCGCTGTGGACAGAGATGCAGAGTGAGCAGCTTACTTGCCAGAAACATATTTAACTCTCACAAAAAAATGAATGCTGTAGAATCTGGGGTGTGCACATGTATATATGTATGAGTCTATCTGATTTCTTTTGAGACAGGATCTCATACTGTGTAGCCCAGGGTGGATGAACTTTTTATCAGCCTCCAGAGTGCTGGGTTGACATTGTATCACCTTACTATTTTATGTTTGGTTGCATTTATAGCTTAGAAATGAAAGAGGATGTGGGCATATTTTACCATGCCAGGTCATTAAGTTACAGGTATTTCCTGTCTGCCTTGCTTTATTCTCCAAAGAACTTATCTGATATTATAAATACCATGATGATGGTGAAACAAAAAGTAAAACCCAGGGTGCAGGAGTCACATGGCCAGAGCCTAAATGTTTCTTTCTTTTCTTTCTTTTTTTTTTTTGGCTTTCAAGATGGGGTTTCTCTGTGGCTTTGGAGCCTATCCTGGAAATAGCTCTTGTAGATCAGGCTGGCCTCAAACTCACAGAGATCCGCCTGCCTTTGCCTCCCGAATGTTGGGATTAAAGGTATGCGCCACTACCACCCAGCCAGAGCCTAAATGTTTCTATTAAGCACTCAGTACAATGTCATACTCAGGTTCCAATGTTCCTTTAAAGACATGAGCACAGAATCCCCAGTTAGCAGTGCTTCCACGGGTCACAGCTTCCCAGCATTGGGCACCCATGGCCAAGGCTCCCCCTCCCCCCAGCAGATGAGTCACTTCAGCACCGCACCGCTCTCTGAGGTCCATGACAGGGCACATGTGTTTGCTCCCACCTTCTAAGGCCCAAGCTAGCCTAGGCCCCAGCCTCCGCTGAGAAAGGAGGGTAAGCAGAAGCACCCTATCATCAAAACTTCCATTCATATTCCCTTCCTAACCCTCCTTCCATTCATCACCATCTTAGCTCTCTGGGGAATTTAGGGCTCTAGCCTGAACGGCATTCTAAGGCGCTGACATCAGCAGGCCAACGCTCCCAGATGGCCCAACCACACTGCTATTTGTCAGTTTTCCCTCACTCCTCGGGTGTCCCTCCCACTCACTAGTTTACAAACATTTGGCAAGATGCCAGGTGTACAACAGGAAAATTAGAAAGTGAAAACTTAAGACTGCAGCACAGCACCTCCCAAGGGAGTCACCACTGTTGCTCTTTAGTCTGCCAACCTGCTAAGCCACGTGGATGGGTAAAACACACATCTCTGGCATCTGTTCTGCTCCCTGAAGGGAGGGAGGGAAGCACCACTACTTTAGGAACCCTGCAGGCTCTTAGGGTTCCCGAGCCTCAATACTGGCAAACCCTTGCCCACCCACTCTTACCAGGAGAAGGAGGCTGGATCTTGGGCTGGGATTTCTTGGAATCAGCAGCTGCAAAAATGTCTGGGGGAGGGTCTTCTCCCCGCTCAATCTTGCACTCAAAGGCATAGAGACACTGGATATACTGCTTCTTCAAGGAGCTGGCTGCACTGCTTGATGTACCCACATTGAGGTTGGTTGCAAGTTCTCGCCATTTTTTGTTCTTGTTGACCTTTAATACCAACCAGAAGAGTCAAAAATATACTTGACCTGGCCTTCCAGCCTTCAAGCTACAAGACCAAACTGGTTGCTGCAAGAAACTAAAAAGTTCTAAGTAATTGCAGATACCACTACCAATACTGGAATAGAATCCAGCATTTGGTCTTTATGCTCCAACCCTCGGCGTCTGATAGGCTGACTTAGTTAAGCTAATGACTCACAAGATTGCCATCCTCCAGTGTGAGGTAACGACTGAAGAGCACTGGGTCCACAGTTTTTTCTCCTTTTTTTCAGCCACAGGGCATACTGACCAAGACCATTTCTTTTTTTTTTTTTTTTTGGTTTTTTCGAGACAGGGTTTCTCTGTGGTTTTGGAGCCTATCCTGGAACTAGCTCTTGTAGACCAGGCTGGTCTCGAACTCACAGAGATCCGCCTGCCTCTGCCTCCCGAGTGCTGGGATTAAAGGCGTGTGCCACCACTGCCCGGCGACCAAGACCATTCCTAAAGGCTCCTTCTAATATAGCCTGTGCTAGCTGGGCAGGTTTCTATTGTGTAGTCTTTTTTTTTTTTTTTTTTGAGACAGGGTTTCTCAGTAGCTATGGAGCCAGTCCTGGAACTTGCTCTATAGGCCAAGCTGGCCTCAAACTCAGATCTGCTGCTTCTGATGGGATTAAAGGTGTGCACCACCATGCCCAGTTCCACTGTGTATTCTTAAACACCATTGGAAACTTATCCCTCTAGTGCTGAGAACACTGACATTGCAGTACTGGTCCAAAGAAAGATCATTGGATTATGATACAGGTGACCTGGGAATCAGAGAGCGCCCCTACACTGAAGGGAGGTGACCATGAAGAACATCTAAGGCGGTGATGATGATTGTGGCACCAAGGCTGTCTTTACAGTCAGCGATGCTCTGTGTAATTCTGCTTTTCTCCCCAACTCCCATGCCACCTGCCCCATCTACTGGGATGGCCCCTTCACACTAATCTGTCAGCCATGCTCAGAGCTCAGTCTTGCCGTTCTCAGCATCTTCACTTATAGATAAGTTCTGTCTTTAGAATACAAAAGCAACTAGATTTTCTTTTTAAACTGGAAGACAAGCACGGGCTCAGATTCCTTCAACACCTCTTCCTGTGTTCAGTGAGTTCAGGGGCCCAACCACCAGAAGTAAGGCAAAGGTATTAAGCACCAATCTGCTTTGCCACAAGCTGTACAAGTACCCAACTAGAGTGAGAAGTAGGAATGTCCCAGGGTCACCTCAGCAGCCCTAAGTGGCTTTGCTTCCCACGCCAGTTCTATGGCAGTTAGCATGTGCCCTGTTTTGTTTTGTATTCCGTTGTGGGGAGGGGGAATCATAATGGACTGCTAGCTGGCTTCGTTCCAGTCACTTTCTTTTCTGCTGGTGACAGCTGTTTTCCTTTTCTGATTTAGGTTTGGAATAAGTCTCTCCCTGTCAGGCTCTCCCACCCCACACCCAGGAGTTTCGGGTCTGGACAATAAAGAAAACTTCACAGAAGAAAATCCTGAAAGGCTACACTATCAGTCAGCAGAGCCTCACCAGTGAGCCTTCCAGCAAATGAAACAAAACGGCAAAGCATACAAGGGCATTTGGAGCAAGGACTGACCCAGTCTCTGAAGTCACAGTATAAAATAACTTGACACATCATTTTCCACCATTCTGCTTCTTCCTCTATAACTACTTAGAAATTCTACTTTTGAGAGGTTTCTTGAATTCAAAGGGTCAAGGAATCTGGCTGGCGTACCAACTTACAGACCAAATGACTCAGTGGGAGCCTTGCTAAAGCTTTCTTCTCATTATTTCTAACATTTGGCAAGACACACTGTCCCTGTTTTACCATATGATTTACAGACATGGTTAAGGTCACATGTTTGAAGTGTCTAAGAGCACAATCCCTGTGAGATGCATGATGCTTTCAGAAGCCAACTGTCTGTCTGGTACTTACCTGAGTCAATCCACCAATCTCCTTCACAGACACATAGAGGCGATAGAGGTCCAGAGGTTTCCTACCCACAGCAGGCAGGTTAGTCATACCCATGGCCTTTTCCTCTGTGAAGGCCAGGTAGCGGTCCACCCACATCTTCCTCTCTGGCTCACCACCCAGCTCATACAACTTGGTAATCTTCTCATTGGTTGTAGTAGAAGAGCTGGATTTCTGGAGGGGCGGGTCAAAATCAGAGACTCATCAAAGCCAAAGCCTATGCACAGGAAGGGCATCAGAACCCTTTTCTGCCCCTCTCCCTTTGAGAGAGCAAGTCTTCTAAGAGCCCAGGCTGGCTGTGGAATCCTCCTGCTTTGGTCTCTTCAGAAGTTACTGGTTCTTTTATGGCTATTCTAGATGTACAAAAGTTCACTAAGATGGGTTTAGTTAATTTGGGCATGTAACTTTTTAAAATTTAAAAATTACATCATCCCAGTGGCTATTTTGTCTATAGATATGTCTGTGCACTACATGTGTCTAGTTCTTGTAAGACTGGAAGAAGGCATTGGGTCGATCCCCTGGAACTGGAATTGAAATGTGTGTGGCTGGGAATTTTTGACCTTATCCTCTGGAAGAACAGCCAGTGCTCTGATCACTAAGCAATCTCTCTAACCCCCTAATTATATTCTTTATTATTATTATGATGATGATGATGATGATGATGTCGAGCCAAGTCTGGCTATCCTGAACTCTCTCTATAGAACAGTCTGGCCTGAATTCAGAAATCCACCTGCCTCTGCTTCCTGCATGCTGGATATGGGCCAATCCTCCCACCCAAATTGTTTTGTTTCTTTTTTAAAAATAATCAAGTACTAGGAACGGTGGTACATGCGTTTAATCCCGGAACTCTACACAGTGAGGTCCAGGACAGCCAGAGCTACATAGTGAGACCCTGTCTCAATTGATGCACCAACAAAACAGATGAACAAGGCAGGAGCTCACCAGTTAAGCATGATTTTGTTTTTAGAGGACTGGAGTCTGGTTCCAAATTAGATGGCTCACAAGTCCCTGTAACTCCAGCTCCACGGGATCAAATAGATCCTCTTCTGGAATCCATAGGCATTTGCACATACACACACATGAGCACATACATGCAAATCCTAATAGCACACCTAGATCCAACCTACAAGGTGGTCAAGAACTGAAATCCCCACCATTTTTGCTGCTCTGGGTCTAAGAAGTCTAGGAAGAGAAGGGCAGCCAGTTGCCTACATCACACATTAACATCAGTGAATAAACAGAGGAGGCTAAGCATCAACAAGAACATGCTATACTGCGGAGTCTGGTGCTTTCTCTATAATGTGATATAGACAGTATGCTGCTACTTACACAGAGATCCTATAGGTAACCTCAAACAACTGTATGAGAGATTATTCTAGAACTATTTATGCTTGGGGAAATTTTCTTGTCATTCTCTTTCATTTTTCCTTCTTATCATTCGGTGAAGAAGGTAAGATATAAGGCTGAAAGGACTGAAGACAAAAATTATTACCTTAGATTTTGATTCAGTCTTGGGTGTCCCATCTGCCTTATTGTTCATTTTTGTGGCTGGAGTTAACTTAACATCCCCAAGGCCCATCATCTCTGGGCTGGCTGCCATCCCTGGAAAAAAGAAAGACATTCAAGTCCAACAGATTTTGTTACAACTTAAAGATCATTCTTGAAGAAATCTCTGGGGATAAGCAATGAATTATACTTACCTGCTGAATTGTTGGCCATGGTCCCACCCATAGGATATGGGGGTCCCTGAGGGTTGATCATGCCAGCCATACTATTAATCCCCTGTCCATAGGGAGGTCCAGTTCCCATCATGCCTCCTTGATTCATATTCGGGTAGCCTGGTGGCCTAAGGAAGACGATGGAAATTAATACAACAAAAGGTTAGGTTAGATTTAGCCATGAGCTAAATAGGGTTGTACAATCATCTCAGAGCAGAAAGTCTAAGTCTCTCAAACCAGACTCAGGCCACACCTAGCTATTCTTATCTTCTATTTCTCACAAAAGGTTCAAGGAAGGTTTAAGCTCCATATAGCAAACACTGAAGGGCTCTAACCCTTGGAGAGTAAAGTCCTTCCTGTAAGCAACCTCTCAAATTGCTGCATTTCCACTCACAGGCCTATAAGACACGCTCAATTCCAACATTTATTTGTCATGCTGAGCACCCAAATTGGAATTCAGCATTCTCTCTCCAATCATCCTTTCTTGCCCAGACTCCAAGTAGTTAGGGCTATAGATATAAGTTCTAGGCATATACTATGCCATATCAATTTTTACTCCAAGATCCTTAACAAGTATGTGCATGTGTGCACATGTGTGTCTCGGTTTAAACTGTAAGAAAAGAGTACTCTGAAGATCTCAATAAAATGTACATACATGAATCTGTACATGCACACATACAATGTTCTGCTCTAGGACCAAATGTGTACATGAACATCCCTTCACTTCCCAAGTATTACCTGTTTTGGATAGAGTTGGCAGCAACATGCATGGCAACAGCAGATTCTTGAGTTTTCCGGTTCATTCCCCCTGGTGGGGGACACATCCCTGACCCAACCTGAGGTGGCATGTTGGCCATATTAGGGCCATAAGGCCTGTTGCCCATTGATGCATGAGTCATTCTCCCTGGAGGAAGTGTGCCGTAAGGTGGGATTCCAGGCTGCCCATGCATTTGACCTCCAGCACCCATAGGGTTCATACTTCCAGCCATGCCTGCATTGGGGTAGTTGGCATTGGGCAATGCATTATAGTTAGGCTGCCTGGGGTAGCCTCCTGAGAGGGAGGGAAAGAGGACAGAAGTCTTGGTTAGTGAGCCCTAGTACTTATCAAATCTGAAACTCCAAACAATGAGAATCAATCAATATTTTGGCCAGGAAATGAACAGCTCTATGGTTTAAAAACAAAAAGTAATAAAGGGGAGGCCAAGAGCATATGAGGATGTGTCTGTTGTCCTGCTCCCAAATTTGGGAGTGGGGTTTATTGCAGATTAATTGCAGGGCTTTGAGCATACTAGTTAAATGTTATATTATTGAGCCACACTCCAGCATGACTGCCCAGCACAGATAATGGCTGGCTCTATCACTATTCAGGCCTTTCAGATTCCAATAGAATTTTTTTAAATCTATATATTCTTTTTGCCACCACCAAAACATTTTATTTATTTGTGTGTGTTTGTGTCTATGAATGCACACAGATTCACAGCACAGTGCTTTTACCTGATAAGTCATCGTGTTGGCCCAGAAATTCAAAGACTTTTTCAAGGTGACAGAATAAGTGAAGACAAAATGGAACCTTGTCTTGCTCTACTTCAGGGACTAAGCTGGGTAAGTAAGCCAGGAGGACCCCAGCTGTTACCATAGTGGCTGTTTTCTCCTCTCACCTGTCTCCTTCACTTGGTAGCCCATTTACCTTGTGGCCCATACTGACTCCCCTGGGGGCCATAGCTCCCCATGGAGTTCTGCTGGTAGGAGCCCATGCCTGTGTGCATCTGTCCTCCAGAAGGCTGACGTGGAGATAAGGCTGAGCCGGGCTGAGGGGAGGTGTACTGGGGCATCTGAGGGTTCCTCTGCATATAACCTATTTGTGGAAAAGTATCCATGTAATTATCTGCTCACTACAGTGGAAATAAATACTTTCCTCATTTTGTGAGATGTTTTTTTGGCATTGAATCTGCTACTGTCATTTACCCCTTCAGGTACTTTTAAAGTGATATGCCATTTACAGAGGGTAGACATATCAAAATTTTTCTTAGAACAGGTTTTCTCTGTGTAGCCCCAACTGTCCTGGGACTCAGGCAGTACACCAGGCTGGCCTTAATCTCAGAGATCTGCCAGCCTCTGCCTCCCCAGTGCTGGAAATAAACGCGTGTGCCACCTCCGCCCCATATCAACTTTCATGCTGAAAAAGAGCACTGACCAAACAAACAAACAAACAATGTAAATGATCCAATGAGTAAAGACGTTAATGCTGAGTCTTCAGAAAACGCTTACTAAATTAGGCAAGCTACCAAAATGCTAGTTAACACTGAGACATGCAGAATGACTGCTGGGGATGCAAACATGGCCAAGCTCATTGGAACTTCACAGTTTGCTGCTAGAATTATTCTAAGCATTCTGCAACGTGGATCTCTCAAAGTTACTGCACAGGGCAGTAAAGAAAATGCTTTAGCACCAGGTACATTCAATTTGTGTAGCCTGTGGGACAGTTATGAATTTGGCCTAGTGTATTTGTAGTTAACACCATGTCACAATATCAATAGTTTATGTGACCTTGCTAGCCCTCTCCCTATTCCCAGCCAAGTTCTCACCTCGATCTTGGGCAATGCTTGATTGGTTCATGGAAGGATGCATGATGCTGTCCGATTGGCCACTGGGTGGCCGAGGTGGCATCTGGTTGCCTGTTATAGACAAAACAAGCACAAGTAAATGAATCATGGCTCAGCCTGCAAATTAATTCTAGCTAAGAGGTAAATTTGGACCTGGAAACACTTCCTATGCCATCTATAAAGAGGTATCTACCCAAAGCTTTCCCACTTCCCCCTTTCAAATGATAAGAAAGTCCATGCAGCATGAATCAATGCTCCCTTATATCACTAAGACCAGCCAGTGTTCCTTCTTCCCAAAGACCAATACTTAAAGGTACCTGGCACTGCAGCAGGCGAGAGTGGTCCTGAGCGAGACTGAGCGACACTGGCAGGAGAGCCAACAGGGGAAGGGGAGGGGCCTCGGATGCCAGGCAGATGAGGGGAGGTATGAGGAGAAAAAGGAGACTGAGCTGGATTACTCTGCTCTCCTTGGCTGCTGGAAATCCCTGATGTGCTCACGCCAGGACTCAGAGCTCCTTCTGTCCCCATGGGGAGATCATCTATTGAACCAGATAGATCCTGAAACACACACATAAGGATATAAATTAGTAAAAGGAGGGGAAACACACTACATGCCTGGTCATAGTACTAGTTTGCATATAGAAAACTTCATTAAGGACCACAAAGAATGCATTTGTGACTTGGTGGACGTTGTAGACCCAAACTATCAATACTTCTAAACAAGGTGGTACACATTTGTAAGTCTAGCACTTAAGACTGAGGCAGTTTGATTGTGAGTTTAAGATCAACTTGGACTACATAGGAAGAGCCTGTCATAAGACAAAAGAACACACACACACACACACACAGAGCTATGGGGGTACCCAATTCAGCCAGACTGTTCTATACAGAGAGTTCAAGCCAATTAGGAGACCCTATCTCAAAACAAAACAAAAACCAGTCATCTACCTGCTATCTAGCCAACCAACCTATCTTAATTCTGCTATTGTAGCACAAGTATCCACAAACATTGAAAATGTGTATGTGTATCAATAAACCTCTATTTATAAAAATGGGTAACTGGGCTATAAATTGTAGTTTTCTGGTCTGTTCTAGCCCCAACCAAGACCTTGTAACAAATCTGGGAAGAGGAAGTGCCCTTTCAGTGAGACTGGGCCACTCTCAAATCACTGTTCTGTTTACCAATTGTTCTAATGATTTCCCTTTCATTTTTTGTGCACTGGTGTTTTGTCTGCATGTGTCTGTGTGAGGTGTCGGATCTCCTTAACTGGAGTCACAGACAGCTGTGAGATGTTATGTGGTGTGGAGTCAGGCCAGGGTCTTCTGAAGAGCAGCCAGTGCGCTCGGCTACAGTCCTTCCCCCACTCTACTGTAAATCTCCATCACCTCAGGACTCTTTCCATCCACATCTAACAGAGAAAAGGATATGGAAAATGGGAAAGAGAATCTCTTAAATGCCAAGAAGGTCTGGCACTAAATTTCCAACTCCGGATGGACAGAAGTTTGCCAAATTAACAAACTCAATGTTCTGTTCGAGGGACCAATTGGTTCCCTCAGGCATTACAGTCCTTACTCCTTTTAAAGCTCGTAGTTTCTGAGATGACCTCCTTGCTTACTGGGATAAGAAATTAGTTTATTCTGTAAGAAAATAAAATCAAATACCCATTTTATTTATTTTCTAAGACGGGGTCTAATGTAGCCAAGGTTGGTCTTGAATTCACTATATAGCTAATGATATCTTTGAATTTCACCTCCACGTCCTACAAGTGTAGGTATGCACCATGAGAGTTGACTTCCAAGTTCTATTCCTATGCATTTATTTTGCTTGTGTGTTTTGATATGGTGTGTACACTTGCACATGTAGACACCAGTGGTCAATCTAGGTACTGTTCTCAAGTGTCATACACCTTGTTGTTTCTTTTTAATTAAAGATTTTATTTACTATATTATGCATACAGTGTTCTGCTTGCACACTACAACAATGGCACTAGATCACATTATAGATGATTGTGATATGAGCCACCACGTGGTTGCTGGGACTTGTACTCAGGACATCCAGAAGAGCGATCCGTGCTCTTAGCCATCATCAGTCCAACTCAGTTTCTTTAAGACAAAGTCTTCAAATGGAACTGGAACTGAATAAGATGGCTAGCCAGCAAGTCTCAGGATTTGTCTTATCTGCCTTTGCCTTTCTGGCACCAGTTTTACAAAAGAGTGTGTACTACCATGCCTAGTATTGTTCATCTGTTTTTTGAGAAAAGGTTTCGTACATGCCTGTCAGGTAGAAACTTTTCCAACTCAGTTCACTCTCTAGCCTCCAAACCTGAAATCTGGTTTGAAAAATTAAGTGTTCTTTCTGGACCGTTTTTTATTCATACAAGTAAAATACAAACATTATCTCAGTAAACACATTTCAGATAATGCCTAAGACCCTCTTGAATATCTTTTGGCTGCCCTCAATAGTAGATGGTTCATGTCCTTAGAGACTTTAGGAAGAACTGAGAAAGTAGACAAATGTCCAGGACACACAGCAAGGCTACAGGTCAGAAGATAGCTCAGCTGCACTTCTGTTAGAGAGCAGAGTTCATAACAGACCTAATAGGTAATTGCTCAGCCTTGGCTGACTGAGCCCAGAAACAGCCTACACATTCTGAAGAGTGTTGTCAGTTTTCATAAAATGTCTTAAGGTCCTTGAAGAAACAATGCTAAATAAGCTACTGTCAATAACAGCCCCACGTCAGATAGGATACCCAACCACAGAATGTACCAAGGAAGGTAGAAGTATTAGTTTGATCTCTCTTGATGGTCAAAAACCAACCTAACAACTTGTTATATTTTTGTCAAACGGTAACTGCTCAGCACAGCGAACATTGGTTTGAAATGATTCTAAGCAGAACATTTAAGAATCCGAAAGAGCAAGAGCCAATATTAACAACAGCTACTATCTGACCAGATGATACTTTGCAAGGCATTTGTGTTTCACCCTGTCATGATCCAACACCCTCCCCCCCCATTTCTTTTTTCTCATTATTTGAGAGGGTCTCATATAGCCCAGGTTAGCCTCACACTCCTTAAGTACCAAAGGCTGACCTTGCATTTCCCAATCCTTCTGGCTTCAACTTCTCACGGGCTAGGCTGGGGCTCACTCAGCCTCCTTTCCTCCCTCCCGCCACCCTCTCTTGATACAGCTTCTCGCAGTGCAGTTCAGATTGGACTCAAACTAAGTGTGACCTTGAATTACTGATCCCCTGCCTGTATCTACAGGTAAATGCCACTGTACCAGGCTCAGTCTGATATTTTCTTTCTTTCTTTTCTTATTTCTTCTTTTTTTTAAACTTTATTTATTTAAATTTATTATGTTTGTTGGTGTGAAGGTGTCAGATCTCATGGAACTGCATTTTCAGACAGTTGTAAGCTGCCATATGGGTGCTGGGAATTGAACCCCGGTCCTCTGGAAGAGCAGTCAGTGCTCTTAACCGCTGAGCCGTCTCTCCAGCCCTTTTTATTTCTTCTTAAGACAGGGTTTCTCTGTGTTGCTTTGGAGCCTGTCCTGGAACCAGCTCTTGTAGACCAGGCTGGCCTTGATCCCACAGAGATACGCTTACCTATGCCTGCTGAGTGCTGGGATTAAAGGCCCGTACCACCGGGTTTCTATGGCAACTAGTGTGGCTACTGGGATTAAAGATGCGTATTACCACTGTCTGGTCTGTAAGACTGACAAGTGGAGCTGTTTTACTCTCTGATATTCATGGAAGCTTTATTTGTTAAAATACAAATAAAATGCCACCACACACAGCTACATACATAAACACAGGCAAGCCCCACTCACAAACATCCAATATACACATATAAATTGGTTTTTTTCCAATGAAAGAGAGAGAGAGAGAGAGAGAGAGAGAGAGAGAGAGAGAAGAAACAGCATTATATAACATCGAAGCAGCAGGAAATGTTGAACATATTTATTAGTCCCAGCGTTAATCACACGCTTAAATAACGGTTTAAGTCTCCCAAACCAGCCCTGTTGTGGGGACAGATACTACCCTGATCTCATGACCTTTTACTGCTTGGGACATACCTCTGCTTTCTACTCTACAAAGAAGGCAGTTTTTCAGGTCCTGTTTCACAAAAAGCTGACATCTGGATGTCAAGTCAGACCTCCAGTGTGCCTAACAAGTCAGGTCTCTACAAACATGCTCACACAGACATAGTTCCCTCAATCTAAGCCCCTATTTTGTCCAGTAGGGGCTGCCTTTGGCATTTCAGAACCCCAAGTTTATTTTTTTTTTTCGAGACAGGGTTTCTCTGTGGTTTTGGAGCCTGTCCTGGAACTAGCTCTTGTAGACCAGGCTGGCCTCGAACTCACAGAGATCCGCCTGCCTCTGCCTCCCGAATGCTGGGACCGCCCGGCAGAACCCCAAGTTCTTAAAATGCTACCAAAAAGACCCATGTAATAAGTATTTCTTGGGAGAGGATGGGGTTGCCAAGCAAGTTGTAGCAGTGCCTCTTTAGTAGAAAGCTTTTCCCCTGGGTCTGCTCCTCTCCAAGTGTAATCCTGCTGAGAGATGGGAGGCGAGGATCAGCCCACTCAGTGCCCTTGCCAGTTTCAAGGAAGCAGCGAGGCCAGAAGAATTTCCTCACGTGTTTCCAACGTGTTTCATGAATTTTATTGCTCATCTACCATGCAGATCAAAAGCGCTGGAGCAGGTCCAACTATTTCACACAGAATCTCACACTCCAGGCTGGCTACAGCCCGAAAGCCTTCATTTCTTCACTTGAAATACTGCCCAATGTTATTTTGGGATGTGACCTGATAGAGGAAGCCCAGAGGGACTCCATGACGATAACTGTTCCAGCTGTGATTGGTTGCCCAGCCCTAGAGCGTGCCAGCATGGGTTTGTCAGGCTCTGCTGACAAACAAAATTCAGCAGCTGACACCTTCTCTTCACACCACAACAAAACCGTGCCTGAAATCACAGTCCATACCTCATGGTGGAGTTGGGGGCTCAGTTGTCACAGGGAAAAAGAAAAAAATTACAAGATCCATCATGAGCCAGCTTCCTGGTTAAACAGTTAGCTACTAGTTTAGGGTTAAAGAGAACAAGAAGATGATCTCCCAACAGAACTATGCGAGGATGATAAGACTAGCAATCATATACTCATGAAGTTCTTGCATCTATTTAGTTTTGAGGAACTTTTACCTAGCTTTGTGCTGTTACTGGCAGGTAAAACGTAACAGAACTAGCTAAGGGCTGAGGACACTGCTCACTTGCATGCCCTTGATACTCAATATGGAGAGGAGAGAGCAAGCCAGGTAAATCCTGCCCTGTCCAGCCACACAAGCACTCTGAATGATCCTTATTAGAAAAGTCTAAATTCTTAACGAGAAATAACCAAAAACCACTGTCCAGTCCCACAGATTCAGAGACACAGCAGGAAGCTGCTCCCAAGCTGAAGAATAAGAAGAAATCCTCAAGAACACAGAAGAAATGGGGGGGGGGGCGACCCTCACAGGGCAGAAGGAAAGAGGAAAGCAACAGATTCAACAAACTCAGGAAAAAGGACCGAGACAATTAATTCTTACTTAAAAATCTAATAGATCACAAAGGTTTAAGCAAGGTGCTCCCAGGAAGGAGCATTAAGAGTTCAAGGCCGGTCTACAGAGCTAGTTCCAGGACAGGCTCCAAAGCCAGAGAAACGCTGTCTCGAAAAACCAAAAAAAAAAAAAAGAGTTCAAGGCCAATCTAACTAACAAAGTTAGTTAGTTAAGTTTTTTTGATGCTATCTTAAAAACAAACAAACAAGAAACCATGCTCCTCATTTATCATCAAGGGTAGCACTTCTAGAACAGGCAAGCTGGTATTGGATACAATGCCAAGAACGAATCAAAACACAGAACAGGGCATCTTCTTCGTCTGGCCCTCTGCTAGACCAACTTTGTTCTAATCTTATTATCAACCAAAAAGATAAAGCTTAAGATAGAGAAATCAAGATATTTCTGTTTTCTAGACTAAAAGCCTTCCTACTTTGCTCCATTCACACTATAGAAAAAGTGAGACTTGTTTAGGGGTCCTATTTCCCAAGCAAAAAGATGGGAAGGCCCCTTACTGAATATTCGAAAGAAAGCCACTAAATAAGCTTTAACTCAACTCCCATCCTCCCCAACAGGGCAAAAAAAAGAGCATTCCTTTAAACAATGACCAAGTTACCTCACTTCTTCCTCACCAAACCATACAAAGGAGGCGGCCAATTGCCTTAAATGTCTTATAGACCCAACAACTCTGGATCACAGTCGATTTCTGCCTTGGGAAGGTTAAGATTAGACGCAGTAGTGTGCTCTCACAGCCCCTAGCTACCTGAGACAGAAAAGGAGTAACATCCAAGTTCACGGCCAATAAATATGACAATACAAAGAAACCCCAATTTCAGAAACAAAATCTAGTTTTACACACCTAAGATCTACCAGCCATTCTGTTAGATATCTATTTTATTATTTTCTTCTGTTACTTTTGAGAAAGAGTTTCATTATGTAGTTGATGCTGGCCAGAAACTCTTGAATATAGCTCAGACTAGCAGTCTTCCTGCCTCAGTCTCTAAAGTGCTGGGATTAAAGGAGATCTGGGAGACAGTATACTGTTACACTTGGCTTTACAATATTTACTTTAAATCAGGAGCATAGGATAACTTTGTGGTTCATAATCTTCTCTATACAGGTGAGGTTCTTAATCATCCCCATCCACATTCAGAGCTGAGGAGCAAACCTAAGGTCTAGAGCTTGCTAGGCAAGTGTCACCATTGAACTACACCTCCAACTACTTTACCCCAGTTCTTCATTCCCCCACCCTACACAGGGTTTCTCTGTGTAACAGTTCTAGCTGTCCTGGAACTTGCTTTGTAGACCAGGCTCGCCTTGAACTCACAGAGATCTGAGTGCTGGGATTAAAGGGGTGTGCCAGCCGGGCGGTGGTGGCGCACGCCTTTAATCCCAGCACTCGGGAGGCAGAGGCAGGTGGATCTCTGTGAGTTTGAGGCCAGC
>NC_022016.1:51093115-51100479 GCF_000317375.1 Microtus ochrogaster | reverse complement strand
CCTGAGTTCAATTCCCAGAAACCACATGGTGGCTCACAACCATCTGTGATCAGAGACAGGTGAAGCTCTGTGAGTTTGAGGCCAGCCTGGTCTACAGAGCTAGTTCCAGGACAGGCACCAAAGCTAGAGAAACGCTGTCTCGAAAAAAAACAATAAAAAGGGGGGGGGGGTGCCACTGCCACCAAGCTTTTAATTTTTGACGACACTGTACTGTAGCCCTTTCCTTTATACTGCACCAGTGAGTCTGAGAAACTAAGCAGGATTGGATTATTAGCGACCAGAAAATGCCAGTAACACAAAAGACAAGATGCTTGTTAAACGCTGTCTGATGAATAGTCTCAAAATCTTCCCCTCTGGAGTCAGTCAGCCTCTAATGGTCATCTCATCTCTACCCCCATTCTTTCTTTTTTTGAATTTTCAGGACAGGGCTTCTCTGTTTCTCTGTGTAACAGCTCTGGCTATCCTGGAAATCAATCTGTAGGCCAGGCTGTCCTCAAACTCACTGCCCTGCCCAGTTCTACTCTACCTTTTATGTGGTTTGGACAGGTACTGCCATCCAGAGCAGCGACTCTCCCATCTGAAGAATGACAAGTACACGGCCCTGAGACTTAGAGAAGCTGTTGCAAGAGTCAGAGCAATCAGGAAGGGAGCCTGAAAGGGGCTCTCGGGAGGGAGGCAAGGCTGCTACCACTGAAGAAACATCACTCTAACTGTAAGGACAGCAAAAGAAAGACCTGCTGGTCTCTTAACTCACCTCAGCAAATCTCAAGGCAGGTCTTACTCAGGACGGAGGCTGAGGGTACAGCCGAAGAAAGGGTTTAGGAAAGACTGTTACACACATTCCTGTGCTTGAAGCTCCTGCAAACAGCAGCATGGCTACTACAGCAGCCATTGATTTCACAAAGGGTCAATAATCTCACTCCCACAGACCTTCTCAGTTAGAGGTTTAACCACATTGAATGTTTCTGCTCAACATCTGTATGTGTGCCCCACCCAACACAAGGAGCTGGCAAAGGAGAGATGAGAGGATGCTCTCCATAGCGGTCCTTATCCCCAGAAAAATTCCACATACCATCTCCAAGGAGATAAATGAAAAAAGGGAGGAGCCCCAGTCATAGGAGGCAGTCTTTAGATTGCTCCAAGTAAAGACCCACAGTCCGGAAAACCTTTTAAATCAGTGCTTGGTATTCTTATATGGACCAACCTAAAAACTGGGTGATTTAAACTCCCCTATATACATGGATCCTGTCTCCCTCAAAGGCTTCTCATGTGAACCAGAGAGAAACATCTTATCAACTTGGTAACTACCCCTTGGCCAAAAACACCTGTTGGTGTTCAGGTAGATCTCTGTGAGTTAAAGACCAGCCAGGGCTACACAGAGAAAACCTTTCCCGAAAAACTAAAACCAAACAAAATCTATGGTGTTTTTTATATCATTAGTTAATCACTAGTTAACAGACTTACATCTGACTGGGGGTGGGGTGGGGATTATGGTCAGACCTGGGCCTGAATTGTATCAGTGCATATTAGCTGAATAGGGTGTTCTAATTCCAGTGGGAAACAAGAGCATTAGAAAGCTAGAAAAGGAAAGGACCTAGCAACCGCTGTTCTCCAAGTCAAACCTGTTAGGAAGGCTAAGCATGCACAGCCTGCTCCAACAGCATCAGTTTTGGCCCGGAGCTCGAGAAGAAAAGGAGAGGAGCAAGGGGAGCATGAGAAGTCCTACAGGGAAGAGGGCGTTGTCTTAGGTTCATCTGACTCTTCCCTCACAACCACAGCAACCAGAAAGCAAGGAAGGCCAACTGGGGAAGAATAAGTTAGCAATGTGCTGAACATAATTGGAATTAGGGACTGACAGTCTCCAGTTTGTAAAGTTCCAATTTATATTAGCCAGAGATCTTCGCTACCACAGTCAGGATAAGAGTCTAAATATCTGGGTAGAACAATTAGTAGATCTGGTAATGGGGAATAGACAAGATTCTGACAGCAGAAAAAGCAGTCACCAACCTCAGTGTCCTTTAAAACCAGGACAGCAATGCACGGGAGCCTTTGTCAAATTCTAGAAGACAATGTGGCCGAAAAATCCAAACCTTCTTAAGCTTCCAATCAACACGATTTCTTTTATTGAAACCTGGTTTTTACCCTGTCCCCAAACTACTGGGAAATTACTTTAACCTACCTCAGTAGACAACATTCAGAATCTCTTCTATGTCAAGCCTGGCCTTCAGTGACAGATCTGCTGATTCTTAAAAAGCCTTCAATCCCTAGGTTCCCACCTCTGAAAAGGCATGGTTCCTCAGCATCCTTGGAAAATGTCAAATGGGAAGGACGCTACCAACTTGGAGGTGGCCTCTACTTCATGGTAATCAAAGATTATGTCACAATACTTGTCAGTTCCATGCTGGTACTATGTGAGGAAGACGGAATCACAGGTGATGGACAGCACCAGAACATACTGTGTGGGCTCAACACAGCATACAGATGGACAGCAAGTGCTTAGGAATAAAAAAGATGACTCCACGCCAAGGGTCTTTTCTTCTAGACTAAATCTGACAGATTCTAAGCTTAGCTAAAGGGAGTCCCAGGTAGTTTCTTTACAAAGAAGGTATTTCTAGGTAGATTTGGCTTATACTTCCAAAAGTCCACCTACTCCACCACACCCCTGATTCTGAAGGCAGAAAAAAGCAGTCACCAACCTCAGTGTCCTTTAAAACCAGGACAGCAATGCAGGGGAGCTTTTGTCAAGTTCTAGAAGACAATGTGGCGGGAAAAATCCAAACCTTCTTATTGCTTCCTATCAACACGATTTCTTTTATTGAAACCTGATTTTTACCCTGTCCCCTTACTCAATAACAAATAAACAAAATAACGGCATGACATATTTCTGGGCTGGCTTTCTGATTTGGGTTGGTATGCTCGGCAGAACATTATAAAAGCGCCAGAAATGGACTGGGAGTACGATGCCTCAGTCCCGTGACAGAAAGGCGCCAGACTCACCCGTGAGCCGACTCAGGAATTCAGAAGACTCTGGGTTTGAAGACCTCGTTGCTTCCAGAGTAAATCTTCCCAGAGAACAGACCTAAATTCAGAAGCTACAAGCAGTTCTGCTCTTTACCTAGAAAGGCTACCCTAAGTCTCTTCTTTCCGTTCTCAAAGCAGTTTCTGAATACTTAGCATTCTCTCTCATTCCCTTACCCTCTCTGAGGTCCACTTATTCGTTTAAAGGATCTCACTGCTGTTTCTTTGCAGGAATTGGCGCCAACAGTAAAAAAAATGCATTGGAAGTGAGAGAACCTCACGTTTTCTCTTACTCAATAATATTTATTATCCTCTAGCCCTTCATCTTTTCTGGATCTAATTTCTCCATATGTAAAGTGGGAAGTGGGAAGGTGGAGGACAATAGTGGCTGTCAGTGTGGTTAATATTCATTCTGCCCACATCTCACCTTTTTCCTAACTGTGTAAGTTAAAACAAAAACAAAAATCTTAAACTGGATCACGTCCCTCAATCCTTTCCTCATTATTGAATGTTTCTCTACAACCATACCCAAGCACAGGGCTCAGCACTAAACACTCCGCTTCAGTATTGAAGTGACCCCCACAAGAGTAGTTGTTACACAGGAAATAGTACAGATTTAATCAGAGTACACTCTGTTAAGCAAATGCTTTTCTTGGGGGTAGGAGGGAAGTCCTTTAAATATATCAGTCTAGAATTGTCTCCTTTTCCTCTTTTTTACAACCTCCCTGCACTCTCTCATTCTAAGCTGAGCTGTGTATGTGTATGTTGGGGAGGTTGTACATGTGTATATGGGGGGTGGGAGGTTAGACTTGAACTGGTGTGTTGGTACATGCCTTTAGATCCAGCATTTTTAATCCCAGGCAGAAGCAGGTGTAGATGGATCTATTTGAATTAGAGGCCAGTCTGTCTACATAGGGAACTCCAGGTCAGCCAAGGCTACATAGTAAGACTCTGTGGCAGGCAAGCTTTGCATTCCTATGTTCTCTATAGACTGTTCTGAAGATAGCACTAGGAAGATAACCGCGTGTCTTCCTCAATGGTAGAAAGCATGTTTGTGAGCAGCAGTGCACACAGCACGGAACTGCAGTCCTAACAACCTAGAGCACCCAGTGGGTAGGGAAGAGAGCCCCATAGTTAAGTTTCTGGTCTATAGCTTCCTCTAGCAGTCTAGGGACAAACTGAAAAGCAAGTCAAAGACATGTATTCTTCCCATCAGTCCTCTTAGGTCTGACCAACTCAGGAGTCACCATATTAAAAAGTTCAGCTGCTTTTCAAGCTGAGGTTGTTCTAAAGAAAACAAAAGGTTCCAGCAACAAGAATCTGTGTGAGACACACAGGCAGGAAGCATAGCTCAGCCACCAGAGACTAGAATAGAAACAGGAAATGGGCCCAGGGACAAGCATGCAGTAATGTGCAGCATAGGCTCCGGAAGGCACCAGGCAGTATCAGGGCTAGAGCAGTGTGACTAAAACGAAGAAGTGGATTGGCTGGCTCTGCCAGAGAGCAAAGTGTTCTAGAAAAGGATGGCTACATATACATGGAACACCCTGCTCTGAGCAGTTTCAGCAGACCTGGAAGAATGAAGGTGGGGGTGGGAATTCCTTTTCAAGGCTGTGAGAGCATTCTGGTTCAATTCCAGATGTGGCCTGGCTGGATGGTGAGGTAACAGATCACCCTTTTGTTTACTAAAACTACTCCCAGTATTTGTCACCCTTAGAGACCCTTAGAGTATAAACCAGGAAATCAGGCATGGACTGTTACTAGGAAAAGAACAAAAGGGAATAAAAACAACGTGATTAGAATCTTTTAAATCTCCCAAACTTTTAAGCATTCACAGCATTTGTTGCTCCCCCTGATAGAGCACAAAAAAGCTGGCCTCTAAGGTCAGCTAGGTAGCAATATCAAGGACCATTTCATGAAGGCTGACTGAATACATATCTAAACTCAGCAGGTAACTGAGGTCACAGAATTTGAAGTACTCAAGTAGAGGTTAAGAGACATGAAGGTCTATGTCCCAGAAGACATTACAGTGGAGGCATGAAGCCACAGCAGAAATCTATATGGTCTTTAAGAACAAAGGGCTGAGCATGTTGCCCACTCGAGTATCCCAGTACTTAGGAGGCAAGACTGGGGTCCAAGGATAGCCTGGGATACACAGGGTTCCAGTCCAGTGTCTGTTACATAACAAAACAATAAATAGAGAGAAACGGACACAAAGAAATAAAAACATCTCAAACAAAAGGAATGCAACTAAATAAATAAATAAATACAAACAAACCAGGAATTATGAGAGTGTTTAAGGCATAGCAGAGGCTGCAGAGTGCTAGGAGCTGCAGCCCCTGAGCCGGGATCTCAAAAGCATCCATAATTAAGCTAAGCTATCTTATAACTAGAGACTATTTACATGGTCAGTAAATTGTACTTCATTCTAAAGTCTCCAGCGTGGTGTTTCCTTATTTCCTTTGAAACTATTTCCTTAAAAATTCCTAACTCTGGGCTTCTAAATCATTAAACAAGAAGGGATTCTTAAGAGTTAGACCAGCCAGGTGTGGTGGTAACACCTTTGATTCCAGCACTCTAAAGGTGGAGGCAGGCAGAGACAAGCAGATCTCTTCAAGTTTTAGGTCAGCCAAGGTTTCATAGTAAAACCCTGTCTAAAACAAAATGATCTCAAAGGACACATCGACAACACAATCCCTCCCCCCAAAGCCCAGGAACCGAGGGCGCTGAGTGATTGCAAGCACCAAGGACGGGATTTGCTGGAGATTTGTGTCTCCTAGAAATGTCAGAA
Source organism: Microtus ochrogaster (assembly GCF_000317375.1). NCBI lineage: Eukaryota > Metazoa > Chordata > Mammalia > Rodentia > Cricetidae > Microtus > Microtus ochrogaster. Next base: position 51,094,670 of record NC_022016.1, on the reverse strand, counting down.
GCGACTCCCATGAAGAGTCACCAACATGGCTGCCTAAATCTGACTGGAACAGGACAACACCATGGGCATTTAATAAGAGGAGGAAAAAACTATGAAGCAACAACTGAAGAAAAAAAACTATAAAGAAAGAGTAACAAAAGGGCTGGAGAGATGGCTCAGTGGTTAAGAGCACGGGCTGCTCTTCCAAAGATCCTGAGTTCAATTCCCAGCAACCACACGGTGGCTCACAGTCATCTGTAATGAGATCTGGTGCCCTCTTCTAGTATGCAAGCAGAACACTGTACACATATTAAATAAATACACCTTTAAAAAAAAAAAGGAAGAGAAACAAAAATACTCTTCTCCAGGGAAGAACACAATTAGTTAATCAAAACCAAATTGCACTCCTGAAAATATAAACATAAGGCTAGAGAGATGGCTCAGCAGTTAAGAGCCCTGGATGATCTTCCAGAGGTCCTGAGTTCAATTCCCAGCAACCACATGGCAGATCACAACCATTTATAATGGGATCTGACACCCTCTTCTGGCATGCAGGTACACATGCAGTCAGAGCACTCATACATAAAATACATAAATAAAATTTTAAAAAATATTTAGAAATGTTTATTCTGTAAATTGTTACATACAAGTAACTATACAGACTAAGCAAGTTGAAATTAGAAATATATAGATACATATATATAACAACAATTAAAAAAAAGACCAATAAATCAGGAATGATGCCTCAGAAACTGCATTCCCAAACAATTTCCATACCACAGGACAATACTTTGAGTAGCAGGGAGATGCTTTGTCATACAGGGGTCTGCTCCCACCCAATGCCTATTCTCCATAGTTCTCCAGACTGTTCCTTCCTCAAGCAATCCTACAGGTCACCCTGGGGCACAGCTCCCTCCAGTTACCCTTTCATATCTTATCATCTGGGATCCACAAGATCTGGGAAAACAGAAGTGAAATGCAGGTCAGCAAGATAGCTAGCAGTAGAAGCCTGAAGGACCCTAACTAGATCCCTAGGGGCCACTTAGCAAAAACTCCAAAAATTGTTATGACCTGCAGGAAGCACTGTGGTATTTGAGAATGCACACAGACACATACATAGTAAACAACTGTGAAGTGCAAATCACAGACTGGTCTTCCATTAGGACAATTCAAATAAATGTTTTATGGTAGAGTGCAGGGTGTGGTGGAACATGCCTGTAACACCAACACTCTGAGACAGAGGCATGAGGGTTTGAGATCGGAGAATAGGCTAAAGAGACAACTGAGAAATTGGTGGGCCTGGGTTTAATTTCCAGCCCCATGGGAACTGAGGCACAGTCTTCTGTCTCCTGCAGGTAGCAACATGCATGTGGTACATGGGTATGGACACAAGAACACCCATACAAATAAAAGTAAAAATTCAAAAAACACAATGCTGGAAAGATGGTTCAGTGGTTAAGAGCACTGGCTGCTCTTCCAGAGGATCCTGGTTCAATGCCCAGCACCCACACAACAGCTCACAAGCTCACAATTGTCTATAACTCCAGTTCCAGGGAATCTAACACATTCTCTCTCT
>NC_022016.1:51091860-51093015 GCF_000317375.1 Microtus ochrogaster | reverse complement strand
CACACACACACACACACAGAGCAAAATACTTAATGCACATAAAATAAAAGTAAATAATCAGTCGGGCAGGGTGACACATGCCTTTAATCCCAGGCAGCGAGGTAACAGAATCTGAGTTGGAAGACAGCCTGATCACAGACTAAGTTCCAGGATGGTCAGGGCAACAAAGAAACCCTGTCTCAAATAAAGAAATAAATAAAAAGTGAATAAGCACATAAATAAATTCTTTTTTAAAAAAAAAAAATCAAGAACACTGAAACAGAGGAAACTATCTTGACAAACAAAACATGATTCATCTATCTATGACATTATACTGGGAGGCATGATAAAGGAAATGCTTTATTTGAAATATCAGAGCTGGATTTAAATTATGATTTTGACTTTTGTATTTTTCAGAGATAAAAAGAAATGGGTCTATCCTGCTTCCTGGGATCACAGATTTGGACTGTAGCTGTTTTCAGGTCTCCCTCCTACCTTCTTAGATCCCGAATCTCTTAAGATAGCAATTCCTCCCTAGACTTTCCCCTTTCTAGAACACATAATCCAAACTGGAACATTCGTCAGTGAAATCTTTTTTCTTTTTTTTTACTTTTTAGATTTATTTGTCCAAACATGTTGCCTCTATGTTTGTATCTGCACCACATGAACACCTTGTGCCTCAGGTCAGAAGAGGGTGTTGGATCCTGAGCACGAATCATGCAGGTGGTAGAAACTTAAGATGGGTCCTTTGTAAGATCCCCAAGTGTTCTTAGTCACTGGGCCATCTCAAGCCCACTTTACGTAAGTAATATCTAAAGGCAGTTAGAAATTCCTCTTTCTGCTTCATCTTGGCATTAATAACACTCACTCCTACCAAGTCAGGGATACAGGATTTAGATCTTTGCCAGCAGGCTCTTTGTATTTGGGGGAGTAGTGTTGACACATGGTTTCTCTGTGTTGCCTTGGCTGCACTGTAGATCAGGCTGGCCTTGAACTCAGAGATCTACCTGCCTCTGCCTCCTGAGTGCTGGGATTAAAAGTGTGTGCCACCACTGCCAGGCCCCATCAGTCTTTTATTTTTTTTATTGGTTTTTCGAGACAGGGTTTCTCTGTGGTTTTGGAGCCTGTCCTGGAACTAGCTCTTGTAGACCAGGCTGGTCTCGAACTCACAGAGAT
>NC_022016.1:51073770-51090935 GCF_000317375.1 Microtus ochrogaster | reverse complement strand
CAGCCTGGTCTACAGAGCTAGTTCCAGGACAGGCTCCAAAGCCACAGAGAAACCCTGTCTCGAAAAACCAAAAAAAAAAAAAATCCAAACAAATAAACCAAAAACCATATAGACAATAGGTGGTCAAGAGTTTTTAAAGAAGCAAGCAGTGACATGTCCAGGTCCCCCTCCCCATCCCTTCTGGTACACTGTTATGGACACTCTAGGAAGGGGGAAAAAAGAACTAAGAGCCTATAGCAAGACAAGAGAGAAGTTAATAGAGACCTGGAGGTTAGCAACAAGAACAGAATTGATGCAAAAGGCTTTTCTAGTTCTTCCTAAAATTTTAATTTAGATTTACTGTATGTATGGTACCTGCGTGTGGATGTACAAATGCCGCGGCACAAGAGTGAAGGACAGAAGACAATGTAGAATTGGTTACACTCCCTCTACATTACTCAAATTCTGGGGATGGAGCTGAGATAATGCCTGTGCAGTAATCTGCTGAGCCACCTCTCAGTCCCCTCAAAATCCTTTTCTGAGGTAGAATTAGATTTGGTGGCGTTACTAAGGAAATGTAATGGAAGAGGCCCAGTGACAAGTGTCCCAGAGCAGAGAAGAGCTCACTGAGTATTGGCTATGCAGTAGAAGGGCTAACCTAAGAACAAGCTGACACTTCAAAACAGTCTGTTGCTTCTAAATTAGGGGTTAGGAAAAAGAAGAGAGAGGCAAGAGAGGCTAGAGAACAATTTGGAATATTTTATTTCAAAAGGTGCCATCCACCTTGTTTTTAGAGACAGGGTCTCTCGTTGGCAAGAACTTGCTGGATTAGCAGGCCAGGATTCTTTTGTCTCTACCTCTCCAGTGTTGGCATTATTAAACACTGGCCACCTTTTACATGGATGCTGGTTCTCAAACTCAGGTCCTTGTGATTGAAATGTCTACCAACTGAGCCATTTTCAATTCGCTGTCTGGTCAGGTGAGGCCAGTCTGGTCTCCAAGTTCCAGGATAGGCTCCAAAACTACAGAGAAACCGGATTCCAGAAACTCTATCTCAAAAGAAAACAACAAAACAAATAAAAAGCTCTACCTAGTGCAGCATGTTCCAACTGTGGCATTTTAAAGTGGAATCAACTAAAAAATGCAAACTTTGGTGTATGACTTTATACCAACTGATTCAGAATTTTCATTATGCGCCATATAATTTTTTTTTTTGTTTTTTGTTTTTTTTTTGTTTTTCGAGACAGGGTTTCTCTGTGGCTTTGGAGCCTGTCCTGGAACTAGCTCTGTAGACCAGGCTGGTCTCGAACTCACAGAGATCCGCCTGCCTCTGCCTCCCATATAATTTTAATATATGCCAAAAATGTGGAAGTTAGCTATATCTACCTTCCCTCAATAGGGTTTTTAATCTTGTACTCATTTTCCTATACCAGGCATATTTTCAAGAATTTTCAAGACCAAATATAAACAAACAAATATGTTCCTGTTTTAAAAAAAAATTAAGTATTACTCTGGGAAAGCACATACTTGTTGAAACAGCTGCCTTTTTTCAAAGATAAGGCTTCACTGGATAGCCTCTAGCATGATCCCATCTAACCTTCCCAGTGCTGAGATAATGGGTATCTGCCAACCACAATGCTCAGCTAAGGAGAAAAGGAATTCACATACACCTCATATGGGCTTGTGCCTAAGTGTATATACATTTGCACAATTGTACATGTATGTGCAGGGGAGATCAGGAAAGAGTTCTATATTTCCTAGAGCTGGAGTTAAAAGCAGTCGTGAGAAGCTTGATATGAATGTACGCCTGCCCAAACAGAATTTTTAAAAAAACAGCTCCAGGCACGAGTGGTGTAGAATGATTTTAATACCGGTTGGTACATGCAAGGCAGAGGGAGGTTCCAGGTCAGCTTAAGCTACATAGTGAAAAACCTGACTAAACCTCTCTCCTTTATCTCTAAACAGCCCCAGAACTCCGAGTCAATCACAAATCAGACATCAGTTTTTCAGGCTAGTCTCCAAAGATTTTGCCTGGAAATGAAGGAGATTCAAGACCTCACCTGTTCCTTATAAGGATCTTCTTGACATAAAACGACAAACTAATGTATAAGGTGGATAACAAACCTTAACCTCATTTCCTGAGGCCATGATCAGTAAGGCCAAATACTTCCTCTAAAAAATAAAAAGAAGTATGGACAAGTCATGTCTCCCCTAACTTAGCATTAAAAACAACAATCTAGTAATAGGGCCAAATTGTCCCCATCAGACACAGAGCAACATTATAGACATCTCATTTCTTTATTTGGGGGAATTATTATTTAATCACAACATCTCTCCCCTTTCCCTCCCTCCAAATATCCCCATAAACTTCTTCCCACGCTTTAAAATTCTTGGCCTCTTTTTTTTCACTAGTTGTTTATTAAGGACAATTTTCAGGTTCATTTCCAATGAGTTGAGAACCTATCACATGCCAGGCACCATGGCAGCAGTAATAAGCAAGACCCACCAAATCAGCCTGAAGTAAGCATGTGTTAAATAAGCCAATTTAAGTCAGTTATGATGGCTTGTGGCAATAGTCAAAGCACTTGGGAACCTGGGCTACACATTGAGATTCAGGCTGGTCTAAGCAACAGCAACAAAGATCTATCTAAAAACAAAGCAAATCAAGTATAAAAATAGCCTTGGGTTTTGGTAGCATGCACCTTTAATCCCAGCACTCAGGAGACAGAGGCAGAGCTTAAGGCCAGCCTAGTCTATGGAGTTCCAGGACAGCTAAGGCTACACGAAGAAATCCTGTCTTGAAAAACCAAAATAATAAACAGCCTCTTTGTTTCCAACAGGTCACTCCAGCACATATTTAACACATCGAACGCTCCTAGTCTTGGATTCATGTCACAGGCGTAGGAAGCTTGGGGGTCAATAACAAGTTGTCGACTCTCTAGGAGCTTGCTGTTTAAATAAGTGGATATATTGGGCAAAATGCTCTGCCAACATGGAGCAGTGACGTGGGGATAGGAAGGAGAAGTGATCCCAGAAAGTTACTGAGGACTTTTCACCTTTGGTGGAATGGTTTGGTTTCGAGGATGAATATCCACCCAGACAGTGAATTATTCTTTATTCTTGTCCACATGTGACATGCTAGCCAGTTCAGTCATCATGGGAGTTATTTAAGTTTTGAAGAAAGATGCAGAAGATATGGACTAGAGGAAGTGAAGGGAATGGAGAAGCATAAGAAATAAACGCGAGAACACGTGAGGCCTCAGAGACGGGTGAGAGGAGAGGGACACAAACAGCAGGTTTTTAAAGTGCTGCCCATGGTTTGCAGAGCTCAATGTCATGAAAGAAGCTTGATAAAAATCCCAGCACTCGGGAGGCAGAGGCAAGCGATCTCTGTGAATTCAAGGCCAGCCTGGTCTCGAGTGAGTTCCAGGACAGGCACCAAAGGTACACAGAGAAACCCTGTCTCAAAAAACAAAACAAAACACCAACAACAACAATAAACGCCCTACTTCAGACCTACAATTAGAAAACTTGGGTTGATGTGAGGCACAACAATCTGTGTTGCTGATATCTGGGTAATTATATAAAAAAGGCTTTAGATTTTATATTAAGATGAATGAAAAATTAACTCACAAATTACAGAGTTGGCTCAGCAGATAAGAGCACTGGCTGCTCTTCCAGGGGACCTATATTCAATTCTCAGGTCCCACATAATGGCTCACTTCAGTTCCAGCAGATCTAATGCTCCCTTTGACCTCTACAGGCACTGCATGCACATGATGAAAGGCAAAACACCAATAATAATAATAATAATAACAACAACAACAACAACATTAACCGATTAATTGCTGGATTAAAGTATTCAAGGTAATAGCGTCTAGATGACTTCATATTATTATCTGAGCAAAAATTCCTCAGAGGAATAACTAAAGATCAGAAACCTAGAGCCACACTGAGGTATATAAGCAAAGAGGGAACAGGAAACTGGAAGGACTGTTCAATCAGACATCTCAGCATCTGACCTTGTGCCAGATTCAGGAATTTCTATACTTCTGCTCAGTGAAGGGATGCAAGGGTCCTGGTTAGTGTTTTGTCAGCTTGACACAAGCAGTGTCGTCTGGGAAGAGGAGCCTGTGGACAAGTCTGAGGAGAAACATTTTCTTAATTAAATGACCGAAGCAAGGGTCCAGCCCCTTTAGGAGATGCCATCCCTGGGCAGGTGGTCTTGGGTTGTGTAAAAAGCAAGTGTAGCCACCTTTGGCATTTCTTGATCTAGGCAACAGAAGAATAAAAAATAAAATAAAAAATTCAAAAAATAAGGTAACAACTAGGCATGGTGACACATGCTTACAATTGCAGCAACTAGGTGGGCTGAGGCAGGAGAATTGCCATGAATTCGAGGCCAGAAGAGGCTATACAGCAACATCTTGTTTCAAAAAACCAAAACAAACAACTATTTGCCAATAACTTAGCCAGCTCACCTACATGGAGCTTCTACCACAAAGCAAATGACCTGTTTGGCAGGTTCCATAACAGAAGCCCAAATCTGGAAATGGAACTTCTTCTCGGGGTTCCCAGAAAGAGAATTCTCCCTATTCCTGGAAAGTGGACTTTCATTCAGTTACTGAATCAGATGGTTTTTAGGTTCCCATTCATTAGAAGACACATTAGCATGCTTGCCTATAACCCTTCTCGGGAAATTCCAAATATTTTCCAATCAAAAGGTCAGCAGATCAAGGTTAACCTGAACTACACAAAGAAACCTTCACAGAATCAAGAAGCCTTTTGAAGGTCAGCAACTTTATTACACTGACAGAAATCCATCAGTCTGAGTTCTTGTCACAAAAACACACCATCCAGATTTAGCCACAAATACATGAGGGATATTTAGACATTCATGTTAAAATCAGGCGTGAGCAAGGTGCCCAGTGCATTTGGTACCCAATGATGCAAGCCTGGTGACCTGAGTATGATTCCTTGAACCTACATAAAGGTGGAAGGAGGAAATGGATTCCACAGGTTGTCCTCTGACCTGCAAGTGTGCACTATGATACGTGGGTGCACACAGACACTGATCGAAAGGATTCGTAGACAATAATGAGAAGTATTTTTCTTGTTTCTTTGGTTGTTTTTCTGTTTATTTATTTAATTTTTTTGCTTTATGGTTTTGTTTTTGTTGGGATGACAGATTTCATCCCAATAAGAGCTCTTCTCTCGGCTTCATGAGCCTGGATTAGGTCTCTGCAAACAATGAGAAGCTTTGTGATGAAGAGCTACCACTCTCTATGTGTCCATAATAGTCTAGGAGCTAGCTGAGGATGGTAGCTTATGATGACAATCTCTTGAAAAGCAGAGGCAGGAGAATTACAAGTTTGAGGCTAGCAAGGGATACATACCTACTGAAATGTTACCTGACAATGAAATAGAAGACCCAGGTGCCATCTCTCTAAAACCGGAATAACCTGGAAGGTTGCAAACATCAAGAAGCCCACATAGTTTGAAACAGACTCTCACACTCTTAGCCAGGGTGACCTTGAACTCAGAGAGATCCTCCTACCTAAGGAGGGTCCCCCAGTGCTCGGATGACAACCATAGCCACCACAATTCTTCCTGATTTTAAAAGACTTTCCTGTGCATATGTGGAACTACTTAACCCCTCACTGAAACAGAATTTGTAAAAGTGAGCTTGCTACCTACAACCTATTTTATTTGTGTCCAAGAAACTCACTTTTAGAGGCTTAGACTTTGCTCAGATGTAGTAGTAAAGGCCATGAGCAAACACTCCCACAACAGCCAATGGGTATCCAAGCATTTCCTATACCCTCTGGGATGATTACAATGCCAGACACATTAAGCCTATTATAAACCAAGCCCTCCTCTCTATTAATCAGCTATATCAATCAATCAGCTATTTACTATCACCTAAAGTATCTTAGTGTCATTTTACAGATGTGAAGACAAAGGCACAGAAAAGTGATGTGGGTTAGGTACAGGCTACAGGCATGGTAGCAGAATTAAGTAAGAGTTATCGGAACTCTGCCTTCAGAGTTCAAACACTTGGTTTTTTGTTTTTTGTTTTTGGTTGAGAAGGGTTTTTTGGTGCAGTCTTGGCTGTTCTGTAGACTAGGCCTGCCTCTGCTTCCTGCGTTCTGGAATTAAAGTTATGTGCGGCCACCACCTGGGCAAACACATCTTTTCTAAACAGGCATTTATTCATTGGGTGTTTCTGTTATGTGGGTGTGCCACAGCACACATGTGAGGCTGGAGAACAACAGGTTGTCAGGCTTGGAAGCAGGTATGCATCTTTACAGCCTGCCCAGAGCCCAAGCTCTAAGCTATACTGCCTTTCTGAGGTATGGTCAGTTAACTCCACAAGCACACATTTGATTCCATAATCAAGTAGTTAGACATCAAGCACTCTAAAAGACACACATTCACAGAAAATCATCACTAGCACAACCACTTCTACTCAACTCATGCTCAATGTGACATTGCAAGCCTGAATGTATGTACCAAGGTACTACCTATTAAACTAATTTAAAGCAGAATCTAAAAAGTAAGACCTGAAAAGCAAAGTTAAATAAACAGAACTAGAGAGATGGTTCATCAGTTAAAAGTTCTGGATATTCTTGCCAAGGACCTGGGTTAATTCCCATTCACACCATTCTGAAACTCTAGTACCAAGGGATCCAATACACTCTCCTGGCCTCGGAGGACACCAGGCATGCATGTGATGCATAGGAATATGTTGAGACTGAAGTAACATTTAAACTAAGGTAATTTTTAAAATTTTAAATGTCAAAAAAAGAAAACAAAACAAATTCTGTATATTTTTTTTTTTCTTTTTCGTGGCCCCAGGATGGAGAGCAGAGCTTCTTACATCTACATTTTCTGTCCCTTCACACACAAGAGGCCCAAGATTTTGAGAAAACAAAACAAAGGCTGTAAGTGAAGGCACAGCCAGGTAGATCCCTGAGAGTTTGAGACAGGATTACACGCAGTCACAGAACAGAACAAAGCAGAGGCTAGGTATGGTAATGTATGTATGTATGTAGCTAGGTGCTCTGGAAGAAGCAAGAGGACCAGGAATTTAGGGGCCACCAAAACATCCAAAACGTCTTTTAGTTTTTTACCCCTCTCTGGTCCATCACCCTTGCCACCTGGTAGAAATACTCACAGGCAAGCTGGAGGGTCTTGACTGAAGACTCAGGTTCATATCTTCTTGCCCTCCTTTACTGGAGGTCATCGAGGGGGCTGAGGATGCCTGAGATCCAAATGAATCTTGAGAAAGCTCCTGTAAGAAAAACAAAAAAATCTGTGAGGCCCGTCCCATGGTGACACACACCTTAAATCTCAGTGCTTGGTTGGGAAAGGCAGGCAGATCTGAGTTCCGCACCCTATCTCCAAAACAATAAGTAACAAGAGCAACAGCAACAACGAGAGAGAGGCAGAGAGAGAGAGAGAGAAACAGAGAGAGCGCGAGCGTGCGAGAGAGACCCTAATAGGCCAACCAGACTGGGGCTGGAGAGATGGCTCAGCATTTGTTGCTCTTGTTGAGGACATAGGTTCAGTTCTCAACATCCACACAAAGGCTCACAACTCACAACATTAGGACCTCTATCTAGTTACAGAGGATTCAACACCCTCTCCTGGTCTCTGTGGGAAACAGGCACACACAAGGTACACAGGAAATCATACAGGCAAAACACCCATTCATACACATAAAGAAAATCCTAAAGAAAGAGAACAGGCAAGCTTGCTTTGGGATAGAAGAGCTGTGGTGCTTTCTTACACAGGAGAGTCACGTGTGAAAAGTGCAACTGCCCACACATAATTTCACCTGACAAAAGTTTAAGCTGTGCTTCTTAAGAATGTCAAAGAATGCCTAGCACTAGACAGGCTACAACAGAATTACAGCAAGTTCAAGGTCAGTCTGGGCTACATAGTGAAGAATTGCTCCCCCCAAAAAAAACCCCACCCAAAAAAAAAACTAAAAAAGCCCCCCAACTCATTAATGTCAACAGTGGAATCTGATGGTATTATTGTCTATTTACTGCTACCCAAGGAGAGCCATTTCTTGGGGTTGAAGGCAGAAATATAACTAACTGTAAGTTTAGTATCTTATCAAGCAATGGATTAAGCAATATGGTTTGTTTAAAAACAATAAAAAAATGAGGCTAGAGCCCCTTCTAAAGTAAGAGTACTGACAGATGGTTTCTTTTCTTTCTTTTTTTTGGGGGGGGGGGTTTTCGCTGTAACTTTGTAGCCTGTCCTGGAACTAGTTCTTGTACACCAGGCTGGCCTCGAACTCAACAGAGATCCGCCTGCCTCTGCCTCCCATTCGCTGGTATTAAAGGTGTGAGACACCACCAGCCGGCTCAGATTATTTAAAAAATGTCACCACCACATAAAAATACTTAAAGAGTCAGTCGTTTTTCCTCATGGGGCTCTAAAAAGAATTATTCTCAACTGGGTGATGGTAACTAATCCCAGCACTCAAGAGGCAGAGACAGTGGATCTCTGTGAGCTTGAGGCCAGCCTGGTCAACAAGAGGTAGTTCCAGGACAACAGAGCTACAGAGAAACTCTCTCCTGAAAACCCAAAACAACAACAACAGCAACAGCTCACCCTCCAAAGATTTGTTCTCTAATTCTTAAAATCAAACCACCCTCAAAAATTAAGAATTTCAGAGCTGGGTTTGGTGACACAAATCTCTAACCCCAGCAATAAAGGCAGAGTTAGGTAGATCTAGAGTTCCAGATCAGACTTTGTCTAAAATAAACAAAAAAACCAAACTCTAAACAGAGAATTTCAGAATCCAGAATATTCTGAGCAACAGAACAGAATGGCAGCAAAAACAAACTGTATATAATACAGCTAACTAAGTGATTATTTTGGAAAATGATCAAAGTTTTCCAAATCTAGATGCTTACATTCTTGATATGCTGATAGAGGGTGGGAATCAGACCCACTGCCTTTAATTTCCTGTCTACCGGATTTTCCATTGCTTTATTTTTTCACAGTAAGAACTACAAGTCTTTATGTAGTTCAAAAGGGTATACTTTTATTAGTTCAATCAATCCCGATACACATTTCCCCAGTGTTTAATTGGCTTTTATGCATATGCATATGGAAAGTGCTGTCATGACACCAAGCTATAAGCTGCCTCTGGTTGAGCACAGGTAGGACAAGAGGCCAAGCCACTCACCTGTGGTGGAGGGAAGCGCTGCTGGGAGTAGGCAGTTTGCTGGGACTGCTGAGGCTGGGGCTGAGGATATGCAGCCTGCTGGGAGAGCGTCGAGGATGCTGGCTGCTGAGGTTGCTGCTGCTGGTAGGGAGACTGTGCCTGTGGTTGTTGTGAGTAGGGGGGCTGGCTCTGGGGGTGCTGCTGTGCAGTGGACTGCTGGGAGGGATACGGAGTTGGGGACTGCTGATGTGGAGTCTGGGATGGCTGCTGGGAATACGGAGGCTGAGAGGACTGAAGCTGTGGTTGCTGAGTCTGCGGCTGCTGCTGATATGAAGGCTGCGCATGAGGGGTCTGGGATGGTGGTTGCTGGGAATAAGGTGGCTGTTGCTGCTGGGGATGAGGACTTTGCTGGTTATAGTACGGAGTCTGGCCCTGCTGACCATAACCACTGGGGCCTTGCTGTCCATAAGGTGGAATCTGTAAAAAGAAAAGATACTTTTAGAACTGACTCACCTAGATGAAGAAAGGTGATGAGCAGAGTAGTCAAGTATCACCACATCCAAGGTTCAGGGGTCTTCTAGTCCTCTCTAAACTAAGTCTTAAAAGAATGGCCAAACTTGTTTACACATAAGACTGAATTCACCCACTAAAACTGATCTTATTTAACATTCGGGCAACTCACACGAGCTCAAGAAGAGTTCTTTTCCCCAGTGAGCCTATTCATTTTTTAGTATGGCCTAAGTTATTTTTATGTTAGGAATTTTATTCTAACTACAATGAAGAGGCACTAAACGTCTGGTTCAAACAATTGAAGGAATAATATTTAGTAATCTGAATTGTGTACAAATCACTAAGATACCTTGGCTCTCTTTCATTTAGTTTCATTTTTAAAATATCCAGGGGCTCAGTCACTGTGTTTGCCTACCATGCACGAAGTCCCCAATAATACACAAACCAGGCAGGATGGATGCACCTTATCTCTACTTCCATCCCACTACTGGGGATCAAGAAGCAGGAGAGTTAGAGGCCAGCCTGAAATCTGAGATGACACAAGGAGAGAACTCCACGTCATCCTTTCTCATAGAAAGACAGCAGGGAGTGATGGCTTACATCTTTAGTCTCAGCACTTTGGGAGGCAGAGGCAGGAAGAACAGCCTGATCTACACAGAAAAACTCTGCCTCAAAAAAAAAAAAAAAAAAAAAAAAAAAAGGATAGAAAAAAAAGCTGGGTGGTGGCACAGTCCATTGATCCCAGCACTTATGAGGCAGGCAAATCTGTACAGTCGAGCCTGGTCTACAGAGTGAATTCCAGGACAGTCAGGGCTATATATCCATCTTGAAAAACAAAGCAAAACAACAACAACAACAAAAGAAACGTGTATAAATTTCATTTGAAGACATTGTTTGATTTTTGCTAAAGTTTTGGAAATAATCTCTGACTTCATACAGTCTTTATCTTTTTATAAGTGGTAGAAAATCTGTCAACACAGAAACAAGGAAAAGATGATAGATATTGGGGTAGCAATATGGCTTAGCAGATAAGACACTTGCCACCAAGCCTGATGACCTGAGTTCAATCCCTGGGATTTATTTGAGCAAGTAGTCCTCTGTGTAAGACCTGGCATTTTGCTCTCATGCCCAAGTAAATGATAGTAATATAATTTTTACAAAGGTGACAGTACAGGGACTGTGGATGGAGCTAAGTAGCAGAGTCCTATCTAATAGGCTTGAGGCCTTTGTTTAAAGTCTCAGCATTGAAAACCAAAAGCAACCCCCACCCCAAACAATGGCAAGGAAATCAGATAGACTGACATGAGAGAAGTCTCATCTGTAACAGCACTGTCACATCTTTGCTGGTCATTACAGCTCCTTCTTTCTTCCACACTCTGTCCTTAAACATTCTCTTTTAACTCAGACAGCTTATGTTACAGGCCAGGAGAAAGGTAAAGGCCTCCTCACCAACAAGGCAAATGGCACAAATGGTTTCTACTATAATAGCAATAAATAGATCCTTATTCCATTTAGTCTCCCAAGGGAAGACCAGCCAGGTTAAGAAAAAAAAAAGGTAGATTGGGTACCAATCCCAAAATATATTGAGACAGACAGAAAAACACATGTAGACGATAACCATGCTCAGACCCGAATAATCACACAAAAACTATATTACAACACTGTTTGACCGATAGCTTAGGTGCATTCCTAGCTAGCTCTTACATCTTAAATTAACCCATTTCTATTTATCTGAGTTATCACCATGAGGCTGTCTGTGGCTTACAGGTAATGCTTTGCCATCTTTCTTCTTTGGTGGCTACATGGTGTCATTCTGTTCAGATTTCCCGTCTGGCTTTACTCTGCTAAACCATTGGCCAAAATTCATCAACCAATAAAAGCAATGCATATACAAAAGAATATTCCATATCAGACAGACAGACATAGGATAGTGCGCACTATCTTGTCTACAGTTAGCCTAAGGGCATATTTAGGGGAGGTCTGAAAGCCATTCTAATCCTCACACAGCAATTTTAGACAGCAAAGAAGGTCAAGGTCATCATATACCTGCTGTGCATAAGAGAGGCTGCCCATGGCACTCTGAGCCCGGCCCTGCATGGTCATTGGGTACCGCTGTGGAGTCTGGGACCCATATGGCTGGCCCGGGTACCCATGTCCTTGTTGCGGTCCAGAAGGAGGTCCCTGTTGTTGTGAGTATGGGTTAGTCCCACCATACGGCTGAGGTCTCATCTTTCCCATCTGATCCATTGGACTGGATGGCTACAAAATAAAGAACATTTTCATTAATCTCAAATTTGCATAGCCTCTGGCCAGCATGAACACATAGAGGTCTTTTAAAGTCCACATGCCACATAAGAAACCATTATTATGGAAAGGTAATGGGGCAGATCCAGTAACCCTTAAGGAGTCATTCAACTCTTTTCAGAACTTAGATTTTCATAAATAAAATGATAATACTATGTAAAAGCATTTTAGAAGGTTCAAAAACTGAGATACAGAAGCATCCTAGAAAACTGAAAAAGAGATGGGGTGGAGCTGGGGGAGAACAGATTTCATAGTCTGTTTGTAATGCTACGCATGGCACAAAGTAGTTCAATTTATGGTTTCTTTAAATGAACAACAAAGCTAATAACTGCTGAAAGAACAGTAATGAAGTTGGAGCCTTGTTTATTTCAAGAGAAAATCCATTTCATTTAAAACTGAGAGAATTTGAAAATAAAAAAGGACATATCCTTGTCTTCTCAAAGAACAAGATATAAGGCTCAAGAAATGCTCAGTAGTTAAGGGCATAGAGTTTGGTTCCCAGCATTGCATGGCTCACAACCACCTGTAACTTCAGCTCCAGGGAATTTAAAGACCTCTTCTTGTCTTAGCAAGCACACATCCCAAAGCACACATGCCTGCACGCAACAGGACATATACACACACAAACACGCTGAGGCACAAATAAAAAGAAACCTTTAAATAACAGTAGCAAGCTATAGGTTGAGTGTGGTGGAACATATCTCTAATTCCAGCACTTGGAAGGTAAAGACAACATGATCAGCAGTTCAGTGTCATCCTAAGATGCAAAGTGAGTTTGAGACCAGTCTGAGTTAAAGGGGACCCTGTCCCAAAAAGCCAAAAGGAACAAAGTACAACACTAACAACATAAAGCTCAAAAGTTCAAAGCACAGGCATCAATGTACAAATACAGCTTTATAGTTGGGCATGGTGGCTCACACCAATAATCCTGGCTTGGGAGCCCTCAGCTAGATAAGGAGGAGTTCCAGGACAACTTGAGTTGGTAATGAGATCCTGTTGATTGATAGATAAATAGATAGACAGACAGGAAAGAAAGAAAGAAAGAAAGAAAGAAAGAAAGAAAGAAAGAAAGAAAGAAAGAAAGAAAGAAGAGAAATAAACAAACAAACAAACTTGAAAATTCATGTGACTTTCCAGTCCTTTATGGTGTGACAGGTTCAATCAGCTCATTCACTTTCTGACATAGCTTCATCTTACTGGTGCTACAGAAGACAGTCCTAACAAACTTTCCTCTGCCAGAGATGCCTGTCTGTATCTTCTTGTGATATGAAAAAGGAGAATTCTTCTAAATATCTCTTAAATACACTCAGTTGCAGGATAGGTTCAGAGCCTAAAACAAATCTTGAAACAAAATCTTAAATTGGGAGTAGGGGTAAATTTAAGTATTCTAGGTGTAAATATCATTAACTCTCAAATGAAGGTCAGTAAACATACATCCAATCACTTGGAGAGCTTGTCCAAGAGCACCGGCATCCATTTGTGGTTCAGTAGGTTCAAACAGGAATTAGGATGTGCATATTTGTAACAAGTGCCCTGGTGATCATATTTTTTAAGAAGTACTGCTGTAGGGCTGGAGACACATTCTAGTAGGAGGCTTTAGGTTCAAGTCCCAGTTTGGGGGGGATGGAGTCTAAATGTGGGTGTTTGGGGGTAACTAGAGGTCTAGATCATCCCTGTGGTTCTTTTTAGTTCTATTACTCAATAAATAAATTACTTGATAATTTAAGATGTGCTTCATTTAAACAATTGCTTGCCTCTTCCTTCCTCCATCTCTCTCTCCTGCACTGTGTTTACTATACTAGAGAAAGTACAGCCATAGTGAAGGAATATCCAATTATCAAGAACAAAAAACCCAGAAGCTAGTGGGGGGCTATGGTGGGAAACACCTTAGAAGCTTGAAGCAGGAGCGTCACAGATTCAAAGCCAGGCCAGTCAGAACTACATAGATGTAGCTTTGTTTTGAAAGAAAAACAAAACGAAGCAGAAGCAAAGTTCTCTCAAACTATGGATAAAGTTCAACTAAAAAAGTAACCATGGTGGGAGCACTACTTCCTTCTCAAACTAGAGAATCACAGGAAAACTGCCCCAAATCACTATCCTTCAGTGTTATTCCAGGGCTATCTATTTCCAACTATCTTAACTTCTATATCAGAAGCCTGAATAATGCTTCCAATCAGAATTTTGTCACCTACATGGGTTATTTTGAGGCCATTTAGGACATTCAAGTTTAACAGAAATTGGGCTAGTGAGAAATAGCACAATTTTCCTCAGTATGAATGGCAATAGTGCAGAGACTGGGAGTGAGGGGAAATACTTCAAATGCCACACATTATACCTCACCTCCTTCCAGGTTACATAGGCTGTCTGGCTGAGGTCCTCAATTGAAGACAATAAGAGAGACTAACTAGCATGCTCTGGCTATCTGTCAGTCTAGGCTGCCCAGAACACCAGGAGCAGCTATTACCACAGTGTTACTATGGAGCTTCTACAGCAATGTCTATCAACAACGGCTGCAGATCAGAATTTTCCATGAAGCTTCACAAATGCACAAACCTCAAGATTCCAATTTTGTTGGTGTGGGAGGACTTGAGCGAGCCCCTCCCCACTTCACATCCATGATTAACTGGAAACTACTGATACAGTAAAGCATTGTTCAAAAAAAAAAAATGGACTGTCACCTGTTACTATTACACACTTTTAAAATATGAAACATAACTGGAGAACTGAATTATTTTTCAGCTAGACAGAATGTGCTACATGTAGACCAGGCTAACCTCAAATCAGCAATCTCCTTGCATTAGCATCCAAAATGCTGGGATTAAAGGTGTGGCAGTTATATTTTGTTATTTTTATTGTTGTTTTGTTTTGTTTTGTTGAGATATGGTTTCTCTGTACAGCTCTTACTGTCCTGTAATATCTGTAGACCAAGCTAACCTCGAACTCAAGAGATTCACTTGCTTCTGCTTCCTGAGTATTGGGACTAAAGGTGTGCGCCACCACTGTCCGGGTAGTTTTATTATTTGTATACTTGCTTATTTTTTGCAGTCCTGGGGATTGAACATAAGGCCTGATACATGCTATATCAATATTCTGCCACTGATTCCCCATTTTACTTTTTATTGAGACAAGGTCTTACTATGTTGCCCAGGATAATTTCAAACTTTAAAAAATAGATTTATGGCTGGGCAGTGGTGGCGCACGCCTTTAATCCCGGCACTCGGGAGACAGAGGCAGGTGGATCTCTGTGAGTTTAAGACCAGCCTGGTCTACAAGAGCTAGTTCCAGGACAGGCTTGAAAGCTAGAATAACCCTGTCTCGAAAAACAAAAAAAAATTTATGAATTTTATGTGTATGAGTGTTTTGCTTAAATATCTATCTATGAATTGTGTGTATGCCTGATATACAAGGATCCCAGAAGAGGATGTTGAATTCCTAGGAGCTGGAGTTATGGACAGTTGTGGGCCACAATGTGGATGCTGAGAATCAAACTGCAGCCCTCTGCAAGAACAAGTGTTCTTAACAGCTGAGCCAGCTCTTCAGCCTCTAACCTTGAAAGCCTAATGCTCCTACCTCAGCTTTGTAGTAAATGGAATTAAAGGTTTGTGCTGCTAAGCTTAGTATCTTCACTTATAGTTACTATTATTAACTTTATTGATAAAAATTATTATTTATTAATTACTTCTTTTAAGTAAGGGTCACAAGTATTTTAGGAAGGCAGGCCTCAAACAAGCTATATCAAAAGATGACCCTGGGGGCTGGAGAGATGGCTCAGAGGGTAAGAGCACTGGCTGCTCTTCCAGAGGTCCTGAGTTCAATTCCCAGCAACCACATGGTGGCTCACAGCCATCTGTAATGAGACCTGGTGCGTTCCTTGCCAGCAGTACATTGTATGCTTAATAAATAAATAAATCTTTAAAAAAAAAAAAAAGACCCTGAACTGTTGGTTTTCCTGACCCCATCCAGCTTCTCTAAGTGCTGGAATTAAAGGCATGTGCCACCATGTCTAGGTAATGTGGTGCTTGGGATCGAATCCAGGGCAAAATTTGTTAGACAAGTATCCTACCAACTAAGTTATCTATATAATCATATATAACTAGTGGCTACACTACTACAATGTAGTTTGAGAGTAATGTGTCTATATAATTTACCATTTCCTGCTAAATATGGCTCCAAATTTCCTATAAAACTCCACACAATATTAACATACAGAAAAAGTAAAGAGTGTAGCAATCTGATAGACTTGGGTTCAAATCCTAACTCACTGTCTGGCCTTAAACACTTTAGTTCATTATTTACAATGCACACAGTAAACAACTTCCCACAATCTGCTGTGGGATGCTCATAATCATGCCTATAATCTCAGCACTTGAAAGCTGAAGCAGGAGGATCACCATGAATTTCATACAAACCAAGTCTACAATCTCTAGGCAAGCCTGGGCTACAGAATGAGACAAAAAAAAAAAAAACTTCCCACAGTGCTTAGTTAAATGTTCAATAAATGACAGTTATTATCAATGACGACAAACCATTTCCCCACCCCCAAAACTATATATTCCAAGCTATATGTTCCGCTTCTTGATTCTGCTGTCTTATTCACAATGGCTTCCTCTCACCCCAGTGCTAGCAAGTGAACTTGAGCCTTGGGTGTGCTCTCCTGATGTTCCACTCTCAGAGCTACACTGGCTTCTAATAGCACAACTCAACCTTTCAACATACAACAAGATATCACTTTCAGGGGCTGGAGAGATGGCTCAGAGGTTAAGAGCATTGCCTGCTCTACCAAAGGTCCTGAGTTCAATTCCCAGCAACCACATGGTGGCTCACAGCCATCTGTAATGGGGTCTGGTGGTCTCTCCTGGCCTGCAGGCATACACATAGACAGAATATTGTATACATAATAAATATTTTTAAAAAAAGATGTCACTTTCAGTACAGACGGTAAAAGACATCTTCAATCCCAAAATAGGTTATGACTTTGGGGGCAGAGAGGAAAAATATACTTAAATTAGAAGAAGGGAGATTAGAAAAGGCATGAAGGAAGCCGGGCGATGGTGGCGCACGCCTTTAATCCCAGCACTCGGGAGGCAGAGGCAAG
Organism: Microtus ochrogaster; assembly: GCF_000317375.1. Lineage (NCBI taxonomy): Eukaryota > Metazoa > Chordata > Mammalia > Rodentia > Cricetidae > Microtus > Microtus ochrogaster. Next base: position 51,073,860 of record NC_022016.1, on the reverse strand, counting down.
CGGATCTCTGTGAGTTCGAGACCAGCCTAGTCTACAGAGCTAGTGCCAGGACAGGCTCCAAAGCCACAGAGAAACCCTGTCTCGAAAAAC
>NC_022016.1:51070347-51073670 GCF_000317375.1 Microtus ochrogaster | reverse complement strand
GGCATGAAGGAACACGGACATTTTGAGACAACTCAACCTGTATTAGCAAGAGTTCCAACGAATACCAACCCCACACAGTCAAACCTAAAAAGTTCCAGTGACATGGTGGCACCTACCTTCTCTGCACTTGGGAGGCTAAGTATAAAGCCACTATGGCCTCACAGTAGGATTTTTTTTTTTTTTAAAAAAGGTTAAAAGTCTGCTATCACATAAGAGCTATGTGTTCAACTGAATAGAGAGCTACCTACAAGAGTTATGAGGGGCTCAAGAGACTTCTGTTTCAACTTCAGAAATATTTGTAGACCCCAAATAAAGGGGCAGTCCAAGAACTGTTTCTCAAAATGAAACTAACATTTTTTGGTCATCAGACTCGTTCCTCTCATCAAAGGATCATCATGATCAACAGACCATGCAGTTTATTTGGCAAAAGAAAATATATTCAGCTCAAACAACTAAACAAAGCTACATAGCTTCATATCAAAAGACTCTTAATTCACACTTCTGAGATTTAAAAATATTGTGGAAGATATGTGGTTTGTAGTTAGAAAAAGGGGGGGGGGGGCATTATCCAGTCTCTTAGAGAGTAACATTAACTCTTCACTGTTCAGTTTTACTGAAACAGAAAATTTTCTACAACATGTAAAGTAGAAAAGCCAGTCTCAGTAGTCAGCCGCCACAAAGGAGAAGATGGGAACACCAAATCGGCTGCAAAAGTGCCAGAGATTCCACTCTGGGAAAGACAGAGGAAATCCTTTCAATGGGAAACCACAGGAGTAGATTACTGTGATTACACTTCAAAAGCAAAGGCTCTGCCACAGAGACACATAATTGAGAGGAAAACGCTGGCCCTTGATCAGGGAAGTCAGGCCCCCTGCTATATACTATCCTGCATTCATAAAAAAAATAAAAATAAAAAGGGGGAAAGAGTCATAAGAAAACACATCTCAGTCTACCACTTAGCTCCTTCCAGATCACTGGCCAAGTTATAAACTGCCTGACAAATGAAAGAATGCAGTTTAGGGGCATCAAAGGCAAGGACGCTTAGCAGGCTTATCTGTCTGAATATATTCGGTACAAACAGCTTGCAGACTAACCAACCACTTGCAGGGTTCTTTCCCCTGCTCTCATCAAATGGAATTACAAGTACCTCCAGACCAGGTGGCTACTGGAATCACTCACAAGTTTCTCAATGCACCAAGAAAAGCCACAATGACCCTGTGAACTGCTGAATGTAACAAACTGAGTTTTATGGTTCATCAGGGTTAAGCATCAGATAAACAAAAGTAACCAGCTTCAGGGCACTTAAAAGATGAAACATAGTTGCAAATTTTCTATCTCGCTGTAAGCCACTGAGAGCAGACAAGACCAAGCACTAACATTTCCAAACATCCCAATATCATGTGGTAGTGGCATCAGAAAAAAGAAAAAAAGAAACTAATTCTGAAAGAAAAGTCTGAGAACGAATCGATAGTGCCAGGCCAAAGGTGCACAGAGGAAGTGATCAGAAGTGGCCTTTATAGCCAACAGTGCCCAGCTGTGCCAAAGACTCGAAGGAATAAAATGAAAAGTTGGGCCAGGAACCGCCAAGAGTATCCATCAACAGAAGTCCAGGGCAATACACATTTGTTCTTTCACTCTAAATGCCAACTAGTTGGTGCCAGGATAAACCTAGAGCCATCTATACCCTTGAATTTTGGACCTCCAAGTATTATTTCTTACTTCTTGTGCTTTCACTTTATTCCTGGCCAGATTTGTTTATGAGTTTTAATAATAACAATAAAAAATGCATCCCTGGCTCTTTAACCGAAAGAACCCCCTAATTGATTCCCACAGTAATTAACCTGCATTTTACCTCCGAGAGCGGTAGTTAAGGAAGTCGGCACGGCTATTTATAACTCAGCTCAAATTGAGGGCAGACTGCCTAAAATCTAACACATCCCAGCTGTACTCCTGTTTGAACTGGGGCCAAGGGAATTTTTTAAAGCAATCTTGGCACCGAATGAATGACACCAACAGTATGAGAGCGCGAGTGGTTGTGTTGTGGTGACGTAGCATTGGAGGTGGGGGGGGGGCAGTGTACTGTGATCCCTCTCGTGCATGCCTGCTGCCTGAGTCCCAGTACAGTAAACTGGGAACCGCCCACTGAGAGCCAAACACAGGAAAAGGCTTTTCCTGTGGACCGCCTTGAAGTGAGAAACACATGGCTAATCTGCATAAACTCGAAGCCACACCGCCCCTGCCAGGAAGGTTAGTGCTCGTAATCTCTGGCCATGGAGCTGGCTGCCTGGGAAGACTTGGACTGGCGCCTGATAACCCAGAAAGAGCCGAGAGAACAGATGGGTAAGGACCCCAGCAGAATACAGCCCCGGGTCACGTGACTCGCCACATGGCCCCGCCAGCACAAACTATTGTCTGGCTGCAGAGCTCCTATACAAAGACACCAGGCCTCTGCTTCCTGTGATTCTAGGGACTGGCAGCAGCTGTTCATCAGTCCCAGAGGGGACCCTTCACTATTAAGGGGCACTCCGGGCAGAGGTAAGTACAAAAGTTAAGGCCTCTCCCAACCAGCAAACTTTCACTTCCCCTGCCAGCTCCACGGAAATCACTTAGATCTTAGGACGTAGGAGACTTCCCCTACAAAAACAGCCTTGTTCCCTGGTACATAAATTGACTAGCATAAATCACTCCCATTGTCCCGTTTCTCTATAACTAGACTATCTTGGCCTTCCCCTCCCACCATGACACCCACCCATATACCACTGCTTTAAAGACATCAGATTCCTACCTAAATACAAGATAAGTACTATGAAAATCAGCTCAGATATGTCTATCCTGAGACCCTGCCTCCTAACTATAAAGGGGTTTGATTGAGGTGGTGTCTTACTATCTTGTCCAGGCTGATTTCTACTCTTGGACTCAAGTGATCATCAGTAGTGCTGAGACTATAGGTAGTTATATCACACCCAGCCATGTTTTACTTTTAAGCATGGGAAACATGGCTAGATCCCAGGACAAAAACCCACTCCTAACCTCCTGTTTGGCCTTACCACAGCAATCTCAGCCACGGAGAAATGGAAATTAGGGAGGGAAGGGTAATAACAATCTTATCACATACGCTAACATTTTATCCAGAGTCAAACCCACCTGGCCTAGGAGTCTCATTATTATCTTACAAAAGATAAATAATAGTTCATTCAAGTTCTGAACAAACTGGTGGTTTGCAACTGCCCCTCCCCCAAGCCTGTTTTGTTATCTTAAATTCTTTTAAACTTTCCCTGTGTTCAAAAGGTGAATGAGGGGGGCTGGAGAGATGGCTCAGTGGT
>NC_022016.1:51066527-51069387 GCF_000317375.1 Microtus ochrogaster | reverse complement strand
AAAAAAAAGAAAAGAAAAGGAGACCAAAAGAGTAACTAAACCATCTAATAAAACTAACAGAATACGAGAGTCGATTAATAACCATTTCACAGCTGCCCACCCAAAAGAAACACACCAGGAAAACCACATCTGGGTGGCTGGTGTTTCTTTACTTCTTCCCTGGCAGCGAGAAGAATACTTCGAATAGAGCAGCTAGAGCACCAAATTAAGAAGGGACGTCTCCCTTTATCCACAGCGCGCTCATCAGTCACTCTTACACAGTGCAAAAGGTTCATGCTACAACACAGAAGACTGCTTTTTGATAAGACTGGACTTATACGCCCAATTTTTCTACTTCCAAATATAAAAAAACAAGCAACTTCTTCAGAAAAATATTCTCTTGCTGGGAGGTATGGTAGTGAATGTCTTTAATCCCAGCAGGGGCAGGCTGATGAAGCAAAATATTCTTCAGGTATTATTTAAAACACGGGGTCATAAAAAAAAAAAAAAAAAAAACAGGCTAAGGCCCTAAGAGGACAAAGCAGAAGAGAAGGTCATCTGATAAATCAGGAGCCCCGCCCCCTTTACGACTGTAAGGGTAAGACAACACTACAAGTTCCTAAGAATCCGCAGAAAGGGTAGGCTCCAGTACCAGTCCTCACAACAGCTTCATTCATTATGGTACTCAACCCAGTGCTACCACCCAGGATTCTGATCAGTGGCAAGACGACAGGCTCAGGAATCTATTTGAGGGAGATGGTACTTCTCTTACTGTTTCTACACTTAACTAGCATAAACTCTAGGAAGCTAGAACTGTATGCAAGGTTTCCTGCTTTAAAGAAAAGGTCTTCAACTATTGCTTAAAATACAACACTATAAAAATAAAGCCCCCCACCTCAGAAAACAAAAGACATGCTCTGAGGGTCTAGTCTGTATGGCAATCCTGGGCCATTGGATTAAGAGTTTTGCCCATAGTGTTTCTAATTTCTTTGTTCCTCAGTTTACTCATCAAGAGAATAGAAGTAACTGGGCAGAGGGAGAAGTAGGCAGATATCTGTGACTCTGAGGCCAGCCTGGTCTACATAGTGAGACCTTCTTCCCTTCCCCTCCCCACACAACGTTCATGCAGGTGATGGAGACTAGAAAGTAAAGAATAGCCAGGCATGTGGTATTTCATTCACAATTCTCATTTCATCACTCAGGATTCCAGTTTGATGCCAGCCTTGGCTACAAAGTGAGAACCTATCTTTAAAAACAAAAACAACAACAAAGAACTCAAGAAAGCACTAGGGAGCTGGCTCAATGGGTAAAATACTTGCTGCACAAGCATAAAGACCGAGTTCAGACCCAAGCACAGGAGTGGGTGTCTATAACCTCAACACTGGGTAAGCAAAAGACAGGTGGATCTAGGCCAGCCAGTCTAGCCAAAATAGCAAGCTCCAGGTTCAGTGAAAGATACTATCTCAAAAATAAGATGGAGAGTGACAGGGGAAGGCACCCAACACAGACATGCATGAGCAGGAGCATGTGTGCGCACACACCACACCACACACACACACACACACACACACACACACACACACACACACACACAGAGTGGGCTGAGGTGCAGTTCAGTCTAGCATGTGAACCTAGATTTGATTCTCAGCACTGAAAACAACATTACTACCAAACAGGCATGGCTATATGACCAAGTCTGGAATAACTGAGATAGAAATCGCTCGCTATCTCCATGAAGTTTCCCGTTCAATATTTTCAGTCAGGAGTTGACTGTTGGTACCTAAAACCTCAGAAAGCAAAACCACAGACAAGAGGGGGGACTACTGGGACTGGAGAAATGATTCAGTAATTGAAAGCACTGGGTTCAATTTCCAGCATTCACATGGCAAATTCACAGTTCATTTCCAGGGATCCATGGCACCAGGCACACAAGTCATGCACATATAAATATACACATATATGCATGCAGGCAAAATACCCATACACAGAAGGAAAGAAAGTAAATCTTTAAAAAGGGGAGAGGACTGTTATATACACCACGATAATAGCATCCTCCGGGTTTTGAGGGAATAAGTGAACCAAGGATAAAGCACACCTTCCATCCGCATGAACAAGCTCCAGTCTAGGAGACTGGATCCAGAAACACTCACTTCTAGACAGGGATCAATCTTTTATGTTAAACAACTTTTCAAGGATAGAGATGTAGTGCTGGGTTTAATCTCCAGCAAGGAATAAGAGGAGGGTTGTGACACACCTGCAGTTCTACCCACTCAGGTGAAGGCAGGAGAGAGGATCTGCAGCGCAGACTATCTTCAGCTAGAGTTGAGGCCAGCCTGGCCAGCATTAATAACCTCTCAGCACCAAACAAAGGCAGCCCCCAAACAGACAAGCTCTTCGGTATGGCCTTTCCTGTGAACCATTTATAAAATGAGAATTCTGAACCTTTCTACAAAGAGTCTCTAATTTTTTTCTTCCACCATACTATTACCACATAAGATAGTAGAATCACTTACCCTTGCCTAATGTATATACCTAGACAGCATGTAAGCCCCAGGAGGCAGCAATGCATGTGTGTATGACTCAGTGCCATGTCTGTCATCTAACACACTTAGCTACCTTCATCCTGCACAAGTCTCAAATTTCCAGCAGCAAAGCTTAGAAACCAGAAAAAAATTGCTGGGCAGTGGTGGGGCATGTCTTTAATCCCAGAACTTGGGAGGCAGAAGCAGTCAGACCTCTGAGTTTGAGACCAGCTTGGTCTACAGAATAAGATCCAGGACAGCCAGAGCTACACGAGAAACCCTATCTCAAAACAAAAGTAAACAAGCCGGGCGATGGTGGCGCACGCCTTTAATCCCAGCACTCGGGAGGCAGAGGCAGG
>NC_022016.1:51060881-51066427 GCF_000317375.1 Microtus ochrogaster | reverse complement strand
CCAAAAGCAAACAAGCCCACCAACATCCAAAAGGTTGGCCAGTCTAAGTCTAAAGTATCACCTACTTTCAGTCTATTTTCCCAGAGGAATTTATTCAATTCAATTCAAAGAAAATCCTTTTCTTCCAGGAAAGAATTCTGACAGTACAGGCAATACTTTCAAAAGAGGTGATGATACTAGGTGACACTAGCCACTCTAAGTGTTTGTTTTTTTTTAACCCTAACAGTTAAATAGTACAAAGACACCTGCTGGCAAAGAACACAGCGTTTTATTTTAAGCAATAGTTGGAGTCAGGTCTGGTAGCTCACATGTAAGGCAGGAGGACCGTTGTTTTGAGATCGGCCTAGATTACTTAGGGCGATCCAGGTTACTCTAGTTTAAAGTGTAAAATCCAAACTCAAACAGCAAATAAAATAAACAAATAAGAAAGCAAGCAAAAACAAAGCGAAGCCACTATTGCAAAATGATTTACCAGAAGTTTTTCCCCTCTAGTGCATTTATTATAAGCACAGCCATGCTGATATCTATTATTATTCACTCGCACTTTCTTCCTCACGACAAAGATCTGCAGGGGTGGGGACTCCGGGCCATGAGTTCACAGCACACTGTCTGACAGTGGTGCAGCTCAGTAAGCACCTGCTGATTGATGAAACTGGACTAGCACATAGTAGGTACTCATGAGTTAAACATTTTGCCCTAAGACTTTTTATACTAGCAAAACCCCAATTTTTGTACACTTAATCTCGGTGCTATTTCAGCCTATTTAATTAATTCCAATTAAATGAGGAGTTTAAGAGTACAGTCTTTGTTACACAAGGTGACATGACTTAACCCAAAACAAGGCACTTGCACAGGTGGTATGACCTGACAAAGGAAAGGCAGGTACTTCCTCCCACTGCCATCCTCCAGTGCATCCAACATTGGGATGGGTGACTCCATAAGCTTGGGGGAGTGAAGTTATCTTGGTACGTGTCATATTTATCATTGTGTGATATGGCACAAAAGGAGTAGGGGCAAGGTCATGTAACCTGACACAGCTTCATCGGGAAGAGCACAAACACTGTCCAGCTCTTCAGATTACTTTTAAAATACTCATCCAGACCCAGTATCTGGTTTGCTGACAGTAGTCAAACCAACTAAACAAGCAAAGGCAGAACCTATTTCTTTCTTTTGTAAAGGCACAGACTACACACACAAACACATTTATTAAAATTAAAGATACTAAATCTTAGTACATAGTTTTTTCTCTTGTCAAAGTTTTCCTTCTACACTAAAAAGGTGGCTGCAGAACAACACTGAAGAGGGGACTTTATTCACACAGACGCGTACAGCAGGTCCTGCACTGTGATAAGAGCAGCAACACACTCCATTTTAAGTATCTTGGGCCACTCCCCTAAAAAGCCATTTTTTCAATGAAGACCCATCCCAAGTCTACTGACACTACAACAGACACAATTACAGAAGTTAAGGAAGAGCTAATCAAGCCAGGTGGTGGTGCAGGCCTTGAATCCCAGCACTTGGGAGGCATAGGCAGGCACATTTCTGTGAGTTCAAGACAAGCCTGGTATACAGAGTGAGTTCCAGGACACCCAAGGCTACCTCCAGCCTTATTTCAGGTGTGCCCAAATCATAGGATTTAAGGCCAGCAATTTGCAGATTGGTAATGATATAGTTTAGCAAATTCTCTACTTCCTTTGAATGTGTCCAAAGTATGTTGCTCACACTGCTAAGCCACTGTTAAAAAGAACATGTGTGCACACAGCTCAGCTTCAAGATTCTCACCAGAAACACATGAGACCAAAGTCACCAGCTGTCTTTTCAGAGGCACACGTTCTGTGTTCTCTCTTTGCACTCTGGCCTGTTGACCATGCTGAGATGGATAATGGCATACTAAACTACCATGAAAACTTAGCCAATATCTTATCCTCTTTCATCTCCTCCTCTGGTTCATACACTCTTCAAAAATGATCTTATTTCAAGGCACTAAGAATGTCCCTTTAGTGTATGTGTCTGGGAGGGTGAGCCCAACTACTTCAATCATATTTTATTTTAAACCACTACTAGTCACCAGAGGTTTTTCTGTGGGGGTTTTAGAGAAGTCAATTCCAAGTTGCACTAGGAAGAGCAAGGACAAGAATCACAAAGTGAAAGAAAAACAGGAATGTTACAAAGCTGTCCTATGCCAACTGACCCCCAAAAAGTAGGGAGGCTAAGATTGTTCTCTAGACAAAGAAACAATAACATGAGGAACAAAGTGCTAACCATTTAGAAACTCCCGCTTATTAGACAAAAGTGGCTCCTGTCTTTAATTATCCAGACCTTTGGAACAGAGGTAAGTTGTAGGACACAAGGATTTTCTCAGAAATGTTGTAGTAGAAGTGGTACTACCAGCAACTCCAAGCTTTGTACCAACTCTAGCATGGTAAAGTTCCTGGAGCATCTCGTCTGTATGCTTTATATTCTACTACGTTAGACGCCAAATGAAGGAATGAAAGGCATTGGAAGGGTGTAAAGGAATAAAGCCAAAAGCAGGAGAATGAGAAAATGAGTTAGAAACACATCTGTACAACACACAACTCCCTATTAAAAGTATTCCTCTATATAGACAAACGTCAGTTCACAGGTCACACTGTCAGCCTCCTGTCCTGGGTGGGTCTCAGGCGGCAAGGAGAACGTGGTCTGCAATATACTGGTTTCTAGGGGAAAGGACATATAAATTCCACTTGAGATTGTCTGTCTTAGACAGCTTCTGTGTAACCACGGTGGCTGCCCTGGAATTCACTTTGTAGACCAGGCTGGCCTCGAACTCGCCCATACCCACCAGCCTCTATCTCCCAAGAGCTGGGATTAAAGTGTACACCACAACTACCAGGCCTACTTGAGGTTTTAGAAAGCACACATGAGCCGGGCGACGGTGGCGCACGCCTTTAATCCCAGCACTCGGGAGGCAGAGGCAGGCGGATCTCTGTGAGTTCGAGACCAGCCTGGTCTACAGAGCTAGTTCCAGGATAAGCTCCAAAGCCACAGTGAAACCCTGTCTCAAAAAACCAAAAAAAAAAGAAAGCACACATGAATTACAACACTGGCTCTCCACTGGGTACTTGAACTGTTAAATGTTTACTGACTGAGCATTTTCGCTATTTCCATTACACTGTCAAGGACAATCTTGAATAAGAAGTCAGCTCAACCATACACTCCTCAGACAGGGCTGACCCACTTCAATGTTGGGATAACTTGCTAGGATTCTACTTTGCTAGAACTTCAAAAGGGACACAAGGAAAAAACTTAAGCTGGTCATTAGAGTTGGGCATAAGGAAGAGAGAGAAGTTACATAGAGAATCACATTCCTGGTCTCAGATCAGGGAGCCATCACAGGCAGAAGAACATGGCATTTAACTAGTGTTGAAATACTGATGCTTTGGGGGGGGAGGGGGCAGGATCTCATGTAGCTGAGCCTGTTTTTGAACCCCATGATCCTTTTGCCTCCTTCCATTTCCCAAGTATTGAGATTAGGTAAGCACTAAATTGGTCATATTTGGAGACTATAAGACATACCCAGAAACAGTCTTTTTTACCTTCCTCCAACTCCCAACACCACAGATACATATTATTGCCATGAGGTGTCATGCAGAACTAGGAAAACCAGCAAGAGGTCAGTTGTAAATAAACAGAATATGGGTGCCATCCCGATAGAGGTCATCACCACTGAACAGGAGATGATCCATCTATTGTGTACATGGGCTAAATGTTTGGAATGTTGGGCTAAAATGCCTATGCTGAAGTCCTCACCCCTAACGGGATGGTTTTAGAGAGTGGGGCCTTGACCAGCAATTGGATTTAGCTTGGATCACAATGGTAGATCCCCATACAGGGATTAGCACTGCCCCCCCTTCTTTGTTTTTTTTTTCAAGACTTTTTTTTTTCTCTATGTAACAGTCCTAGAATTCACTTTGTAAACCAGGCTGGCCTCAAATTCACAAAGATCCACCTGTCTCTGCCTGTGCCACCACAACCCAGTGGATTAGCACTTTTCAATGGCATTGGAGGCCCTAGTGAGAAGATGCTAAGACCACAAGCAAGGTTTGAGGCCAGCCTGGTCTACAGAGTGAGCTATAGAACAGCCAGGACTACACAGAGAAACCCTGTCTTGAAAAATCAGAAAAAAAAACCACAAGCAAGAGACTTCACCTAGAATCAAATCTGCTGACATCTTCACCTTGCACCTCTAGACTTCAGAACTGTGAGAAATGAACGACAAATGGCTTAAGCCACAGAATCTACAGGGTTTTGTTATTTAGTAGCCCATGAGGCTTTCTAACACAACTTCAAGCACTTTTACAGCCTTTTCTCTATCCAGTAACACTTTCATCACAGAAGACAGATGTATCTGAAACACCCATCTACAGTATAATTAGAAGCACCTCAGGCAATTCAGATATGCCCTGAAGCTTAGCTGAGTGTAGATGCACAATGCAGCACTTTTCGACTTCGAGTGTCCACCAACCAGGACAACCTAAAGAACTTATCACAGCATATGTGAAGTTCTGGACTCAGGGTTTCAATTTCTAAACAAGGCCACCCGGGTAGTCTCTCAAACCAGGCAGGTATGGTGACATGACCCTCAGGAGGCTTCCACAAGGCAGCTGGTGCTATGTAATAAGATAAGAAGACCCTGCCTCAAAAGAAAAATGCTGCAGCAAGAAGCTTCACTGAATTGAGTTTCTGGCCGTGCAGGCCTAACAACTGAGAATCCGCATCACAAGGTCGCTCTCTGACCTCCGTGTGCACTGTCACACATCTGCACCCACTCACTGTGCATACACAGGAAAAAGATTTTGGGGTGGGTTGTTTGTTTCTTTTTGTTTTTGAGACAGGGTTTCTCTATGTAGCCCTGGCTGTTCTAGAACAAACTCTCTCTGGAAACCAGGCTGGCTTCAAATCCGCCTGCCTTTGCCTCCCAAATCCTAGGATTAAAGGTGTGTGCCACCACCACCCGGCAAAAAGAAATCTTTTTAAAAAAGAATTTCCATAACCTAACAGTACTTTTACTCATCTCTTGGTTCATATTACAGCCTACAAAGTTATGTTTTCTTTCCTTGTGTGGTTTAGAATACAGAGAAGAGAAATAGCTAATCTAAAGTCTCACGGGCTAAAGAAAATTTAAAACTGGACTTAGGGCTGACTCTCTGACTCTCCTATGAAACTGTATATGGCACTTAACATGTGTGTTCACTTTACCCAGGTGGCAGATAAATACAGTAATGCCCTCCTCTCTAACTGGAACTCCAAGTCTCTGAAAAATAATTATTCTATAAATTCTATCTTAAGAACTCAAATCCTATCCCCAGTCTCAAAGGTGTTTCCTGATAAAGGCTCAAAGGACCGTTCTCTTCCCAGGAACTGCAAGACAGCAATAAATCAAGTGTCATGTCCACTTATAAGAAACCCAGAATAAGCCGGGCGATGGTGGCGCACGCCTTTAATCCCAGCACTCGGGAGGCAGAGGCAGGCGGATCTCTGTGAGTTCGAGACCAGCCTGGTCTACA
>NC_022016.1:51056918-51060781 GCF_000317375.1 Microtus ochrogaster | reverse complement strand
AGAAACCCTGTCTCGAAAAATCAAAAAAAAAAAAAAAAAAAAAAAGAAACCCAGAATAATAAAACTTTAAATGGAAGAAATGGACAGGGACAACATGGAGGTATAGTGTCACAGTAATCAAAAGCTATGCCTCTGACAAACCTTGATTCCCCTTAAACAAACTACGACCCCTAAAGGACGTTTTATGGTTCTATTTCTATGACTGGAAGCCAAGAGGAATAACAAAATCTGCCTCTTCCAAGATTTTGATGAAGAAATTACTGAGAATCAAGCACAATGTTTACTCAGCACACAGTAGGTGCACAGTGAACACACAGTAGCTGTCCTGGACACTCAATCCGAGCATGCTAGGTGCTACTTCAAAGTTAGATCTCAGTAAAGATGCCTGGCTCTGAGCAATGTTTTGGACAAATTGTTCCCTAAATCCATTATAAATGATATAGTTTTCTTTGGCAGCCTGGATTCCTAAACAGGTAAAAGTTGGAAGCCAAAGCACAAGTCATCTAAACTGGATGATAAAAAAGTTTCAGGCTTATTGGGTGGTGGTGGCAGGTACCTTTAATCCCAGCACTGGAGAGGCAGAGACAGGCAGATCTCTGAGTTTGAGTTCAGCCTGTTCTACAGAGTGAGTTCCCAGGACAGTTAAGGCTACACAGAGAAACCCTGGCTCGGAAAAACAAAAGCAAACAAGAGTTTCAGGCTCTAGACTAATGTGGGACCAGCCTGTGAATTCCACAGCCTCAAGATCAGAACAGAATGCTGTCCAAAGGGCAGAGAGAAAGCCATTTGTATTTGCCAAAAAAGACATGGGCAAAACAGCAACCAATCGCCAGCATTTCTGCCTAGGTAACCTGTTTGCTAAGGACTGAAGAAAGCTGTAATGTCCACTCCAGAGAAGGGATATCACTGGGTAGAAGCTCCAAAAGAATGTGCCCCAAACAATGCCGTCTTTAGTCCTCTACCACACAGCCAAATTCATATTGTTCTTAAAATCAAAGTACACCAGACTTGAGTCAGGCCCAAACGCACTCTTGCTGGGAAAGATCCCGAGCACGCTGTACGCTCAAGGAAAAAAAGGAGGCAAAACAAAAACAAGCACATCACAAATGGGCTTTTTAAATAAGTGATATCACACCGACCCCTCACACTCCCCCGCTGCAATCACACTGGTGCTATATCTTTGGGGGTGGAGGTGGGGTCCTTTTAACAGAGATAAACAAGCAAGCTAAAAGCTAAGTTTAAAGTGAAAAGCATATAAAAATCTTGGCTGCTGGTGATGAGCCACAGAAAATCGTGAATGTGCCAGTGCCAAGGGAAAAGGAAATTTAATATCTAACATTGCAGACTTGGGAACACAGAAGCAACAAAGCCATAAGGACACCCAAATGCAAGGGGAGGGGAACTCCTCCTCTTCATGGGGGTGGCAATTCAAGCAGTCCACTCTGGGCCCTCAAACCACACAGCCCAATACCCAAAGCCCTTTAGTATTTAGTATCAACATACCTTCCTGGAGGACAACAAAAATCTGTCCTGGATTACTGGGTGATTTCTAATATGCACCATAACCAACACTAAGTCAACATTTAGGGATGGAATTTCCCACTGAAGCTTGCTGGAATGCATTCTTGGCATCAGGCTTCTTCCCATTCCAGTCTGCCCCTAGAATATGCAGAAGCCACTGGGAAATAACTCAACCTGTTCAAAGACACTCTCCCTAATATGCACAAGTGACCAACAAAAACTCCCCAATATTTCCTTCACATGCAATTTAAAAAACAAATCAACAAAACTTTCCTCAGCTGTGTGGTGGTGGTACAGGATTTAATCCCAACACTCAGGAGGCAGAGGCAGGTAGATCTCTGAGTTCAAGACCAGCGTGGTCTACAAAGCCAAATTCCAGGACAGCCAGGAATACACAAAAATCCTGTTTCAAAAAAACTAAGAGAAAATAATAAATAAATAAATAAATAAATAAATAAATAAATAAATAAATAAATATCGGGCAGTTAAAGTGACTGAAGTGAATGATTACCCTAACTTGACTCTTGTAAAATGTGGGGCTGGGGCTCAATGATTACAAGTGCTTACTGCTCCTGCAGAATGCAGAAGACTGGGTCAGTTCCCAAAACGCACAAAGCAACTTCCTACTACCTATAACTCCAGTCCCAGGGGTTCCAATGCCCTCTTCTGAACTCAGTGGCTCAGACAAGAACATGAAGCACATACATACACTCAGGTATGCTTGCAGAAAGTAAATAGTTAAAAGATACAATAAAGTAGGGCGGGGTGGCGCACGCCTTTAATCCCAGCATTTGGGAGGCAGAAGCAAGCAGGTCCATGAATTTGAGCCCAGCCTGGCCTACAAGAGCTAGTTAGTTCCAGGACAGCTAGGACAGAGAAACCTTGTTTGGGGGGTTGGGGAGGAGGTTACAATAAAATGTGAGCTTAGGGAGTTTATCTTCAGATCCTGCACACCTACTGTCCAGGACAGATAACAATGTTGTCCAGTGCTGGACTGCTCAAAATTCACTTTCCAAGAATGCAAAAGCCCCAAGGCAAAAGAGAAATTAGAAGAGATATTTCTAAATTAGAATCTGTGTTCAAGATTCCATACTTGCAGGGCTGAAAAGATGGCATAGTGGGTCAAGTTGTTTGTTTAATGAAAAGTCTGACAAGCTACTCTCTCTCTCTCTCTCTCTCTCTCTCTCTCCATGCACATTCTATGTAAAGGTAGATGGAAAGAGGTTTATCAACTCCACAAGGTAAGCTGTCCTCTGACCTCTCACTCCGTGGCAATTTTACACACACACACACACACACACACACACACACACACACACACACACTTTTAAAGATTCTACACTAACCTATCCACTTCCAGGAGGAAGCATTTTTTTGTATTGTAGTGGTTTGACATTGAACACACAATTCACACTTGGCTATTAAGCATCCATTGATGGTCCTTAACAAGTGCCAGGTCCACACACAAAGACGAGTATGTAAGACAAATAACAATCATTGAATTTCAGAGGCTCCATAAGGGATAATCATGTTTGTAGCATTGAGTTTCTTGGTCAAAGTCAATCTACAAACAATATTAAAGACCTTTTCTCTGAATGGACAATGGCAAACTGCATCCATCCATCCATCAAGCCATCAATCAATATTATAAGATCTAAAGCAACTCAGTTTGAGCACAATTCCCACCTCTTCAGAAATAACAGCAGTGTAGGAGTCCTAAACAGGTACTTCATGACTAGAGAAATGGCTGGGTAGTTAGAAATTCTTCCTGTTCTGCCAGAGGACACAAATTCTGTTCCCAGCACCCACTTCGGCTGGCTTACGACCCACCTGTAACTCTAACTTCAAAGGATCCAACCTCCTCTTCTGGCACCTAAACACCTAACATTTACTCATGTAAATAAATGCAACAATACTATTAATTTTCTTAGTATTATTTCATCAGCTAACTTTTAGAATGCCTAGGTCAGGCAGTGGTGGTGTACACCTTTAAACCCAGCACTTGGGAGGTAGAGGCAGGAGGATCTCTGTGAGTTTGAGGCCAGCCTGGCCTACAGAGAGAGTTCCAGGACAGGTCCAAAGCTACAGAGAAACCCTATCTCGAAAAACAAAAATAAATAAATAAATAATTAAACAAACAAACAAACAAAAGAGAATGTTGTCCAGGTTTACCAACCAAACCTGAACTATCATGACTACAGGCTGTCCAGAATCAGTAACTCTGAAGTTGTCAAGACCTTTCAAATGCCGAGTTATGACAAATATATGCACAAACAGCTCTAGAACTTAGCAGATTCCAACACAGCCATAGGAAACAGTACTACAGCGAAACCATTCTTCTT
>NC_022016.1:51047914-51056783 GCF_000317375.1 Microtus ochrogaster | reverse complement strand
TGCGCCACCACCGCCCAGCAGGTGAAACCATTCTTTCAGGAATTTTATGGTTAGTATGCCATCTCAAAGTCACTGTGACACTAAGGTAAACTACAGGTCCGGGGAATGGCTGTACAGTTTAAATCCTATAAAGTCCATGAAACTGGAAAATCATTATGGATAAAGGGCAAGTTAATATTTTGGAAGCCTCTAGTCTTCCAAATCCCAAGCCCTAACTGATGAGAGTAGAGACCTCACACCTGGCCCTCTCTCTTTTAAATTCTTTCCTATCCAGTATCTAGTCAGTGTTAAGTGTTTGTGCCCGTTTTCTCAGGCCACTGGAGTCTCCAGATCTTCTGACCTGAAGTGGGAAAAGCTACAGGCAACCAAAGTCAGCATTATCTAAGTTTCTTTTTTCTTAATTTTGCTTTAAAAAACAACCTGATAGCCTTTGTAACACAGCTGAGCCTAAAAATTATCATCAGGGCCATAATTACATTTATATTCCCTGCTATTATCTGAGCTAAATCAAACAGGTTCTCACAGAAACACCAATCTTTTAAAAAAAAAAAAAAGATCTCTACTTCTTATGAAGTAACTGGTATCAGTCAGTGAATTTATGTTGTTTTTTTTGGGGGGAAGGGGTTAAAAAGAGGGTTTGGGTGTAATAATGGTAGTTGTGAGACAGGGTCTCACTATGTAGACCAGGCTGGCCTCAAAATCAGAGGGATCCACCTGCCTCTGCCTCCAGAGTTCTGGGATTAAAGGTGTGGGACACCATACCTAGATTGGAGATTTTAGTCTTAAAAGACACTGACAAATTATTGTGGCCATTTCACAAGGTGACTGAGTCAGATTCTTTTTTTGTTTTGTTTTGTTCTTGAGACAGGCTCTCTCTGTGGAGCCCTGGCTGTCCTGAACTGGTTTTATAGACCAGGTTAGCCTTAGCAAGTAGGTTTATAATGCACAGCTCAACAAGAGAGGGAGTGAGGCTGACACTGAGCCTTCAGTATCTTTCTCCTTTCTGATATTCTAGAAATGTAGATCCAATCCAACAAGACCTCATGCCAAACTACAAATCCGTTTCCAAAGGAACAAGGTTTTAACTCAAAGTCTCCTAAGCCAAGCTTTTGGAACACATTTATTTCACTACTGAAACTTAAGAGCATTCTTTCCAAACTTCTGTCGGCTTTTTCTACGTAACTGAAACTGACTTTTAACAGGGTTTTATGTCTTCAACTTAGCATGAAATCAAACCACAGAGGTTCCCTTCCAGGGTGGCATCTTCTACTTGGTATTAGAACTACCTCTCCCATTTCTCCGTCCTGTCTGTGCTGCCCCACAGCACTGTCTTCGTCCCTATCCCTTTTTAAGCAGGGTTATTTTTTATTCCTCAGGAGGCAACTAGCATTATCTTTGCCTGAAAACTGTTTATTAATTTGCCTGTCAAACATTCTATAGAGCCGTTTACATCTTACTACAGAAACCTCCTGGGTACATATTGACAGCTCAGCAAGTATTTACACAAAGCTCTGAAACATTTGGCTCTTTCAGAGGCAGAAGCTGCTGTGTCAAGCCGAGAATCAAACACCTTTTCTTTTACCTTTTTTCCTCCACTAGAGAAGCAAGCTTCCCTCTAGCACAGCTCCAATCTGCAGAAACCACACTTCTACACTACTAAAAAGAAAGGAAGAGAAACTGAGGTGTGTTGGGGGGAAAAAGCACTTCCAGGACTACAGCAAGACACACCATGTAGTTCCTTAAACAGGGTAAGGGAAGAAAAACGACCTAAAGAATTTACAGTCTAACACTTAGTTTTTCCTCTTCCCAGCTCAGGAACTTTGTTTCTCTCAGCAAAACTTACTGGGCAAGTCCAGGCACTCAGATCACAACCAACTGCCCAAACCAGACCCAGACCTGCCCCACTGCTGAGCCTCTCAAGAGCTAAATGCTACCTCTTCTCCTGCTCTAACCACCCTCCTCAAAGCAGTGGGCTGATGTTAAATTGTATCAATATCCACTTCCTATCCCACACCAGTGACTTGCCTCCTGGGGATCCTGAAGCCACTATTTTCAAGTTTTAATGAAGTCTAATATTTCATTACCTTAACTGCTGCAAAAACCTCCAGCCAGGTGAAATGACTAATGATAAACAGATTAACAGTTTTGAGACAAGTTTTTTCTTTGTAGCACTCAACTTCTTTGAGCTTGTCCCTGCAAATCCCAGGAGATAAAATAAAAATCCTTAAGCCTACGGGAAGAAAAATAACTTAAAAACACCACTGAAATTCAGGTCCAAACCTTAACTCCCAGGAAGACAGAGTTTGAAAGTCAATCTGAGCTACACATCAGGACCCAAGCTCCACAGACAGACACTAGGATCTCTCTCTCTCTCTCTCTCTCTCTCTCTCTCTCTCTCTCTCTCTCTCTCTCTCTCTCCCCGGGGTGTATGTGTGCCGCTGAAAAAGGAACACATATACTATGGAAGACTATGAAAGAAACCAACGAGCTTCAACATAAAGCAAGCTTAGCTTATTTGGTGCACCAGCTAGCTTCATTTAACCAAAAATACAAAAGACTTGCCCTCGGTCAGTTTCATGAGGAACCTAAGCCTCCCTCACTCTTGAGCTATAAACTCTCTAACCCTTCACCACTAGGCAACACAACTCAGTGTGCAGTTAAGGACCAATCTAAACAAGCAAACCAAAGAACAAATAAACAAAGATAAAAGCTAGGTGGATTCTGAATCTCTTTCAGAGCCCCAGGAACCACAGTTCACTGGAAGGGTACTTATCAATTTATTCTATATGCTTTATCAGGTTGTTTGTAATGAGACAGTTTCTTGCTACATAGGTCTGCCTGTCTCCAGAAACAGAAATCACATGGTCCCTCAGCCTCCTATTGGACTGGACATGCGCATGGTCCAGCAGCCTCCTACTGGATTACAGGCCTGTGCATGGTCCCTCAGCCTCCTACTGGATTATACACTTGTGGATGGTTCCTCAGCTTCCTTACTGGATTACAGGCATGTGTATGGTCCCGCAGCCTCCTACTGGATTATGACCATGTGGTACACTTTTTTCCCTCTTGATACAGTTTCTCTCTAGGTAGTCCAGGCTGGCCTGGAATTCACTATGTAACCTAGGTTAGCCTTAAATTCAAGATCTTCCTGCCTCAGTCTTGTGAGGCTTGGGAAACAGGAATCAACTCCCATTCCTGGCTCTTGAACACCATTTAAAAAAAAAATCTGCATGCTGCCATTGCTTCTAAAATTTAGAGATTTTAAGCAAATCAATACAGTCTTTTGGGGGTGGGGCCAGGAGAGGGCCTAGCCCATTACTTTGTTAGCCTAGTTCCCCAGCTGCTGTGTAAATGCCTAGTGTTGCTGACATTACACCTGTATAAACTGATCCAATAGACTACAGCAGAGGGAGGCTTCAACTGAAGGGGAAAAGTCCTCACCCATATCCGTACAGAAGTCAACCTTGCTGCCTCCTCTCTCCTCATTCCACTACCCCAGGTCCCCGCACCACCATCATCCACAGCAGGGAGAGATGAAGTCTCCACCGCTGGATCTTCTCTGTGTGGTTTTCCTGGCCCCTTCGAAGAGAGAACCCTCACTTGTTCTGTATCCCAGCCAAAACAGGTATCTGTCACATATCCTGATAAATCCAGGATTCCCTTATGTTTCCCAGAAGTCTGGAATATTAGTGTCCAGCAGAAACTAACAGCCTTGCTTCTACAGTCAAATCCAGAACTATTCACTTTAGCTCTACTTGGTTTGGTAATCGGAGTCTCTGTGGATCAAGCTGGCCTCAAACTTCTGATCCCTCTCCACCTCATAAATACATGCGCCACCACACCAAGCTATATTTCATTTTTTATATATAATAGACTATTATACTCAAGATATACTACTAAAAGTGACCTAAGTAAAGATCTTAACTTAAACTAACTCCCTTAGGCAACCTAAAACTCTACTGTCAGTCCCATATGAAACATGCTACTGGTTATTAAAAAGGATGAAGGAAAACTTTGTTGTGATGGTGCTAGTCCCTATGAAAAACACGTACTAATCTTTATTTCTTAAAACCAAAGTCAAATAACATCATCACCTTACTTAACCATGTGCTAGGAAAAAAATATTCTTTTGTTGTTTTGCTTTTTTTGAGACAGGATCTCTCATTGTACAGCCCTGACCAGCCTAGAACATTCTATGCAGACCAGGCTGGCCTGGAACTCACAGAATTCCACCTACTTCTGTCTCCCAAGACCCACCACACCTAAGCCTAAAAAAAGTCTTTAAACTATGACTGGGTTGGGGAAAGGAATGACCTTCCTTAAAAATACTCAGGGACTAGCGATATAGCTCAGTTGTCAGAGTGCTTACCTAGCCTGTATGAAGTCCTGGGTTCAACCCCCCAGCTCTACATTAAAAACCTGGCCTAGAGCTGTAGAGACAGATGATGGTTCAACAGTTAAGAACACTTACTGATCTTGCAGGGGACCTGGGTTCGATTACCAGCACCCACAAACAGCTCACAACTGTCTGTAACTCCAGTTCAGACACATAGTCACGTCTGGCACCTGTATACATCTGGTGCACATAATTCATGTAGGTGCACAATCACATTCACATAAAAGTTTTAAAATCTACAAAAATAGAATAAGCCTGGTGACACATGCATATATAGATCCCACAACTTCGGGGTGGAAACAAGAGGATCAAGAGGTCAAAGTTGTCCTTGATTGAGTTCAAAGCCAAGAGACTCCAAAGGGCATGAGAGGTTTTCCCGAGGAAACCCCCTGCAGCCCCCAGACTGCACACCTGTAGCTGTACTATCTCGAACACAAGCCACCAATCTCCAGCTCATTCCCTGCATCTCAGAACTGTAATGAAACTGAACAGAAAATTTATTTTCTGAGTGCTGGGACCTGGTGTGATCAAAGAGAGTTAAAAAGAAAAAAAAAAATCCATCCAACAGCAACAGACTCAGGATTCTAACCAAGGGGCTGAACCTACATTCTTATCATGTCCCCTGCACAGACCATATAGCCACTACCTAGATAGGGAATGCTCAATTATTTAATGATCAAAATCAGAAATTACTGTACTACCAAAGTTGATTTAAAAATAAATAAAACATAGCTCCCGCCTGTAATCCTAGCACTTGGGAGGCAGAGACAGGAGTTCAAAATCAACCTAAGCTACATAAACATTGTAAGTTCCAGAACATCCTGAGGTACAAGACTGACACAAAATAAAACTCAAGTTTTTAATAAACCTTGACACCCACCCGATTATTTCTTCTAATAGTTCAAGAAAAGAAAATTTCTTAGTCAAAACAAAGCGAGGAAAAGCAGACATCGCAGAATGACTGGAGAGGCTGTGCACACTGTCTTCTAAGATAGAACTTACCCTCGAGACAGGAAAAAATTCAGTATGCCCCTATTCTCAGAGATGAAGACCACTGGACAAGACCATAGCATCGCAGGAGCGCTGCCAGCTCAACAGAAGAGCACAAAAGTAGTTGTAAAATGGGGGAATGCGGGAAATCACCATCCCACGAACACAACCCAGCACAAAGGTACAGCTGCTGGGAATGGGGATCCGAGGACATCCCTCCCCTCTGTGGAAATATCATGTCCTTCCCAAAGCACCAAGGAAGAGGAAAGCAAAGTAAAATCAAACAGACTGTAAGAAAAGGTACCAAAAAGTGACCATCATAAGTGGCATTGTAGGTCATATCTTTACACCCTGAAAGATAAAAGGGAAAAAAGAAAAGAGGTACACAACTTAAAATACAAAGAAAAATACTGACCAATCTCAATTCCAAAGCCCTAAAAAGAATGCTGACAAAACAATATTCCAGGAATAAGTCATAAATTTCGTAAAAAAGGACTTTTAGGAGACAATCCCTCTCTAAATCTGGAAGTCATCAGCATCTCTTTCAATTTAGTTCTTCTCTCCAAAGTTCAACTAACAAAAGAAAAGTGTTAACAAGATTCAACATGTAAACAAAGAAAGACTCAAGCCTTGCTTAAAAGGGAACTCTTGATCCTAATATCAAATTCTGTCAGAAACCTCTAAGCAAAAATATTAACAAAACCCATCTTCTTCCCCTACAGATCCCCACATTTGCCATTCAGTAAAATAATTTCAGTCCTGTAAAGTGGAACAGTGTCAAAAATTACTCAAGACAAATGTATCCTCAGAGCCATCAAAGAACTCATTTATACCATCAGGAAAGTCACAAAACCAAAACAAACAGCAAACCCATTGTAGAGAAAAGCCCAGCTACTGTTCCAACACAGAATCTATTTCAAACTGCATAAAACATAACAAGCAAAATAAATCCAAGGTACAAGCAAAATGCCATCGCCTCCTCTTTTGTTTCAGGCACAATGTAACAAGGGCAGCCTGTCTGGGGCTGTGCTCCTGCTGATACAGTATTGCTGCTTAAACCTCCCTCCTCAAGGTCACAGCCAATTTCAGCTCCGGAATAAAAGGAGGATAGTGGCAGCGATGGTTTGGGTTATCACTGGCAGAAAAGCAGAGTGTAAAAGTTTATGAGCTCATCAGGATTGTTGTACCATTACATCAGAGGCAATTATAAATGGCCAAGAGCAGAAGATGGGGAGCCAATCAGATCACAGATAGGATGTCAACCTAAGACCAACTGTCTCCTGGCTTTGACAGAAGGATTTTACCTCCATAATTCAAATCCCAAACCAAAGCAATCTGCACTTACTACTCCAATCACTCAGCTGTTTACCAGCACTTCCAGAGAAGCCCAGGCCACTGGGCCGGCTGAGCCAAAGACAAGAGGCGGCCCGGGCGGCCCAGGGCGAACCACGGTCGGCCTCAAGCTGCCCCCGAGCAGGCCCCAGAGCTCCCCCAAGTCCCCCGAGCCCTAGGGGCCACTCTTTAAAAGCACATTTTAGGGGACGGCCTAGAGGAAGGCAAGGGGGGGACAGAGGAGCGGCAGGTGAGCAAGAAAACGTTGCTTCTTTCTCCCGCGTTCCTGACACTGCCTACACCCCTACCCTGGACCCCCAGCACCCCCTCGCCAGGGCCTGGCCCTTCCAGGCCCACTTTGCTCCGCACCCCCCGGAAGACCCCCAGAGTTCGAAAGAACGAGCCGAGTGGGACAAACCGGACAGACACCTCCTGAGAAGCCCCACACAAAGGCTGATCGAGGAAAGGAGAGGAAGGCAGACAGGCAGCCATTTTAAGAGAGAAGAGCCAGACAATGGCAGCTCCCCGGTAGTGGGGGCCCAGGCCTGAAGGGAGCCCACGGTCGAGGCCTGCTCCCCGAGGCCGCCACCCCATAACCCCCGGCCCCACTCGCCCCAGCCCCCTCCCCACTCAGCTGTGTACCTGAGGGGTCCGGGCGAGCGGCTGCCCCCCGCCGCCGCTGCTCCCGGGGCTCATGGGCGCGTGGTGGCTCCTTTGTTGGGCCCCTCCCGAGGCGGCCGCTGCCGCCGCCGCCGCCGCCGCAGCCCCCCAGCACTGCGAGGCCATGTCCGCCGGGCCCTTGCCCGCGCCCCCGTCCTGGGGCCCGCCGCCGTAGTCGCCCCCGGGGTAGCCCTGGTAGCCCCGGGCCGAGCTGGGCGACGTGAGCAGTTGGTTGAGGGTGGGGGTGGCGGTGGGCTGGGGAGTTCCCCCGCCAGCCGCTGAGGGGCCGCCTCCCCCCATGGCCCCGAAGCGCTGCTGAGCGAAGGACGAAGACGACGAGGAGGCAGAGGCGCTGGAGGAGGGAGGCGGCTTGGAGCCGGCGGCCGCCGCGCCGGAGCCCGGAGTGCCACCTCTCGGGGAGCTCAGCGCGTAGGCCTGGGGGGGCGGGGGGTAGGCGCTGCGGTTGGGGTAGTAGGAGTTGTACTGGTGGTTGGGGAAGCCGTGGTCGTGCGAGTTCTGCTGGGGCCCGGCGTAGGGCTCCAGGCCCCCGCCGCCGCCGCTCTGCAGCGCTGCCAGGCCAGGGCTTTGTTGTCCGCCATGTTGTTGGTGGAAGACGGCGGCCGCGGCGGCGGCGACGGCAGACGGGCTCCGGCCGTAGGGTGGCCCGAAGCCGTAGGCGGGGGGCGGCAGGGCGGCCGCAGCTGAGTGAGGAGGCGCCCCCACCCCGTCGCTGTTGCCGCCGCCGCCGCCGCCGGGCGGCTCCGGGAGGTTATTGTTCAGGGCGGGCCTAGGGCCCGCGTTCCCGTTCGAGTTCTTCAGGTCCGGCTCCGCGCCGGGCCCGCCGCCGCCGCCGGCTCCTCCAACGCCGCCGCCGCCACCCCCATTGCTCTCGGCCCCGTCCTGCAGCTCCTTTCCCATCGGCTGCGGCGGCCCCACGGCGGGGCCCTCGCTTTCCTGCCCGGCGGCTGCCTTCATTTCCCCGCGCTCGGCCGCTGCCGCCGCCGCCTCGCCCCCCGCCTCCTCCCGCTGCTGCTGCTGCTCGGCTTTCTTCAGCTCCGAGGGCGGCGGCGGCGGGTTGCCCAGGCTGCTGGCGGCGGCGGGGGCGACCTGCGCGGCCATGATCCCCGCTGTCTCGTCCGCGGAGAGACCCGGCCCTGTCTTCGTCTTCTCCCCCCCTCCCACCCCGCCCCGGGGCCGAGTCCCCCGGGCTGCCCTCCCCACCCGCCCGGGCGGGCCTCGCGGGGCTCCGCTGCTGCGCTGCGCTCGCTCCTCTCCCCCCCGCCCCGCCGGCTCAGGCTCCGGGCTGGCGGCGGCGGCGGAGGAGGAGGAGGCGCCGGCGGCTCAGCTGCTCCCGGCTCTGTAGGCTCGGGACCCGGCTCTCACGGCTCATTCCCCCCAAGCCCTTGCCTGGGAATGAGGGGGGCGGTGGAGGCTCCGCTCCCCAGGGCCTGGCCCCGCTGTGACTCTCCGCTTTCTGCTGCCGGAGAAAGG
>NC_022016.1:51041493-51047557 GCF_000317375.1 Microtus ochrogaster | reverse complement strand
GGCGGGCGGGCGGCGGGACTGAGCGGCTAGAGCGCCCCACTCTCCTCCGAGTCCCCCTCACTCCGACACGAGGCTCAGCACTGCCATTTTACCCAGCGCCGTCGCGGCCGCCCGAAAAACCCGGAGTGGAGCGCGGAGCGGGCGCAGGCCGTGGAATGGACTCGCTCCCTTCCCCTCACAAAGGAGGAGGGGAGAGAACGAGCCGCGGCGGCGGCAAGCCCTCAGCCTCTTTCGCTCGGCAGCGCCGCCGCCGAAGGCTTCGGGGAAAACCCGGCCCGGAGCCGGCGCCG
This sequence comes from Microtus ochrogaster, assembly GCF_000317375.1. Lineage (NCBI taxonomy): Eukaryota > Metazoa > Chordata > Mammalia > Rodentia > Cricetidae > Microtus > Microtus ochrogaster. The sequence continues at coordinate 51,047,267 of NC_022016.1, read as the reverse complement.
CCGGAGCCTGCGCCGCCTCTCGCGCTGCGTTCCCGTCCCGGCCTGTCCCCTCCCGGCCGCCCCGAAGGGAGCGGGCCGCATGAACTTTACCCGCTCCTGCAAAATTGGCCTGAGCCCGAAACCGCGGCCGCCGCGGCCCGGGCCTGACCCCCTGGCACCGGGCCTGGTGTCTTGGCTGCGACTTAGCACGTCGCCAGCACTTTGCTGCTTCAAAGGCTCTCGCAGACCTGCTCGGGAGCCCCAGCTGAGGGGGCCCCGCTTTTCACCCCCTTGGGCTAGCCCCAAAGGAGGACTGACCATTGTTCAGACTCGCCGTCCTCCCGGTCCCTGCCCTTATTAGCCCGCCCTGACAAGGCCCTGGGGGCATGAGGTCTGGATTAGCCCCATTTTACCGACTGACAGAAGGGAGGGGACTGCCCAGGTCACTCAGAGTCAGAGGGCAGAAGAATGTGGCTGTGAAAAGTGGAGTCACCAAAGCTGCATCTTGTCTACTTAGCCAAAGAAAAGGAGAGAGAGAAGGAAAACACTCCAGTTGTGAGCAAATTCAACAATGGGATCAGAGTGTCAGAAGGCGTTGGGATCAAACGTGGGCATCCCACCACCTCATTTTAAAGATGGTGGCTACTGATCCTTGGGGGCCTAAGACAGTCCTCCAGGCCCACCAAGCTCCGTGAGCTCTTCCTGGGAACCGGGCTCACAGGGTCAGCAGCCCAGTGTCCTGGCAGAACCTCAGAAGACTGGGAACAGCCCACAGCAGGGGCTCCAGGGACTGGCAGAACCTCAGTGTCCAAAACCACTGCAGAAGAGGGATGCAGAAAATGGAAACCGTTTTCTCTTTAAAGAGAGGAAAAGCAGAGCCTAAGAGGTCACAGAAAGCGGATGCCCCTCAGATCTGTTGTCTGTCCCAAGGTGTAAAGACTCCTTGAAGTTTACCAGAAACCCTAAGGCCAGGTTTATCTGAAAAGATCAAGGCATTCAGAGTTGTCGCCTCTACAGGCCTTGCCAACCTCACAGCAGCCTTTTCTTCTCAGGCAGGCTTGGAATGCTGTGACAGGGCAAGCTAGGAGAAACCAGAGGGAATGCCTGCTTCTCACCAGGCCAGGGGGCCGGCATCGCCCACAGAAGCCCCCTTCCCCCTCACACTGCATAGATGGAGACTTGGGGCCACAGGCCAGCTTTTTAGAACTTGTGGATTCCACGGCCCCTAGAGTTCTGACCACTCTGTAGGTCACCACAAATGATCCCCAAAGGCTAAGTTGAGTTCTACCCCCAAGGAAAATCAAGAACGTTCTACACTCCAAACCTTCCTGGTGATCTACAGTGGGGACCCGGCCTGAGCCACAATGCTTACCCATCCCCCAACCAAGAACCAAACGAACCTGCCAAGATGATGGGACTGGCTGGTGTGGACCAGGGTTCTCTTTCCTTCACAGTCCTCTGGAGCAACAACTCCACTGGTGCATTAGGTCCTACAAACCAAATTATAGGCTGCCTCAGAAATGGAGCTTTGCTATTTAATCAACGGCCTCAGAGCTGCCAAACAGTCCTGAGTCCCGCACACAAATGAGGAATTTTTTACATGCAATTACCCTGCCATTTTCCTCAGAGCTGGGGTGTAATGGGAAACCTGGAGCCCACTGAAAATCTGGAAGCCAGAATGGATTCGTCTTCAGGGAAAGTCCACATGGCCTTCTTCCATGGCCGGGAATATGAAAAGCGCCAAAATCCCTTTCCCTACACGTGGTCACGCTGTTTTGAAAACAGCCACCATTTTAATCTAGCAGTGAGGCAAAGTGCATAAAATATATCCACCTGGGTCAGGAGAGCGAGTGTGCTTCTCCCCTACTTTTCTTTTTTTTTTAAATGCCAAATCTTTGGAGTCTTCCACTCAAAGCTCTACAGCATTAAGCTCGGGACTGCTGGGCTGAGGAACTTTCTTAGAAACTGGTCCATCCGCTTTCCCCAGGGGCACAGGGACGGGAAAGGGGGAGGGGAGGAGCGGGCACGTGGCTGGCCCGAGCAGCGAGCCCCCGACTCGGGGCTGTGGGTCCTCCCCTCGGTATTTTTCCCCCCCACAGCCCCTGCCTTTTCACCCCACACCCAGGCAGCTCAGGAATCCCGGCGCAGATTAGGAGGCTAGGACAGCGCTCCCCTCACGAAAGCGCCCCTGCCACCGACAGCCTGATGGCAAATATGGACTGAATCGTTGACATGGAAACCGGACTAAAGTCTCGTTCGCTCGCTCTCACAAGAGAGTTCTTATCGCCGAGCCCGGCAGGACGGCACTCAGCAAAGGCGGACCGGATCCGGGACTGCGCGGATCGGGTGCCGCTTCTAGGCGCCGGAACTCCGGCGACTGCCACAGCCAAGGAAAGGGGGCTGGGCTGCCGGCAGCCGGCGGCTGAAAATGGCAGAGGATGTGCTCTCATTTTCTCGAGCTGCACAGCGTGCGTGGATTGGGCCCGCGGATGAGGGATGAACCTAGGAAGATCCCACACAGTCAACCGCAAAATGTGGAAGCTGGGCCCGGAGGGCTCGCTAGAAGAAAGAAACGCTTGTAGGGAGGACCAGTGCTTCCTCCCTCGCAGTTTGCTCACTCTCTATTCCTGAAACACAAAACTCCTCAAACAAACAAAAGGTCGGCCTCGCCTCCCCGCAGGCCTCCGGCCCCTGCTCCACTCGGGCCAGGATGGCGCTGGCCACGGGGAAGGGTTCGGGGCTCCGGGCTGGGGCGTGCAGAGCCGGGCTGTGGCCCCCGCACATTCCCGCCGCGCCGCCGCAGCAGACATCCAGCCGAGCGCTCTCAAGTGCGAACTGGAGCTGCGAGTTTGAGCAAAAGGGCAACTGTGTCAGTTGACGGAAGCCAGAAGCAGAGTTCAAAGCCTGGCGTGGATTTCCGTCTGGAGCCGTGTTTCTTAAAGTTTGTAACTCCGTGTGAAGAAACAGCCCCAGCGGAGGCTTTGGGATCGGTGTGAAAGTCTAGCACTACCATCTGACAGTGAGCCGCAAAACTTTGGGCTGCATATTAAGCGAGGAAAGTGGATTGAAGCTAGAGTCAAGGCAATTCATTATGCTGCCGGCTCGCAGACAGGAGCGGTAAGATATGAACTGGATTGTCTCGGCCCGGGAACGGAGTCCGAATGGCGCTCATTGCTCTTCGCGGTAAACTTGCGCCTGCCAAGGACCTAGGAAGATGCCCAAAGAGCGGACCTTGAGGCTTCCAGCTTGGAGCGCTCTCACACTGCTTTTCTGGAGTCCTTTTCCATTCATTTCAAAGTCTTAAAACAAGTTGGAAAATTGTACATTCTACAAAAATAATAAAGGACCCATTTTAAGAAATGTTCGAGACCAGCCTGGTCTACAGAGCTAGTTCCAGGACAGGCTCCAAATCCAAAGCCACAGAGAAACCCTGTCTCGAAAATCCAAAAAAAAAAAAAAAAAAAAAAAAAAAAAGAAAGAAAGAAAAGAAATGTTCATTTCTGAATAAGACTTTTTCTCTCGACGAAGAAAAATAGCCTCGGGCATAAATCCACTGACTTCATGTTAACACAAGAATTATCTTCACCACCAGCTCTCTCACAAAGTGAAATACAAAATAAAATAACTGCAGTTCAGTGGTAGGGTCCTCGTTGTGCATGGCTAAGACCCTGGGGTCTGATTCCCAGCAGTGGTGAAATAATAACGACATAAACTAAATACAGGTCCATGCTGGTTCTGGTCTGTGGGATTTCAAATAAAACATAACTCCCAAGGTCAACCCGACAGAAGGAAAACACCAAGTCTTTCACAGTCTGACACTGAAGATAATTTTCTGGTTCATAATCTCATCTTACTGTCGACTTACTGTTTGTTTGTTTGTTTTTTGAAAAGATAGTAAAACAATTGCCAATATTATTTTTAAAAAGTGATTCGAGTTTTATGTAATTACTGGGCAGATCAGGATTGTGGGGAGTGTCATCAGAAGCAGGGTCTCACCTATTGGCCAGGCTGGCCATGAACTTGCCTTGGTCCTCAGTTACTAGGTTCTTCATTACCCCACCCAGCTCACATCAGTACTTTCGAATTCTTGTTTCTACTGAGTCTCACTGAAGATTTGTGTTCACCACCAAGTGAAACAAAAATAGTGTTTGAAAACCTGTTTCCAAAGAAGCTAGTTGGCTACAACAACCGTCATCAAAGTCGAGATAACCTTTCTGTACGTGGCACCAGGAAGGGCACAGGCGCAAATCCAGAAACCACTGGAAAGTGATTTTGTTTTGTTCCCTAAAGCCTAGTTAGGAAAACTTCACACTCCGTATAAGATAACTGGAAGAGAGAAAGCATTAACGCCAAGGATGGAGAAGGAAATCAGAAAGGATAACTCCAGCCTTCCAGGAGACCATCTCTCAGCCCTTCTTGCTGGCTTACTTCCTCACCAAGGTGGGCCCCAGTGAGGGAGTTCCTCCCAGCAACTCTGAAATGGATTTGGATTGGAGTCTTCTGCTCCTCCCCAGAATCTGTGGAAAAGATATAGAAAGAAGCAAAACACAGTAGGGGCCGGGGAGCATAGGAAAAAATGGAGGGAGGAAAGCATTGCCCTCTGAGAGAGAGGCAGCTGAAATCCCAGATGCTGCGCTGTTCTCCACAACACAACCACTTCAAGGAGTCCCCCACATGACCCTCCTAGGCTTTTCATGGTAGAATCAAAGACAATCCAAAGGAATCTTTGAAGCATGAGACAGGAAGTGAACGGCCCTCGGGGAAAGCTTTCTGACCAGCTTTGGTTGGCTTTGAACTGATCTATCACTACTAAGAAGGGTGTTTTCCAAAGATGAAGTGGACCCAGCCCCAGGGCTGGTCATGAGACCCCTTTCTGTGGTGGTGACAGAGCAGGGGCACCACAGAAAGCTGTCCCACTTGCCTTCCTACAGAAGCAGCAGCCTAGTCTGTCATGGCCTGCACACCATGAGACCACTGTAGCCTCTGACTACATCACTGCCCGGCCAGCTCTGCTAGAGAAGAGAAAGAACCAACACCATCTGGTCTGTTCAACAGATCCTTTAGAAACCATGTACGCACAGTCAGTCACACTCACACATGGCAACATGTATATATACACACACACTCACACACCGCCACTCAGACACACACTCAGACACACTTACACTCACGTACACTCAGACACACTTACACTCACGTACACTCAGACACACTTACACTCACGTACACTCAGACACCAGCATATTGTGCTTTGTGACTGGAGCCCATCCATACAAGAATATACAATGCTAGCATTAAACACTGTATTTCCTTCCTAAACAAACAAGAATCTAGAATACACTTGATGTACTGGAGATTGAACCCATAGCCTAGCAGCATGCTGGACAAGCGTCTATCATCTATCACTGAGATATCTTGCAGCAAAATTATACTTTTACATATATATGTGTGTGTGTATTTGTGTGTGTGTGTGTGTATGATAATCAACTTAGAAACTGAGCTGTATCCTCAGTCCAAGATAACACATTTTTTAAAGACTTTTTTAAAAAAATATAATCTCATGCTGTGCGGTGGGTGGTTTTTGCCTTTAATCCCAGCTCTTGGGAGGCTGAGACAGTCTAATCTGTGTGAGTTTAAGGCCAGCTTGATCTACTCAATGAATTCTAGGACAGCCAGGGCCTTGTCTCAAAAACCAAATCAAAAAAGTAATCTTGTTGCCGGGTGGTGGTGGCACACGCCTTTAATCCCAGCACTCAGGAGGCAGAGGCAGGCGGATCTCTGTGAGTTCGAGACCA
>NC_022016.1:51040269-51041393 GCF_000317375.1 Microtus ochrogaster | reverse complement strand
AAAAAAAAAAAAAAAAGTAATCTTGTTGATCATCATTATCGGGTTTTTGGTTTGGTTTGCTTTAGTTTAGTTATAGATTTTCAAGACCAGGTTTCTCTGTAGCTCACTGAGTTATGCTATAGGCATGGCACAGCATCTGAGCAATGTTCTGAGCAGGGCAAATGGCCTCTACCCTGACTTTCTTGCACCTGCTCATCTTCAGTCCCCAGTTGCTTGTGTTCTTTGGACCCAGTTCCCACCAACATCAGCCTTCCACTCTGGTCAGAAGTCTTGCGTCGTATTCTTTTACCCCGATATAAACACTGTAGTTTGTTGATATTAAGAACATCCCACTCGAAAAACCCAAAAAAAAAAAAAAGAACATCCCAAGGCAGTACTTACAAACTTCATTAAGTGCCTCGACCCTTGCTTGGCTTTAACTATCTCCTAGACTACTGATAAATGCTGCAGAAATTGCGTTTATTGCTACTTCTTGGCCATAGAAATCTCCAATATTCTACAGTGAAATTCAACAGAGAGGGACTAGAGAGATGAATCAGCAGTTACGAGAAGAACAATGGAACTTGGACCCCCTGCAGGTTGGCGGGGGTGGGGAGTTGACTCCAAACCACCTGTGTCTCCAGCTCCAGGGGTTCCCCTGCCTTCCTCTGGCCTCTTCACGCAAGCCTGTGCTTGTGCACATACACACAGAGGCACCCACACAAATAAAAATGATAAAAAGTAATCTCTAAAAAGGAAAAAAAAGAAATCTCCCAGAGAGCCCTGTATACAACGGAACCAGTACTAAAGGCGGTAGCATAGTCAGGCTGAGCCCCAAGAATTGAAGGCTACCTCCTTCCAGCTGCCTGTGAACACTTCATATCTCAGCGACCTGCTGAAGGAAGAGCAATGAGTTTAGGTGTTTCTTCTCCGTCCCCCCCGCCCCCCCCGCCCCGCCCAATAGGCTAGGCTATCTATCGAGCTGAGTCTCCCCGCCAACCACCTCTACCACACACGTGCACACACACACACACACACACACACACACACACACACACACACCACTCTGACATTGAACTTTAAAGTGTGATGGCAAAGGATAAACAGCAGGAACAGCAGGAGAAGAATTTTCTTTTTTCTTTTTT
>NC_022016.1:51035628-51040129 GCF_000317375.1 Microtus ochrogaster | reverse complement strand
ACCAGGCTGGTCTCGAACTCACAGAAATCCGCCTGCCTCTACCTCCCGAGTGCTGGGATTAAAGGCCTGCGCCACCATCGCCTGGCTTGGAGAAGAATTTTCTAAACAACAGAGCTCCTGGACAGTAAGAGACCTTGATGTTCCGCTTAGCTCGTGTAGATACTTCTTTAATTTTTTAATTCCATGCCTTGCTTTGTGCCTGTTTGGATGTCCAAACACAGGTCCTCCTGCTTGCAAAGCAAGCACTTTGGTGATTGAGCTCCAGCCATAGACTCTAGAAAAATAATTATATTTATTTTGTGCATATGAGTATTTGACCTGCATGTGTGTAAGGGCATTCATTGCCTGGTGTCTAGTACCCTCAGAGGCCAGAGGATCCTGGGTACCCTGGGGCTACCGACAGTTGTAAACTGCCCTGTGGGTGCTGGGCACTGAACCAGGTCCTACACAAGAGCAATAAATGCTCTAACACACTGAATTAAATCCAGCCCCAGACTTTCATTCCAAGGGGTCCAAATGGTTATGCCTATTTCTAAGCAGCAATGTCCAAAAAAGATACATTGTTTTTTGTGGTTTTCTGCTGTGTTGACATCCCCCCCCCTTTTTTTTTAATCCCCAGCCAAATTACATTCATTTCCCAGTCTTCCCAGGTCTTTTGTCCTCCAAACCTTTGAGAATCCTCCCACCCCGCCCCAAACAAATAAAACGAGAAACCTGCCAGGTGGTAGTGGTACACGCCTTTAAACCTTTAATCCCAGTCCTCAGGAGGCAGAAGCAGGCAGACCTCTGTGTGTTCAAGGTCAGCCTGGTCTGAGTTCCAGAGAAACCCTAAATTGAAAAACCAGAAAACAGAAAAAAAAATCACACAAGTCCAATTTGTGTTGCCCCTATACTCACTGGTCAAACTCCCAGCAGCCAGCTCCTGTCTCTCTCTCCCTCTCCCTCTCCCTCTCCCTCTCCCTCTCCCTCTCCCTCTCCCTCTCCCTCTCCCTCTCCCTCTCCCTCCCCGCCCCCTCTCTCTCTCTGTACGTGAGTGTGTGTGTATGTGTGTGTGTGTGTGTGTGTGCAGGTGCCCACCAAGGCAAGAGAGGGTATCAGATCCCCTGAAATTGGAGTTAAGAGGCAGTAGTGAGCCCTCCTTGAAACTGGGAACTGAACTCTCATCCTCCTCAACAGCTGCAAGAGTTATTCATCCCTGACCTGCCCCCCCACACACACACACATACACACACACCTGTTCTTTTTGTTTTTTTAAAATATTTATTTATTGGGGGCTGGAGAGATGGCTCAGTGGTTAAGAGCATTGCCTGCTCTTCCAGAGGTCCTGAGTTCAATTCCCAGCAACCACATGGTGGCTCACAACCATCTGTAAGGAGGTCTGGTTCCCTCTTCTGGCCTGCAGGCATACACACAGACAGGATATTGTATACATAATAAATAAATAAATAAAATCTTAAAAAAAACTAAAAATATTTATTTATTATTTATTATGTATACAATATTCTTTCTGTGTGTATACTTGCAGGCCAGAAGAGGGCACCAGACCTCATTACAGATGGTTGTGAGCCACCATGTGGTTGCTGGGAATTGAACTCAGGACCTCTGGAAGAGCAGGCAATGCTCTTAACCACTGAGCCATCTCTCCAGCCCCACCTGTTCTTTTTGTGACCTGTCCCCCCTACATATCTGGGGTTTTTTTTTGTGACCTGTCCCCCTGATACACACACACACACACACCTGTTCTTTTTGTGACCTGTCCCCCGACACACAAACACACACATACCTGTTCTTTTTGCGGCCAGCTCATGTAACTCAGTCTGGCACTGAACTTGGTAGGTAGCCAAGGATGGCTTTGAACTCCTGCTCTTCCTGCCTCTACCTCGCAGTTACTGGGAATTCAGGCAAATGCCATTGCCTCTGGCTGAATGGCTTTTTTCTTCACTGAAAGCAGTCAGTGATTTTTCTGCTTTTTGGTTTCAGATGCCAATCCTCTCATTCAATTCACTATAAGTGGATGTCTTTTTAAAAGGAAGCAGCATACCTCCAAATTAGAATAGGCTTTTTCATTCAAAATGTATTTATAGGTTGGTACTATAGATCAGTGGGAGAACACTGGGGTCCTGAGTTCAATCCCCAGTATGGATGGAGAGAAAAAGGATTTTATTTAGAACTTGGGGGTGTAGCTCAGTTGGGAAAGCCCACCATGCACAAAAGCCTGGCTTCTAGGTTCAATTCCCAGCCCCATTTAACCAGGGGTGGTACTGCATACCCGCATTCCCAGCACAGGGGAGGTAGAGGCAGGAGGATCAAAAGTTCAAAGTTATCCTCAGCTACACAGCCAGCCTCAGGTACATAAGACCCTGTCTCAAAAAACAAACAAACAAAACAAAACAAAAAAGCCACATTATTTATAAGTTCCGGTGTTCTGACCAAGGTGTCTCAATTTCTAAGAAAACTTACAAACAAATAGAAAAGGAAAACAAGAAACAATTAAAGCTACAGTGTTTCTCAGGAGGGGCAGCTCACGCCTTTAATCCCAGTATTCAGGAGACAGAGGCAGCTAGATCTCTATGAGTTCGAGGCCAGCCTGGTCTACAAAGAGAGTTCCAGAACAGCTAGGGCTACACGGAGAAACTCTGTCCTGAACAAACAAACAAACTAAAACAAAAGCTACCAGCGGTTCTCCTTCTCTGAGACCTCTAGGAGGATTTGAGGAGTTGAGCTGTCCTTTGAGATCATGGGCATAGTCAGGAAAGGTGTATTGTTATTACTGCTACCTTTAGGCTTTACAGTTTAGCCTTGCCTCCCCTTAGAGGAGAAGAGATTTAAGGGAGCCTCCCCAGTCCTCACACCCACACCCCAAAAGCCATTTTTCCTCATTTTTTCTCAGGGTCTCTAATACTTGAGTTCAAGGACCTAACGGCACAAAAATCTTCCCTGTGTGCTGTTCAGGCCACGCAGTCTGCTCCTGAGGTTCATGCTTCTGCAGGGTGCAGTGCCCTTGCATGGCATGCTCAGGATCACGACTGGGATTCCTGCTCAGCTTGGAACCCCGTGCTCCCAGGGCGGCTATGTGGGAACCAGAAGATATTTGGTCTACTTCTTTGGCTGTCTGGGTTTAGAATGGTCTTTGGTCTTTGTAACGAGAGAAACAACTGTCCACCAAAATGAATGGCTAAGATGCACCAAATGAAATAATGCCCTTAATTGGACAGATGAGAACAGAAAGAGCAAGCCTGCCTTGGAGTCCACTTGGCTGCTAGAGAAAGAGCCCTTTGCGCGCGCGAGATAGAATCGTCTTCTTCCAGCCTTTCAGGCCTCTCCATTGAGAGATCAGAATTTGGGGGTGGGTTTCAAAATTAGTGACCTGGGAAGTCCCAGACCAACGATCAGCACTTCCTCACTTTGTGACTACGTGGCCGCACCCCCTGCCCCCAGCATCTAGTTCCTCGGGTCAGACTTTTCAGAAACCTCCCCTAGCATCCACACAAAGCAGAACAGTTCATCAAAGACACCCTATTTAAGGCTCTGATAAAGAGATGATAAAGAGACGAATGTGTAAAACCCTATGTTTTCTTCTTCAGTTTGCGAATACATGTTTAAGAGAATTCTCTACTCAGTTTACCCCTTATAAACAACGTCAGTAAAGCCAGTTGTCCACTACAGTATTTATAAAGAGCGGACTGATGTTTACCTTAAAAGCTTAACCATTTGCCAGCCGGGGGCATCGCACTCATCTACAGTTTAAGAAAACAAATACAGAGCTGGGCATGATAGCAGGCATCTGTTATCCCAGCACTCAGAAGGCAGATAATCCTGAAAGTTCCAGGCCAGCCTGGTCTCTGTTAGTAAATTCCAGGCCACCTGGGGCTGAGTAGCTACACTCCTATCTTGAAACAAAACAAAGTGAGGTCCGGCTGACAACTCCTTTACTAAAGTGAGGGACTGAGTTCAGGTCCCCAGCCCCTACAGAAAAGACGTTCCCAGCCGGGCAATGGTGATGCACATCCCCCACATCCCAGCACTCGGGAGGCAGAGGCAGGCGGATCTCTGAGTTCAAGGCCAGCCTGGTCTACGAGAGCTAGTTCCAGGACTGGCTCCAAAGCTGCAGAGAAACCCTGTCTGGAGGGGTGGTGGTGACACTGTTCCTGTAAGGCAGCCAGGGAGGGACTTGTTAGCCAGCCAGTCTAGACAAACCAGTGAGCTCCAGGTTTAGCGAGAGACCCAGTCTCAAAAAGTAAGTTGGGGCTATATGATGATCAGCGGGTAAGAGCACTTACCGCTTTTACAGAGGACCCAGGTTTGGTTCTCAGCACCTACATGGTGGCTCATAACCATGTAAAATATAGCTCCAGTTCCAGGGGATCTGATCCCCAGTCTGACTTCTGTGGCACCAGGCATGTGGTGCATATACATACATGTAGGTAAAACATACATAACATACACAAAAATAAGATCTTTTTAAAATCCGGGTGGGGTGGTGGTGGCACACGCCTTTAAT
>NC_022016.1:51034209-51035313 GCF_000317375.1 Microtus ochrogaster | reverse complement strand
GAACTCACAGAGATCCGCCTGCCTCTGCCTCCCGAGTGCTGGGATTAAAGGCGTGCGCCACCACTGCCCAGCTAAATTTTATTTTAAAAAAGAAAGGAGAGAGAGTAGAGGAAGAAATGTAAACTGGACCTTTGGACTACATCTGAAACACACACATAAATACAGAGGAAAACTAACTAATCTTTAAATCTCCATACAGCATATAGGGGATTCTGAGCTCACAGTGTTAGGTATGGGGAAGAGGTTACATTTGCAAAAGTAGTTGTCTTGGGTTTTTTTTTTGGGGGGGGGTGATTGAAAAGTGGGTACATCTGAATTCCCCAACGCCCCTCAACAGATCTTGCTGGTGACTGCTGGCAGTGGCTGCATTTTCTTCCAGAGACTAGAGAAGACAGACAAAATTGGAGGAAAGAGAATATAAAACCCAAAAGAAAACAAACAAGTTGAGCTGCGTCCCCCATCTGTCTCTGTCACTGAGGAGACTAGGCCAGGTAGAGAGAGAACAAGGCTCTGGCGTGCACGATTGTGCCTCTCCGTGCCGGGGTTGGAGTGCCTAGGGTGGGAAGCAGCAGTGTCACCCTGGCCGGCAGTGTGCTTGTGATGTCATCTCAAGAGTCCTTAATGCCTCTGCTACAGGGATGGGGCAGGCTAGGGCCTTCTGGGGAGCAGGGCAGTCTAAGGTTGGGTTTTCCAAATTACTTCACCTACTGAACCATAAAGGAGAAGAAAGCAAAAAGACGCTAAAACACAGTGCAGGGGGTTTGAGGAAAATACTCCCAAGCAGAAGAATCACTTTTAGCACGCCTTTCATGCTTGCACTTGTGTGGCAGAGGTAGGGCGATTGCTGTGAGTTCAAAGCCAGCCTGGTCTACGTAGTGAGCTCCTAGACAGTCAGGACTACGTAAAAAGACCCTGCCTCAAACAAACAAACAATAAATATCTTTTAGGCAGGGTGGCACACACCTACAATCCCAGCACCTAGAGGGCTATATAGCGAGACCCTGCCTCAAAACTAACCTTCTAACTCGGGAGGCAGAGGCAGGCAGATCTCTGTGAGTTCGAGACCAGCCTGGTCTACAAGAGCTAGTTCCAGGACAGGCTCCA
>NC_022016.1:51032925-51033444 GCF_000317375.1 Microtus ochrogaster | reverse complement strand
GGTCTACAAGAGCTAGTTCCAGGACAGGCTCCAAAACCACAGAGAAACCCTGTCTCAAAAAACCAAAAAAAAAAAAAAACAAACAAAAACAAAGCAGAAAAGAGGAAAAGGCTGGGGCGATGGCTCAGTGGGCAAAATGCTTGCCAGGCAACTGCAAAGACCCGAGTTTTGATCCCCTGGACACAGTAGCACACCTCTGTGATGCCAGCACCCCTGTGGAGAAATGGGAGGCAGGAAGAGGACAGTTCCCAGAAGTGCCAAGAGATCCCATCTTAAAGGAGGTGAAAGGTTGTGCTCTATCCCGACAACCCCTCCGTACACACAAAAACACAAGGATTCAAAAATAAAACCAAGAAAAGTAGTCTTTTATTTATTATTTTTATTTCTTTTCTCAAGACAGGGTTTCTCTCTGTCCTGGATGTCTTATAACTGAATTTGTAGACCAGGCAGACCTCAGATTTAGAGATCTGTCTGGACAGTGCTGTCTGGACACTCACTAGGCAGTGGTGGCACACACTC
>NC_022016.1:51031640-51032705 GCF_000317375.1 Microtus ochrogaster | reverse complement strand
GAAGGAAGGAAGGAAGGAAGGAAGGAAGGAAGGAAGGAAGGAAGGAAGGAAGGAAGATAGAGAAAAGGAAAAAGAGAGATAGAGTGGTCCAGGCCAGGGTTCTCATCCCCCTGCAAAGCCCCAGTCTTCAGCAGTTTTAAATCTTCATTCTACACAGCTTGTGGCCCAAGGCAGCAGCTGATCTACTCCTATCTATAGAATTGCTTATTCCACTGTGTCGTACACCCAGGGACACACACTTATGTTGGAAAGGCTTCCCTTCCATGTCTAGGCTAACGATGAGGCCTTGGGTGGAGTTTCCTTTTCCAGCGTCTCCTGGGACTTCACAGCTCAAGTGGACCTGGCTCTTGGCCAAGCTTCCTTCAGACACCTGCAGGTGCTGCCAGTGCTGCCACCTTTTGCCCGTTTCTTGAAGTTAGTGGACGGTGGGTCAAGCTCTCTCTTCATCTGAGCCAGACCCTTCTCTTGGCTGTTGCTCTGACAGTCAAGGCTGCTACTCAAGACCAAGTGTCAGCAGGAGTGGTCAGGGTGTAGTGTGCTGGATTACACCCCGGCACCCGCGAGGGACCGAGAGGCAGAGAACAAGGCTTGTGCGTGTGTGCAAACGCACGTGGAGCCGAGGGGGAACTCCGCCTTCCACTCTCTTCCTGATTCTCTGGCTCACATTTCTCTCCCGACCTCACTTTCATTTCCCCAAGTTGCTCTTCACACACCAGGGAACGTAACCGCCTCACAAAGCTTGCTTCTGCCTGGCCTGGCTCCTGTTGCCACTTCCAGGGATCACAATAGAGGTATACTTGGACATCAGGTATGCTCTAAGTGACCTCTATTAAAAAAAAAAAAAAAAACAGAAAAGGCAGTCTACAGAGTCTGCCCATAAAAGAAAGCAGAGTTCAGATTTTCTGTTCCTCCAAGTGAAGACGCTGGTTTCTCATAGAGGAAGCTTCCCAATGCCAAGTTTTTGTCATGAATTTATCTGTTTTTTTTTTGGTATGGAGTATTTATTTATTTATTTTTTCTCAGCACTTCTCAAATTTTATTTTTTTTAATTTATTTATTTATTAA
>NC_022016.1:51029895-51030601 GCF_000317375.1 Microtus ochrogaster | reverse complement strand
CCTGCCTCTGCCTCCCAAGTGCTGGGATTAAAGGCGTCCGCCACCACCGCCTAGCAGGAAAGGTTTCTAAAGACGTTTAATATACATAGGGACTGTAGTTTGAGAACTCTCTTGGGAGCTGGAGAGATGTCTCTGCTCTTCTAAAGGTCCTGGGTTCAAGTCCCAGCACCCACATGGGTAATTCGATCTAGTGTCCTCTAGCTTGCGGACAGAACACTGTAGACATAATAAATTAATAAAACCTTAAAAAAAAAAGTCTCCTGGAATCCCCAACATTCAGGAGGAGGAGGCAGGTGGAACTCAGATTTCAAACCCAGCCCACTCTACAAATCGAGTTCCAGGATAGCACAAAGAAGCCCTATCTTGTAAAAACAAACAAACAAAAAACAAAACAAAGCAAAAACCTCAGAGGTTGGAGAGGTGGCTCAGTGATTAAGAGCGCTGGCTACTCTTCCCCAGGAACCAGCCCCCACAAGGCAGCTCTCAGCTGTCTATAACTCCAGTTTCAGGGGCTCTGACACCTTCACACCAATGCACAGAAAATAATTAAGGCCAGCATTTGGGAGACAGAAGCAGGAAGTGGACACAAGTGTGTTCAAGGCCAGTCTGATTACCTGGTAAATTCCAGCACAGCAGGGGCAGGGTTGGAGTTGGAATACCCTGTCCGAAACCAACAACAACAAAATAGATTTTTTTTTTTTTTTTT
>NC_022016.1:51026051-51029605 GCF_000317375.1 Microtus ochrogaster | reverse complement strand
CCTTCTCATCTACCCCTTCCCTTTCTGGCCTCCCCCATTTCCCTTTCAGACGTTACCAATTTCTTTTTTTTTTTTTTTTTGTCACAGGGTTTCTCTGTGTAGCCCTGGCTGTCCTGGAACTTACTCTGTAGACCAGCTGGCCTCGTCCTGAGAGATCCACCTGCCTCTGCCTGTTTCCCAAAGTGCTGAGATTAAAGATGAGCGTCACCATGTCCAGCTTTAAAATAGTAATATTTTTTAAAAATTAAAATTAAATCTAAGCAATAACATATGTACAGACGTAAACAAAAATGCATATGGGTACAGAATAACACTGGAAGAGAACGTAAATGCGAAACACAAGGAACCAAAAAAAAAAAAAAAGCTGGGTGTGGTGCATACACCTTTAATCCCATCAACACTCAGGAGGCTGAGGCAGGCAGCTGAGGACAGCCCGGGATACACAGAGAAGCCCTGTCTCAAAAATGGCTTCATGGGTAAAACGTACCTGTTGTCAAGCCTGGTGATTTAAGTTCTAGGTTGGATCCCTCTGACCTCCAAATACTGCCCTGGGTGCACACAAAAGTCCACACACACAAATCAGTTTTGGTTTAATTTTAAAACTGTCATCGTGGATGATGTGTGCGTTGGGGTGGATCTGAAATTGTGGAGGGAGGGGATTTGAGGACAACGTTTTGGCATCAGTTCTAGGTAGAGTTCAGGTCCTCAGGCCTGCGTGGCAAAAACCAACTCTCAGGCCCCTCCTTCACGCTACTTCTAATCTTCCTCTGCCACAAAGGGTCTAATAGCTCTCCTCGTCCCATCGCCAAACTTTTTTGGCTTTTATTTAATTGCTCATTATTGCTTTGTTTTGAGTCAGGGACTTCGTACGTAGTAGTCCAGACTGGCCTTCAGAACGGCAGCTCCTCCAGCCTCAGCCTCTTTGTGCCAGGGTCACAGGCACCAGTCACGCCACGCTCACCACTGCATGCTCGCAGCTGGTATTTTATAAAAAGGAATCATATGGTCAATCCTGCAGGCTGAGAGAAGACTGCCCTGTGAGGACCCTAGGGCTCCTTTCTACCGTCACTGCGAAAGTAGCCACACCACAGACAACCAGAGAGCGGGTGGCAGGAGAAGAGCACAAGATTTTTACAAAAGCAGATCAATGGTATGCTAAACCCATGGGCATGGTTTGCTAACCCTGCCACGTGTGGATCCTTTTCTCCAAACTTTCCCACCTCCGTTGCCATATTTGTTCTTGAAGTTCCCTCCCACCGGCTAGGAGCGCCTGGAGGGCAGGTGTTCTCTCGGAACCAAGCAAAGTTTAATTGGCAAATATTCCCTGGATGTTTCTAGAAGAATGGCAGAACTGGGGTCCAAAGGAAGCCGGAGATGCTAACACACAATGTAATCTGACCCCTGCCCCCCCATCATGTGACCAGGCTGTAAACAAGACTACTCCAATGGGCTTTCCTGAAGTCTGATTTCAGTCAAAAGATTGAAATATCTGGGCTGGGTGTGGCGGCCCACGCCTTGAATCCCAGTATCCAGGAGAATCTCTGTGAGTTTGAAACCAGCCTGGTCTACGAAGAGTGTTCCAGGCCAGCCTCAAAACAAACAAACAAGGCCGGGCAGTGGTGGCGCACGCCTTTAATCCCAGCACTCGGGAGGCAGAGGCAGGGGGATCTCTGTGAGTTCAAGACCAGCCTGGTCTACAAGAGCTAGTTCCAGGACAGGCTCCAAAACCACAGAGAAACCCTGTCTTGAAAAACCAAAAAAAAAAACAAAAAAAAAACAAAAACAAAAACAAACAGTAGATTCATTGGGAACTAGTCTCCAAGTTCGTGGCTCCTAAGGAGCCTTACTCCCATACACATAATGCATATCTCCCTGACTCCAGGCAGGATTATGGAGACAAAAGTGGGTACCATCTGGGGCAAGTCACAAGAGATACTGCAGTCTCTCCCTTGTTCTTTCTTGGATGGCATTTTTACTGAAAACTAATTTGCCTTTGTCAGGTCAACCTGCGTCGAGGCCCACGGGAAAACAAGTGAGGCCTCCTGCCATTGTGCCCTTGGAATGTTGTGTTTGTTTGTTTGTTTGTTGGCATTGGCTCTTCATTCTTTGGCTAGTCCCACAGAGGACTCTGACCACCAAAATTTGTCCGTAGCCTTGTGATTTGAATACAGAATGTACCACAAACAAACAGTAAAGACTTGGTCCTCAGAGCATCAGCACCCAGGACTGGAACATTGAGAAGAGATGGGCTCATGAGCTTCATCGATGGGCTAATCCACTGACGGACTTGTGGCTGAAAAGAAGGTTAGGAAATGGTACTTGTTGGAGAAGTGGGTCATGGAAGGTTTATTCTCCCCTCTTACCTTCGACTTTTTTTTTTTAGGGTCAGGGTCTTACAAATCCCAGGCTGGCCTCGAACCTACCACGTTGTTGAGGCTGACCTTGAACTCCTGATCCAGGGTTTCCTGCCTAGGAAGCAAATACTCCATTACACCCGAGTGCTAGAGGGTCCCTGGTGTTCCCAGTCTTCTGCTCGTTCTTTCTCTTCTCCCTCCCCTGGCTGCCGTGAGGTAAGCAGCTTTGTCCCTCACGGTGACACTGTCTCAGCACACCACAAACAGGCACCAATGGCCATAGTCTGACACCTCGGAAGCCATGAGCTAAAATATTCTGTTCCTCCTTGCAAACTGTTTTCTTTGCTATTTGTCATGTTGACAAAGAGCTCACAAACCTTGTGAAGAAGCCTGAGCCACATCACCGCCAGCCCTGGACTCACGGTAAGATGGGAGATAATGTATTAGTTACTAAATTGAGGAGATTTGTTTTCTGTGGGGGTTTTGCTTTGATTTGTCCTTTCCCAAGAAAGGGTTTTTTTCTGTGTAGCCCTGGCTGTCCTGAAACTCTCTCTGTGGACCAGACTGGCCTTGAACCCAGAGATTCACCTGCCTCTGCCGCCCAAATGTTGGAATTAAAGTTGTGCACCACCACCGCCCTGTGAGGGGAAGATTTTTTAAACCAGATTTCAGGTAGCTACAAATGCCCTTGAACTTTCTGATGTGCCTGTTTCTACCTCCAGAGTACCAGAATTATAGTCATTCATTTACTTCACCAAATTTTCTGGGGCTCTGGGGTGACACTCGACTTTAATCCGAGCACTCAGAAGACAGAGGCAGGAGGATCTCTGGTGGTTCAATGCAGACCAGGCTGGTCTACCGAGTGAGTTCCTGTGCAGTCAGAGCTGTGTTCAGAGATCCTGTCTCCACAAACCAAAAACAAACAAAAATCTGAAACTTCCCAGGAATAACTAGACACAAACCAGCACATGAGGTAGTATGTGGATTCCTGGGGAAAATGTTCAGTTGGAGCTTACTCTTTAGCTCCCACACAGTCTGAGAAGCCCCATTCCTGTCTCTCCAAACCCCATCCACTTAGAGAATTTCTGCACAAAGGGATGGCACCGAAAAGCCCAGCTCCCAAATTTTGGCAGCTGTGGCAGCTCCTCCTTTGATGTTGACAGCAGCCTGAAGCCCCACCTAAAGCTTTCAGCTTTTTTT
>NC_022016.1:51021124-51022051 GCF_000317375.1 Microtus ochrogaster | reverse complement strand
TATATACACAAAGAAACCATGTCTTATAAAATCAAAACAAACCTGTAGGCAGTTTTTTTTTGTTTTTTGTTTTTGTTTTTGTTTTGTTTTGTTTTGTTTTGGTGTGTGTGGTGTGTGTGTGTGTCCTTGGCAGGGCTGTAGAGAAACCTTGCCTAAAAAAAAAAAAAGAAAAAAGAAAGCCAAACATGGTAGCTTGAATTTGTAATCCCGTTGCGTAGGTGAAGACAGGTATGGAGGATGGATGTGTGTTGTTGACATGGGCACGGTCTGTCAAGGATAGCAATGCCTCAGACTCATGGGAGTGACATGGTTCTCCATGGGAAAAGCTCTGAGGAATGGCTAGTCTGAGTATGAATGCTGACAGTGTGTGCTTTCTCTCCCTCTAAACGTTTACAGACTGAAGACTGCTCCCCCAAAAGAGTGCTTATACCAAGATGAACGAAGCCTGCTGCCAGCTCAGCTATATGCAATAACCCTCACTTTCAACTGCACATAATAAACATGCAGAGTTCCTGGGTGCAGCTTCTCCGTCAGAGAGCCCAATCTGCACACGTCCAGCTTTTTTGTACATTATGTCTGTGTGTATGTCCTTTTCCCATTCTCTTGACATCCCAGTTTAGTCAATCCCCAGAACTATGCAAGGACACAGCACAGATCACTGGGGTTTAATGACCCTGTTTTGAAAACAATAGATAAAGCTGGGCCTTGCTGGTGCATGCCTTTAATCCCAGCTTAATCCCAACACTCCTGAAGCAGGCGGCTCTCTGAGTTCGAGGCCAGCCTGATCTAGAAAGTGAGTTCCAGGACAGTGAGGGCTGTTACTCCAGAGAAACTCTGTCTTAAAAAAACTAAAAAAGGAAAAAAATCAGCACTCGGGAGGCAGAGGCAGGCGGATCTCTGTGAGTTCGAGACCAGCCTGGTCTACAA
>NC_022016.1:51018966-51020149 GCF_000317375.1 Microtus ochrogaster | reverse complement strand
CTCTCAAGCCCTGAGAAGACGGGCAGGTGCTACCATACTGAACTTAATTCTGCATCGGTTCACCTGTCACTGTGCTGGTTAGAGTTTTGTCCACTTGATATGAGCAAGAGTCATCTAGGAAGAGGGAACCTCCACTGAGAAAGTGTTCCATTCCATCACCCCCTAGGCAAGCCTCTGGGGGCATTCTCTTGTTTAAAAGTCGCTATGGGTGGGCCGATGGGTGCCACCCCTGGGGAGGTGATCCTGAGGTATGGAAGAAAGAGCTGAAGTAAGTCAAGAGGAACAAGGCAGCAGTGTTTCTCCGTGGCCTCTACCTCAGTTGTAGCATGAGCTTCCTGCCCTGACTTCCCTTCTTGATGTCCTGGAAGCTATAAAATGAAATAAACCCTTTCTTCCCCAAACTGTTTATTTGTCAATGTTTTTGTTGTTGGTGTTGTTATTGCTGTTTTGTTTTTCAAAAAACAGTGTTTTTCTGTCTAACAGATTTGACTTTCCTGGAAACTCGCTCTGTAGACCAGGCTGGCCTCGAACTCACAGAGATCTGCCAGCTGCTGCCTCTAAGGTGTGTGCCCTCACCTTGGCATAGTCAGTGTTTTATTACAGCACCAGAGAGCAAAGTAGGACAGTCCCCATCGCTGGGATGGGAGCCGACAGTCCCCATCGCAGGGACGGGAGCGGACAGTCCCCATCGCTGGGACGGGAGCTCCAGCTAGTTCTTCATGAAGAAACCGCAGCATTCGAGAGAGTGATAAGTGACTCCATCAGTTTGTGCACAGACTAGAAGCTGGTTTTCCATGAAACGCTTCAATATTTAAATGTATGCCCCACTTCCAAATCGTGTAAGGCTGGATGTGGGGGTACAAGGCTTTAACTCAGTACTCATGGGGCAGAGGCAGACAGATCTCTGTTAGTTCCAGGCCAGCCAAGGCTACATCGTAGAGACCCTATCTTAAAAACAAAACAAAACAAAACAAAACAGAATTGAAGCTCACATTGGTGACACATGCCTTTAGTCCTAGCACTCAGGGAGAAGCAAGTGGATGTCTGAGTTTGAGGCCAGTCTGGTCTACAGAGGGAGTTCCAGTACGGCCAGGGCTACCAGGATTATATATACACAAAGAAACCATGTCTTATAAAATCAAAACAAACCTGTAGGCAGTTTTTTTTTTTGTTTTTTGTTTTT
>NC_022016.1:51016693-51017337 GCF_000317375.1 Microtus ochrogaster | reverse complement strand
TTTTGGTTTTTTGAGATAGCATTTCTTTGTGTAGTCCTGGCTATCCTGGAATTCAGAAACTTACTTTATAGACCAAGCTGGCCTCAAACTGGGAGATCTGCCTGCTTCTGCGTCCTGAGTACTAGAATTAAAGGCATGAGCAACTACTGCTAGTTAAACCTTTTGATGTGGGATATCTTTTTGTATATGTGTTGCTTTTATTGGTAGATGAATAAAGCTATTTTGTCCAATAGCTTAGCAGAGTAAAGTCAGGTGGGAAATTCGAAGAGATATATAGAGAGAGAGTAGGCAAAGTCAAAGAGACATCATGTAACTATTAAAAGAGAAAGGCATCCATGAAAACTTGCCAGTAGGCCACAGTCTAATGGTGATATATAAATTAATATAAATTGATTAATTTAAGATGTGAGAGTTAGTTAAAAATATGCCTGAGCCATTGGCCAAACAGTGTTGTAATTAATGTAGTTTCTGTATGATCATTCGGGTCTTGGCAGTCGGGAAACAAAGAAGTAGTCTTTGCTTATATAATGGTGCCCAATGTGGGGCCAACTACATCCACATAAAACCCAAGAGAAGCTGGGCGGTGGTGGCGCACGCCTTTAATCCCAGCACTCGGGAGGCAGAGGCAGGCAGATCTCTGTGAG
>NC_022016.1:51014933-51016137 GCF_000317375.1 Microtus ochrogaster | reverse complement strand
GATTCTAGACACAAAAGAACAGAGTAGAGCACAACTTCCTGGCAGCAGCATTTTCTTTGGTGGGCTCTGTTTGCTAGAGGCAAGCAGAAGCGTGATTCCTGTAAGAGAAGGTTCCCTGACTCAGTGCGAGCAGCAAAAACCACGCAGCTCTTTTAAGAGCTAGCTTGCCGGTTCAGGCAGCACAAATGACTCTGGCGTTTTTTGGGAGTTCCCATTACCAAGCATTTAAGGGGGGTTTGTGAGCAAAGTGGTACAAATTGCTTAATGGTGACATAGACCCTCTGTGTCCCTGGAACTGGGGCAATAAGCACTGTTCGCTGAGGTGGTAATCATGCCTCTGCCATGCTGGACTGGGAGAAGCAAACAGGGAGAACCTCAGAGTTGATCCTAGCCATGTCTGCTTATCATTTAAGAAGAAAAAAAAGGGTTCCTGGTCAGAAAATGATTACAGATACACAGTAAAGACAGGTTCAGATAGCCAGGCAGTAGTGGTGCATGCCTTTAATCTCAGCATTTGAGAACCAGACACAGGTGGATCTCTGTGAGTTCGAGGTCAGCCTGGTCTACAAAGTGAGTTCTAGGATAGTATCCAAAGCTACAGAGAAACCCTGCCTCGAAAAACCAAAGCATTAACAAACAAACAAAAGCAGATTCCGATAATAAAAAAAAAAAAGGCCATTCAAGGGGTCACAGTATTGGCTAAAAGTACATAGACTTGGGAGAGTGAAAAAAAAGAGTATAAACAGTTATTTTTAAAAATAGGTTTAAAAAAGAAAGCAAAATCTTTGAAGAGACAGTAAAAGTAATATAAAAAAGTGCAGACAGTCATAGATTAAAGGAATAAAAATAATAAGCCATGTAAAGATGGAATATACACAGAGGGTCTGGATTGTGTATATTATTGTGTTTTCTACAATTTTTTTTGACAACAGAGAGACATTTGATTCTGGGGGCTGCCAAGCTAAACCAGCATATATATTTTAAAAGTATCTTGATTTTAAAACTTGAGTCTGGAGCTATAGAAATGGCTCTGTGGTTAAGAGCACTGGCTGTTCTTCCAGAGGACCTGAGTTCAATTCCCAGCACCCACATGGCAGCTCACAACTGTCTGTAACTCCAGCTCCAGATCTGCCATCATCACACAGACATGCATGCAGGCAAAACACCAATATGTATAGAATAAAGATAAAAGGTTAAGGCCAGC
>NC_022016.1:51012500-51014453 GCF_000317375.1 Microtus ochrogaster | reverse complement strand
TAAAAAGTCTGCCAGATATTATGGGCCAGTAGGCTGAAGATGCATGCCCCAACATTCCAAAAACCTTTGAGTGACTGTCCAGGCAGTTAAGACATCTATGTTATTTCTAGAACTTTGGAAGATATTTACAATGTACTTCCTGTTTACTTAGGTAATATTATATCCTTCTGGGGTCTTTGAAGAGTGGTTATAATTTTCCTTAGTTATGATAAAGGATAAATTAGATATAAAACTTTAGACTCACACAGACAGGATAGATATTAGAGTTTGCCATATGTAAATGGACTAAATACTGTAACTATAATTCTTGCTTGTTAACTGTTTGGTATATGTAATTTTTTTATGCTAAAGTTAAAACCTTCCTTTTTAATTAGACAAAAAGGGGAGATGATGTGGGATGTCTTTCTGTATATGTGTTATTTCTATTTGTTAATAAATAAAGCTGTTTTGGCTAGTAGAGTAAAACCAGACAGAAAATCTGAACATATATTATATATATAGAGAGAGAGTAGGCCATGTCAAAGAAACTCCATGTAGCTGCCGAAAGAGAAAGACGCCTACCCAAACCTTACTGGTAGGCCACAGCCTTGTGGTGATACAAAGATTAATAAATATGGATTAATTTAAGATGTCAGAGTTAGGTAAAATATGCCTGAGTCATTGGCCAAACATGTTGTAATTAATATAGTTTCTGTGTGATTATTTGTTTCTGGGCGGCCTGGAAACGAAAGAGCAGTCTCTTCTTACAAACTTTTTTTTTTTGGGCAGTGGCTCACTCTGTACTCAGGCTGGCATGAAATTTGCTATGTAGCCTTGAACTGAGGCAATCCTCAGTCTTCTAACTCCTAGGAGTAAATGGAGGTCACCGGTAGATGGGGGAAGAAAAGTAGCTTCTCTTGGGCACAGGACACGCAGATATGAAGCAACTTAATGAACTAGCAAACCCAGAACCTGGCACGCCTTTAATCCCAGCACTCTGGAGGCATGAGTTCGAGGCCAGCCTGGTCTACAAGAGCTAGTTCTAGGACAGGAACGAAAGCTACAGAGAAACCCTGTCTCGAAAAAGAAAAAAAAAAAACTGAAAAGAAAAAGAAAAAGAAATTATTGAGAGTTCCTAAGGAGAGTTGGATGCTTTCCCAGAAATAGCCCATTTTGTTATATCAAAATTAACATATTCTATTTATCTAACATATTCAATAATTTGCACATTCAATGATGACAATCATTCATTCATCATAAATGGTCTGTGATTTTCCTGACATTATCTAGGTGTTGGAGGTACAGTGATAGAGGCAGAAGTTTATCTCATCAAGGGAACTTCAACTTCTGGGGCTGGAAGTTGTAATTGGACTTTCTTTTGGGATCACCAACCCCCAAATAATGGCTTGAAGCCTTCATATTAATTGTGAAAGCTTGGCCTTTCGCTTAGGTCTGTTTCCAACGAGGTCTTATAACTTAACTGTTTCTTTTAGTCTAAGTCTGCGATGTGGCTAGTTACCTATCCTCCATAACACATCCGACTTTCTCAGTGTTCCACTGGCATCTTCCTGCTTTCTTAGATTCTTCTCGAGTTCCTCCTTTCCCAGGAAGTCCTGCTTATTCTCTTCTGTCTAGCTATTGGCCATTCAGCTATTTCTTTTTTTTAATATTTTTATTGTTTATTTAACTTTATTTTATGTGCATTGGTGTGAAGGTGTCAGATACCCTGGAACTGGATTTTCTGACAGTTATGAGCTGCCATGTGGGTGCTGGGAATTGAACCCGGGTCCTCTGGAAGAGCAGTCAGTGATCTTAACCACTGAGCCATCTCTCCAGCCCCTCAGCTATTTCTTAAACCAATCACAATGACACACCGTCACACAGTGTAAACAAATACCCCACATCAGGAGCTTATTTATATATATTACATATATATATCACATATAGATCATATTATATATACATATATATATA
>NC_022016.1:51008469-51010078 GCF_000317375.1 Microtus ochrogaster | reverse complement strand
TCTGCCTCCCGAGTGCTGGGATTAAAGGCGTGCGCCACCACCGCCCGGCATGGTTTTCGTTTTTTAGAACAGTGTTTTTCTGTGTAGCCCTAGCTGTCCTGGAACTCTCTCTGTAGATCAGGCTGTCCTCTAACGCACAGAGATCCTCCTGCCTCTACTCTACCTCATGAATGCCAACCCACCCCGTTCTTGGGCAAGTCTTGAATTCAAGGTCCTTGGACCTCAGGCTCCCGAGTAGGGAGCCGAGCCATGTGTGTAATAAAACACAACCCAAATGAAAGAAACTCGATTACAAACTCAAAGGAGCTATAGGCAGGCTAGCCAGAAGCCACCCCGAGCCAATGGTGCTAGCTTTGGTGTTCAAGGGCAGCACTCAACACAGAGTACGAAAAATCAATCCAACCAAGCGATCTCTTTGGGGACCTGTGAATGCCAGGTGAACAAAGAGAAGGTAAGTAACACAAGCCAGGCGATCGGCTTTGCGCAGCTGTGTAGCAAATGCAGAAAATGCATTATTGATGGAGAACTTATTCATCTCTTTCCCAGAGTCGGCCCAGACACCTGTTAAAAACAAGTTCAAGGACAGACAAGATGACTCTATGGAAGGAGAGAACTGCTTGCCATCGAGGCTAAAGATCGGAGTTCAATCCCCAAGGAAAGAAAGAGAGAACGAATTCCCATAAGTCATCCTTGGCCAAGGCTCCTGCACTGCAGCACTGGGGCCTCCCCCACCCCCCATACACACATACAAAATAAGTAAGTGGAAGGAAAAAGAGGTTCATGGACTAGAGGCGTAGTTCAGTTGCTGTACTGTCTAGCCCACAGCAGGCCCTGGGTTCAACCCCCTGGACTAGAAACAAAAGCATAAATGCTGCTTGGTGACTCATTCTTGTAATCTCAGTACTTGAGAAGCTAAATTAAACCAAACTAAAAGAGAAAAGAAAAAGAGAGACAGAGAGAGGGAGAGGAAATGAAAGATAAACCAGGCTTAACCCACTAGACAGCTATCAAACACTGAGCCAAGTCTCTGGGACTATTAGAAAATATAATTACAGCCCAACCCTGTGGTGCCAGCCTGCAAGATGAGGGAGGCTGAGGCCAGGGAATTGAAAGCTGAAGGTCTGTCTGGGCTACAGAATTAGTTCAAGGCTATCTTGGGGTAAATGAGTAAGATGTTATCTCAAAAATATGTTTTTAAGTTAAAAAGAAAGACCTGGTCTACAGGGCAAGTTCCAGGATAGCCAGGACTGTTGTTACACAGAGAAACCCTGTCTGGAAAAACAAAAACAAACAAACAAAATTTTTAAAAAAATCTATTTTCAATTTAAAATTTTATATCAACTTTTGTTCTAATGAGATAAAAGCAATACCTAATCCAATGAGGTCTTGAGACCTTCTAAATCAATCAGTGAAGGTGGGCCTGGGGGCGTGTTTCTGTCATACCAGCAAGAGACTAAGGCAGGAGAATTGCCGTGAGTGTAAGGCAGTACTGGGCTACGTAGCAAGTGCCAGGCCAACCAGAACTATACATCAAAAGTAGAAGCCAGCTAGGTGTTGGGAGCAAATGCCTTTAATCTTTAATCCCAGCACTTGGAAGGCAAAGGCAGGT
>NC_022016.1:51007607-51008141 GCF_000317375.1 Microtus ochrogaster | reverse complement strand
AATTAATTAATTAATTAAAAGAAAAATGTCCAAGCCAGGTGGTGAATTACACCTGTAATCTAGGACATGGGAGTGTGAGGCAGGAGGATCAGCCTCATCTACACGGATTCCTGGAACTGGAATTGTAGGTGATTGTGAGCCACCAAGTAGGGGCTCTGGGAACAGAACTTGGGCCCTCCAGAAAAGCAGGGTTCGTCACTACTAAACCATCTCTCTGGCACCATCAAGTTTGTTTTTGTTTCTGTTTTGAGACCTGGTCTCACTGGGCTTCCCTGTATTAACTATTCTGCAAATTGTATTGCAGCCTGGCCTAGAATTTACAAAGCTCTGCCTGACTCTGCCTCCAAAATGCTGCCATAGATTTTTAAGTGTCCAGTAGTTAGGACCAATTTATTGCAAGGTCAGGCTCTAAGATGTTTCTGCAACATGGGGATGATTTGGAGTTGACGTGTAGTCTGTGTAAGAAGAATTTGCGTCTATCTCTGTTATACCACTGTGAAGCATTTTATTTTTTTTATTTTTTAAGGGTTTTTT
>NC_022016.1:51003699-51006417 GCF_000317375.1 Microtus ochrogaster | reverse complement strand
GGACCCACAGAGTCATTCACCATGATTCTAGGTTCCTAAAATGGGGACATTAGGACCACCAAGATGGCTCAACAGCTAAAGGTGCCCGTTGAGCAAGTCCAGTGACCTGCGTTCAAGCCGTGGACCCATGGTGGATGGGGAGAACTGACTTTTGAAAGCTATCCTCAGCTGGGCGGTGGTGGTGCAAGCCTTTACTGGGGAGGCAGAGGCAGACGTGTCTCTGAGTTCGAGGCCAGCCTGGTCTACAAGAGCTAGTTCCAGGACAGCTAGGGCTGTTACACAGAGAAATTGTGTTTGAAAAACAAACAAACAAATAAAAAAACAAAAACAAAAAAGAAAGTGATCCTCTGACTTCCACAGATGCACCTTGGCATGGTGCGTGCCTGCATTCACCTTCTACAACAAAGCTTGATTAAATAGGGGCCACTGAGATGGAAGAAGTGGCTGAGATCTTGAATACACCAAACTACTGGCTGCTCTCTTAAAAGCACCCACCTAGAGCCAGATTCGGTGGTACCAACTTCCAGTTCCAGCATTCCAGAGGCTGATGCAGAAGAATTCCTGAGTTTCCAGTTCAGCCTAAATTATACAATGAGACCTTGTTTAAAATAAACTGGGGCGGGGAAGGGGGCGAGGGACTAAAGAGATGGCTCAGTGGTTAAGAGCTGCTCTTCCAGAGAACCTGGGTTTTCAATTCCCAGCACCTGCATGGTGGTTCACAACTGTTTGTAGCTCCAGTTCTAGGGGATCTGGCACCCTCACACAGACGTCTATGCAGGCAAAACACAAGTGCACATAAAATAAAAGTAAACACATTATTTTTTAAAAATGGCAAAAAGCACCTTGCTATGTCATGTTGCCTGTTCTGTATCATATGTGACCCCTTAAAATCTTTCCCTATTTTATTCACTGGGCCTTTTCTTTGTTCATTCTAGCCCAAGTAGTACTACCTCTTCTCAAAAACAGATTGGCCATTCATCTCAGTGCTGGGAAGACGGAGGCAGGTGCCTTTCTGTGAGTTCGAGGCCAGACAAGGCCTCAGAGTGAGTCCTGCCATCAAATAAACGAATGAACAAATTGGTCCAGATTCAATTATGTATTTAAGACGGTTTGAGATGTTTTCTGTCTCCTGCAATCAAAATATTATGTCAGGATATTAAGAGAAAGTAAGCTTTTACAGAACTAGTAATGTACCCTGAACTCCATGAGTTCAGTGGCAGGCACGCTGGATTCTGCCCGAGGGAGTTATGAAGGGCTTCATGTGGAAAATGACATTTGAATTACAACTTTCTATTTACAATGTATTGATGAAGTACAAGGACCAAACCAAATTAATCGGATTTCTCCACTGCAGGCTTTCTGGACGCCATTACTGATGTAAATTATAACTGTATCTGAGCGGTGTACTGGGTAGCAAATTTAACTTCTGGGACTATCTGTAGGAATCCAGTTGGCACAGGAGACAGTACTTGGTACTAGTAGATACTGAAAGCAAAGAATAAGATCATCCTGGCCAATTTAGCAGTCAGCCTTATGAAAACCATGAAGGTGTTGGAAACGTTAATTGTTGAAGAGGAGAGCTCGCTTTGTTGCTTAGCCAGGGCTTGAATTAGGATCAAGTGATTCTTCTGCCTCAGCCTCCTAGGTAGTATGGACCACCGGTGTATTCACTATGCCCAGTCAATAATTTTTAACAGAAAGAGAAATCTTGAACAAGCTAAATAGTTCTAATAGCTGCCTTTTTCAGTATTGGAGTATTTATTTTATTTTATTTTATTTAATGTATTTTGTGTGTGCACATACCATGGTACATGTGTGGAAGTCATTTCTTTCCTTCTAAGTTTGGCAGCAAGCAACTTTACCCTCTGTGATGGTTTGAGAGAAAATGGTACCCACAGGCCATTAGGAGGTGTGGAAGTGTGTCACTGTGGGGGCGGGTTTTGGGGTCTCTTAGGCTCAAGCTATGCCCAGAGTAGCACTCAGTCTCCTTCTGCTGGCTGTGAATTCAGATGGGGAACTCTCAGCTTCCTCTCCGGCACCATGTCTGCCTGCA
The DNA here is from genome assembly GCF_000317375.1 of Microtus ochrogaster. Lineage (NCBI taxonomy): Eukaryota > Metazoa > Chordata > Mammalia > Rodentia > Cricetidae > Microtus > Microtus ochrogaster. The sequence continues at coordinate 51,004,364 of NC_022016.1, read as the reverse complement.
GACAGTGATTCTTTTTGTCATGACCCTGGTGGACTCTCAAACTGTAGGCCAGCCCCAATTCAAAGTTCTCCTTTATTTTCTAAGAGTTGCCATGGTTGAGAAAGCTGGCCCCATCCCTTGCCCAGGGAAGTGCCGAAGAGCTGGTCCCAGGGGCACGGGCATGGGAGAGCCAGAAACCATCTGGCCAGAGGTGAATACCATTCTGGTGGAACAGATATGGAAAGCTGGCAGGCTGACCAACTCAGCTACCACACAGTCTCAGATCCAGGTCTTTAAGTTGACCCACCCCAGCATCTTCGCCTTTTAGGAGCTGCAAGAGGTGTGAAGGGGTGGGCCATGCAAATCCATCCCTTCAGGATAAGCTGAAATTCAGGGAAGAGGAGGATTTCTGAGAGTCTCGGAGGGGGTCTAGTATTGACATGGTGGTAGAAGCAAGAGGCATTGAACTAGCCTAATGCCTATTATAACAAACATTTGCAAATAAATGTTTGGGCTGATTGGGCAAAGGGGTACACTGCAGGACACCCTGCCACTTCCAGTGCCCCTAATGAGCGGGTATGTGATGGAGAGGAATAGCATCTGCTCAAAATGCTGAAGTTGATGGGAGGTCAATGGGATTTTTGTTTTGTTTCCTCCTTTTCTTTTCTTTCCTTTTTTTTTTTTTT
>NC_022016.1:51001949-51003599 GCF_000317375.1 Microtus ochrogaster | reverse complement strand
CTCGAACTCACAGAGATCCGCCTGCCTCTGCCTCCCGAATGCTGGGATTAAAGGCGTGCGCCACCACCGCCCGGCTTCCTCCTTTTCTTTCCTAATTATTAATTTTTCAATTAACTTTTTAGGAGGGAGGCTACGAGGATGGCGGGCAGCTGTGGAAAGACTGTGAAAGGAGTGGGGTTGGGTACATGATGTGAAATGCCCAAAGATTAAATTTTAAAAATATATTATTTCCCGGGTAATGGTGGCACACGCTTCTAATCCCAGCACTCAGAAGGCAGAGGCAGATGGAGCTCTGTGAGTTCAAGGCCGGCCTGGTCTACAACAGCTAGTTCCAGGACAGGCTTCAAAGCTACAGAGAAACCCTGTCTCAAAAACAAAACAAAACAAGACCAATATATATATATATATTTAAAACAAAGAAAAAGAGTTGCCATGGCGTCTCTTCATAGCAATAGAAACCCTAACTAAGACACCCAGTGAGCCATCTCTGACCCTAAATATATTATTTAAAATTACAAGGACTTAGGATAAATACCTATTGTGCAAGCATGAGGACCCGAGTTCAGAGCTCCAAAATCCATGGGGTGTGACTGTTGGGTGGAATGAACTTTCTTTCTTTACCACCGTCAGCCAGGATGGAGCTTCCCGACCAGCCAGTCTAGGCAGCAGATGAGGGCTGATTCAGTGCGAAACGCTGCCTCAAATAAAACAAAACAAACAGGCAAAGGGGGTGTGATCAAGGAAGACCCCTGACTTCAGCTCCTAGCCTCTATATTTCATGTACACAAACACACATGCACACAAACATATGTACCACACACAAGTGCACATGCATGGGCACCTGGAAGCACACAAACAAACACAGCTGAATGTCCTATGGGGGCATATTCAAGGCAGCTTCTTGACTAAGTCAAATCCAACAACTAATCTCTCCAGCCGAGATCCTTTTTCTGGGATCCTAGAGAAAGTTCAGCAAATAAAAGATTAGCATGAGCAAATGTGCAAAATCATAAAATGTCTTAAAGTATTGCCCACTGAGTCTATAAGGAACACCTGCGAACCTGCAGACTCCCGTGATGAGCTAATGATTCCTTTGTATTTGTTAAAGCACTTGCACTGTGCTCTCTACCTACCAGCACCCCTCCATTCCAGGAATACACCCCGAAATAGACACTTCTTCCAGCTCCAGCTGCCTAACAGGAGCAACTGGCAATCATCCTGCAAGTGAGAAAACTAGAGAGTTAAGCGTTGCTGCGTCGTTGAGACAGAATCGAGTTTCTCCAGCCCAGTTACAATTACTGACAGTCCACATGCCCTCAATAAAGCCTCTTGTTTCTGAATTAAGTCTATGAAGAACGGGACAATTAAAACTCAAAAGGAAAAGAGCCCAGAAATGATCGTATACATACACATCCTTTAGCATCCAAAGATAAATATGTAACTTTGCCATAAATGGTTTTCAAGAAAGTCTTAGCTTATATTTAAGACAACAGGAGTAAAAAGATTAAGAAAGGGAGTTGGGTTTTTTGTTTTTCCATATAAAGTTGATTATTGTCTTCTCCGGATCTGTGAAGAATTTTGATGGGATTTTGATGGGGATTGCATTGAATCTATAGATTGCTTTTGGTAGAATTGCCATTTTTACTATGT
>NC_022016.1:50998688-50999306 GCF_000317375.1 Microtus ochrogaster | reverse complement strand
TCTTTCTCCTCCTCCTCCTTTTTATTTTTTAATTTTTGTTTTCTGAGACAGGGTTTCTCTGTATAGCCTGGCTGTCCTGGAATTCGTTATGTAGATCAGGCTGACCTCAAACTCACAGAGAGCTTTCTGCCTCTGCTTCCTGAGTGCTGTGATTCAAGGCTTGTGTCACCACCACAAGGCCTCAGCCTGCTTTCTTATAGAACCCAGAACCACCAGCCCTGGACCAGGGCCTCCCCCATCAATCCCTACTTAAGAAAATGCCCTGATGCTTGCCTGCAGCCTGATCATATGGAGGCATTGACTCAGTCTCTCTTAAGGTCTCCCTCCTCTTGGATGAATAGCTTGTGTCAAGTTGACATAAAATAGCCAGAACCCAAAACTCGAGGCCAGCTTGGGATACACAGCAAGACTGTATCTCAAAACAAAATCAACCAAAACAAAACCCTAAGCCTTGATTCCACTGGATTCTTGTGTCAGTTCATAATTTTTTTATTCCTTTCATTTTCTTTTCAGTGCTGGAGACAAATCATTGCTGACACAGGCTAGGTACATGCTCCATCGCTGATCCGTACCCTTGTAGTGATGTTTGTTTATATTTTAACAAATAAAGCTTGCGGG
>NC_022016.1:50988844-50990778 GCF_000317375.1 Microtus ochrogaster | reverse complement strand
CCTGCCTCTGCCTCCCGAGTGCTGGGATTAAAGGAGTGCGCCATCACCACCCGGCTTTTATTTAATCTTTTTTTTTTTTTTGAATTTTGGGTTTTGTTGTTTTTTCAAGACAGGGTTTCTCTGTGTAGCCCTGGCTATCCTAGAACTCATTCTGTAGACCAGGCTGGCCTTGAATTCACAGACGTCTACCTTCCTCTGCCACCTAAGTGCGGGGATCAAACGTGTGCGCCACCACACCCGGATCTACTGTGTATTTGAAATGAAAAAATGCAGCCAGCCTGATCTACAGAGAGAGTTCCAGGACAGGCTCCAAAGCTACACAGAGAAACTCTGATGTGGAAAACCAAAATCAAAAAAAAATTAATTAATTAATTAATAAAACGATCCAGCTACTCCCCCATTGAATCACTCCAGAAAAAAAAAAAAAAATCAAGGAATATAGTTATTCCCACTTTTCACCAACAGCAAAGTTGCAAAAGGAAAAATTCAAAAGTTAATCCACTTTTTCCTGCTGCCAGGCAATGTCTCATATATATATATTTCAGGCTGGCCTTGAACTCACTAGTATCCAAGGCTGTTCCCAAACTCCTGATCCTCCTGTTACCTCCCAACTGATGGTATTACAGGAATACACCATCACACCCTGGTTAAAGCTGTTCTTGAATTAGGAAATTAAGACTAAGAAGACAAGGAAGATTCAGGTAACCAACAGGAACTGAGACTGTGGATAAGACCACAGGGTAGAGTAAGGCGTGAGATGGACCTGATTCCAGTGAGCGCAACCAGAAAATGTTAGGTCTCATGGGGCATCACTCTGTCGTGGAGTGCAGTGCTTTCCTGGCACAGCGTGCACATACCCTTGGGAACAATCTCCAGCACTGAAGAAAGCGAAGAGAAAGGCCAACAAACAGACGTGTGTGTGTGTGTGCTTGTTGCGTGGACAGGTGTGTGCCATGTGTGTTTGTGTAGGTGGAGTTTTTTGACAGGGTTCCAGGCTGTCTTGGAACTCTTTGTATACCAGGCTAGCCTCGAACTCACTGAGATCCACCTGTTTTTACCTCCCAAGTGCTGGAATTAAAGGCGTGCGCCACCAGTGTCCCACCATACCACCACCACCTGATGCAGGGAAAATTTTTTGTTGGGACCCCCAGCTCCCAAATCACCAAACAGAGACTTATTACTAATTATTAATGCTTGGCTGATAGTTTAGGCTTATTCTTAACTAGCTCTTATTACTTGAATTGGCCCATTTCTACTTATTTCCTTGCTGCCACGTGGCTTATGGCTTATTACCTCATTTGTATATGTCCTGCTTCCTCTTCTTCTGGCTGGTGCCTCTCTGCCCTTCTCTTCTTGTCCTAGCATTCTCTCTCTCTCTCTCTCTTTTTTTCTTTTTTCTTTTTTTGGTTTTTCGAGACAGGGTTTCCCTGTGTAACAGTCCTAGCTGTCCTGGAACTAGCTCTTGTAAACCAGGCTGGCCTCGAACTCACAGGGATTTCACGGGGATTCACCCGCCTCTGCCTCCCAAGTGCTGGGATTAAAGGTGTGTGTATTTTTTAAAATAGGTAGTTCTGTTAGAGCATTTATAAAGAAAATTTAGAGCTGGGCAATGGTGGTGCACGCCTTTGACTGAAGCACTCGGAAGGGAGACACCGGTGGATCTCTGTGAGTTTGAGGCCAGCCTGGTCTACAAGAACTAGTTCCAGGACAGGCTCCAAAGCTACAGGGAAACCTTGTCTTCAAAAACCAAAATAAATAAATAAACAAATAAATAAATAAAGGTGTGTTCCACCCTCGTTAGGCTAACGCAGGGAATTTTGAAGGATTTTCCCCCCTCATCTTGGCAAAGTTTGCTAGATACTTCCTTTTGCATCTTGCTGATCCAGTTTCTAAAACATACTGCAGCAATTGAGGCAAGGACAGGTTGTTTTTTG
>NC_022016.1:50987210-50987842 GCF_000317375.1 Microtus ochrogaster | reverse complement strand
TTTTTTCTTATTTATCTATCTATCTATCTATTTATTTATTTAATTTATTTATGTTTTTTGAGACAGGGTTTCTCTGTAGCTTTGGAACTTGTCCTGGAACTAGCTCTTATAGATTGGGCTGGCCTTGAATTCACAGAGATCTGCCTGCCTCCCAAGTGCTGGGATTAAAGGTGTGTGCGGCCATCAGTCAGCCCTTTTCTTTTTGGGGGTGTGTGAGTGTTGTCCACAAGCAGAGGCAAGAGGAGGTCACTGGGTATTTTCCTTGATTGATCTCTGCTTTATTTCCTTGAAACAAGTTCCTTCATTCAATAGTTTTTCAGCTAGGTTGGTTAGCCAGAAAGCCCCAGGGATCCTCTTGCCTGTCTCGCTCCCCCTCCCCCAGAACTGATCTTACAGGTCATCTGTATGGCTACAGCCAGCTTCATTCTCTTTTTTGGTTTAATATATGTTTCTATATGCCGGGTAGTAGTGAAGCATGCCTCTAATTCCAACACTTGGGAGGCAGAGGCAGCCGGATCTCTGTGAGTTTGAGGCTAGCCTGGTCTATGAGATCTAGTTCCAGGACAGCCAGGACTGTCATACAGAGAAACATTGTCTCAGAAAACAAAATATATATATATATATATATATAT
>NC_022016.1:50986101-50987110 GCF_000317375.1 Microtus ochrogaster | reverse complement strand
TATAATATAAATATATAATATAATTGAAGAAAATAAGTCATTGGGTCACAGATACTAAACCATATAATTGTCTCCATAGTTATTTTCAGGGTAGATGATATTGACGACGTGAAGTTATCAAGCCTGTGTGGTGTCCCATACTCACAATCTCAGCACTCGGGAGGTAAAGTCAATAAGGTAAAGAGTTCAAATCCAGCATGAGCTGTAGAATAAGATCCTATCTCAAAAATCACATGTCAGGGCTGGCAAGATAGAGTGAAGTGATTGCCACCAAGCCTGAGGAGCTGGGCCTGGGTGGAAGACAAGAGCTGCTGCATCCTCTGCCCTCACACTTCTGCAAGGGCGGAACATTCCTGCACAAACACACACTAGATAAATAAACAAAATGCAATTAAAAAACAACAACAAAGGCAGGATGGTGGTGATGCATGCCTTTAATTTAATTTAATACAAGTGGGAGGCAGAGGCAGGCAGATATCTGAGTTTGAGTCCAGTCAAGGCTACACAGAAAAACCCTGTTTCAAACAAACACACACACACACACAAACAACAACAACAAAAAGAAACAGAGTTGCCTGGTCAGGATTACAAAGAGAAACCCTGTTTCAAACACACACACACACACACACACACACACACACACAAACAACAACAACAAAAAGAAACAGAGTAGCCTGGTCAGTTGTAATGGAACAGCCCTTTAACCTCAACAATCGGGAGGCAGAGACAAGGAGATCTCTGTGAGTTCAAGGCCAACCTATTCTACACAGTGAGTTCCGTGATAGTCAGGGCTATACAGAGAGACCCTGTTTTAAAAAAAAAAAAAAAAGGTGAATGTATAAAAAAAACATTCAAACAACAACAGCTCAAACCCCACTGTGTAGAGGAGGACAAACACCCAGAGAAGGGGCCAACCATCCTTGGGGGGTACTGCTGATGAGAGCAGCCATGAGGCTGCCAGAGGAGAGGGCTATCTATCCCAACTGCACAGCCAGAGGAGAGGGCTATC
>NC_022016.1:50969103-50986001 GCF_000317375.1 Microtus ochrogaster | reverse complement strand
CTATCCCAACTGCACAGCCAGAGGAGAGGGCTATCCCAACTGCACAGCTCAGAAACCTCAGACCCATCCTTGCCTTGGTCCTCACGAGGAACTGAAAGAAACCTTCAGTTACAGCACTCTGGGTTTCTGACAGAAGGAACTAGCTCTAAGGAACTAAAATTGAAAAGAGAACTAACTGGGTGGCTCAACCTCTGCCATCTAAGCGCCAGCGATGGAGGATTCAGTCGTAGTGACTGACGTCTGAGACCTGGGGTTTGGCCCTAACTCCTTGGATAACTGCCGGAAGGATCTTGAACAAACCTCCAGTTCTCAGAATCTCCAGTTTTGCATGTGTGAGGGAGGTAGAGAGAGAAGTATCAGGGAGTTCAGGGGCAGCTGCAGCAACTGAGAGAGATCCAGGCCAGGCTGGGCTATAGGAGACTAAAAAGGAAAGAAAAAAAATTCAACCATGAAGCATTTCCATTTTGTCCTGTTTGTTTTTATCCTCTCTCCCTTTACAAACATAGTAGTTACAAATATTTGCACATTTTTTTCTGTACTGTTTGATGAGGGATATCATATTCTTTTACTTCTTTTTTTTACCAAAAACATCATTCTTAAACATAGCCATAGCATTATACAACATTATACAACAGCCAAGACCTCTAGCACAGATGTACAGAGATCTCACCCGTGGTTCCTCTCCAACGTTGTCAGTGTCCTAACAACATTCAGCCACTCCTTCCAGGTCCAGAATCAAATCCAAGACCACACATCAGCTTTAGTTTTTTTGTAATTCTTTTTTTTTCAATTAATTAATTTTATATCCTGATCCGTTTCCCCTCCCACTTCCTCCCAGTCTCCCCACTTCCCTAGTTTTTGAGATTCTTTTGTCTCCTTAATTTTTTTTTTTTTTTTTTTGAGACAGGGTCTTACTACTACATAGCTCTGTCTGTCCTGCAATGTGATTGGTCTACCAGGCTGACCTTGAACTCACAAAGATCAGGTCGCTTCTGCCTCCTGAGTGCTGGAATTAAAGGCCTGTACCACCACTGCCTGGCAATGCTGGTTTTTTTTTTTTTTTTTTTTTTGCTTCCTGATCTTCACATGCTTCAACAGATCAGTTATTTCACAAAACGGTTCTCCATTTGGGTTTATTTGACATTTCTTTGTGACTAGGTTCAGTACGTGCAGCTGGTAAAATTACCACTGCAGTCATGTCATGTCTTCATGGTTTCTTTTCTATTTAATGATATTTATGGAGGTGGGTTCATAAGCCACTACCATCAGCATATCAGGATGCCAGTCTTCAGGTGCCTAGACCTGGATACAGGCTAATGTAAGCTGTGTTACCTGGGTGCTGGGAACCAAAACTTGGGTCCTCCGGAAGGGCAGCAAGCATTTGTTTTGTTTGAGACAAGGTCTCTCAGTGTAACCCTTGCTGTCCTGGAACTCACTACATAGTCCAGGCCTGCCTCTGCCTCCTAAATGCTGGGATTAAAGTTACCCTCATTGCTTCTTATAGTAGGCATATAAAGTCATTTTGTTCCAACATGAGGCCCATTAGGTTTGATGACTTGGTCAGGGGGGTATTAGTGAGTTTTCTTCACTATCTTCCCTATATAATTATTTAGTACCCAGTGGAGAAAAACACACCGCCTGTCATCCATGGCTTTTAGCACCCTTGACTTCATCCTTCATCTTCTACACTGCTGGTTCTCAACCTTCCTCCCAGTGCTGCTGTGACTCCCCAGTACAGTTTCTCATGCTGTGGTGAATGCCCCCACACCAGAAAATCATTTTCATTGCTACCTCATTACTGTAATTTTGCTCCCGTTATGAATCCTAATGTAAATATCTGTGGTTTCTGATGGTCTTAAGCAACCCCTGTGAAAGTGTTCTCCTTCCAAACAGGGTCACGACCCACTGGTTGAGAACCACTCTATTCAGCACAGATTCCATACTCAATTATTGTTAGGAAAGATTTTCCCTTCTCCTGCATTTCCACAGTTATTATTTATAATTATGGTTTAATAGACTCTTATTTTATTTCATGACTTATAACCCATTACTATTGTTTTGATTAAAGCATGAATTCTAAACCCTTTTCTGTACCAATTTAAACAGTTGTCAAGCTGGGCAGGGGCGATGCACACCTTTAATCCCAGCACTCAGGAGGCAGAAGCAGGCAGATTCTAAATTCGAGGCCAGCCTGATCTACACAGTGAGTTCTAAGACAGCCGGGTCTGTTACCCAGAGAAACTCTGTCTCTAAGAACAAGCAAGCAAACAAAGAAACCAAAATTACAACTCATGTGCCAGCAAGATGGTTAGGTAGGTAAAGGGGCTTACAGCCAAGCCTGGCAAGCCGTGCTCTTTGCCCAGGACCCACACAGTAGAAGGAACTCTGGCAAATTGAATTCACTGTGGAGGTGAAACTGGCTTTGACTTGCTGATCTTCTCTCCCATCGGCCTTCCAAGGGCTAGGATCGCAGGCTTGTGCCAGCACACGGGCCACCACACACAGCAAATGTCTTTATTAACATGCAAAAATGGGGGTGAGGATGGAAGTATGGTTCAGTTGTTAAGAGCAATTTATTACCCAGCACCCACAGGGCAGTTCACAGCTGTCTGTAAGTCCATCCAGGGTATCCAGTGTTGTCTCCTAGCCTCCTCAGGCACTTGGTGCAAACATATACATGTAGGTAAAACACTTGTACACATAAAATATACATCTCCTTAGGCACACATGTGCTGTACAGAAACACGTGCGGGCAAAACGCTCAGAAACGTGAAATTAATACTAAAAATTAACGTTATCTGTGAGTGCTGGGATTAAAGGCATGCACCATCACCAGCTGGCAAATAAATAGATTGTTGGAGAAGTAGCTCCATAGTTAAGAGCACTGGCTGCTCTTCTAGAGGACCCAGGTTCAATTCCCAGCACCCACATCACAGTTTACAACTGTCTGTAACTCCACTTTCAGAGGACCCAACACCCTCACACATGCAGGTCAAACACCAATATACACTAAAAAAAAAATCATCTAAAATACAGACTGGGGCTGGAGAGATGGCTCGGCAGTTAAGAATATTGACTACTCTTCCAGAAGACCCGGGTTCAATTCCCAGAACCTACATGGCAGCTGATAGTGTCTGTAACTCCAAGATCTAACACCCTCATACATGCAGGCAAATACAAATGCATATAAAATAACAATTAAGAAAAATGAAATGAGGTGGGCTGGAGAGATGGCTCAGCGGTTAAGAGCACTGGCTGCTCTTCCAGAGGTCCTGAGTTCAATTCCCAGCCACCACATGGTGGCTGACAACCATCTGTATTGAGATCTGGCGCCCTCTGGCATGTGGGCATACATCGAGGCAGAATGTTGTATACATAATAAATAAATAAATCTTTAAAAAAAAAAAGAAAAATGAAATGAAACAATCAACTGATGGGCCAGACAGATGGCTCAGAGAGTTAAGTTGCTTGCTGACAAACCCAAGTTCAATCCCCAGGACCTTAGATGCAGAGAACAACATGACCTCCACATATATGCTGTGGCACACACGCACACTAAATAAATTATAATAATAATCATAGAATTAGAGACAGTGGCCAGAATGTCTCTTAGAAGGCTTAGTAATAGAAAGACTTCTCTTCGCTAGGTATCCAGTAGCTGTGCCTTCTTTAACGTTAAGAATGGAAATGATAGCCGGGTGGTAGTGGCGCACGCCTTTAATCCCAGGACTCGGGAGGCAGAAGCAGGCAGATCTTCATGAGTTTGAGACCAGCCTGGTCTACAAGAGAGCTAGTTCCAGGACAGGATCTAAAGCTACAGATCTGTAGCTCTGTCTTGAAAAACCAAAAAAAAAAAAAAAAGGAAATGTTTAAGAATTCAGTTTAGCGAGGCATAGTGGCACATGCCTTTAATCCCAGTACTAGGGAAGCAGAGACAGGTGGTTTTCTGTGAGTTCCAGGCCAGCCTGGTCTACATAGTGAGCTCTGCTCCAGGATAGCTAGAGACACCTAGTGAGACCCTATTTCAAAAAGACAAAAAAACAAATCACCACCACCACCAACAACAAAAAGATCGGAGGTAGAGAGCAATGAGAAAGACACCCAATGTCATGTTCTAGCCTCGAAAATGCACACACTTGCACATAAACTAACACATATGCACCAAAAAGAAAGAACAGCTCTGGTTTACAGGGCTGAGGATACAGCTTAGGTTATCTGAGACCTGGTCTCAAATTAAAAAACACAAAAAGTCCCAGTGTATCCAGAAGTAATCTTGCATACCTGTGATCTCACAACTTGATAGTGTGAGGCAGGAGATCTGCCATAAATACAAGGCCAGTCGGAGATAGTGAGTTCCAGATCATTCTTAACTACTGAGTGAGACCATGGTGAGAGAGGAGGAGGAGGGGCAGAGGAGAGGAATCCAGATTTCCAGTTAGCGGGGCGCTGGGATGTACACATTAGATAGGAAGGTAAGGTTTTAAGTTTGAGACCAGCTTGCGTTACAGTAAGATTTTTTTCTCAGAGAGATAGATAGATAGAGTACTTCCCTAGCATATATGGAGCCTTGAGTTAAATGCCCAGCGCCTAAATGAAAGAGTAATGCATCTTGCTTGGGCACAATAGGACAGAAGCTCATGGTAGGGCCTGGATTCCAGCCTGAGCCAGCTGACTACATTTGTTTTTTTGTGTTATTTTTTCCTAGAAATTAGACTCTTTTTGTTTGAGGGGCTATGTGCATTTTCACATGTGTGTGTATCCCGTGGGAGGCAGTTCCCAGGAGGTAGCCATCTTACTTTTCAGATATTGTTTTTGGCCCTCACTGTGACCTGTGGTTCACTGTGACAGGTGCTTGATATTACGCTGTCAGTTTCTCCCTGCTAGTACTAAGATTACAAGTATCTGCCCCGTGCCTGGTTGGTTTGTTTTTTTCCATGTGGAATTGGGAGTTTGAACTCAGCTCCCTATGCTTGGGTGGCAAGCTATACCAACTGAGCTATCTTCCCAATCCTATTTTTCTGCATTTATTCAGCCTGTGTTTGCATGTGTGTGTCCATGTGCTGCAATACACACGTGGAGATGGGAGGACAACCTGTAGGAGTTGGTCCCCGCCTTCCACCACGTGCCTTCCAGGCCTGGTCTGCAGATTTGGCCAAAAGCACCATCACCCGCCGAGTCAGCTCACTGCTCCACCCTTTGCCCACCTTTCCTTCTGAGTTCCACTCTTTTTTTTTTTAATATTTATTTATTTGTTATATATACAATATTCTGTCTGTGTGTATGCCTGCAGGCCAGAAGAGGGCACCAGACCCTATTATAGATGGTTGTGAGCCACCATGTGGTTGCTGGGAATTGAACTCAGGACCTTTGGAAGAGCAGGCAATGCTCTTAACCTCTGAGCCATTTCTCCAGCCCGAGTTCCACTCTTGTGGGACATTTGTACACTGTGTGAAGATATATTGCTGTGGTTGGTTTACTAAAGAGCTCAATGGCCAATAGCTAGGCAGGAGGTATAGACAAGACTTCCAGGGAGAGAAAGGAAGAGGAGGAGGAATCAAGAGGCAGAAGCTAGGAAACACAGGAAAGAAGAGGGTTAAATGGAAGAGGGGAAACACCCTGTGATAGAAAATTCATTCATTCATTCATTCATTCATTCATTCATTCATTCATGCCCGGCAATGCTTAAACATGCCTGGGCAGTCCGTGTATGGCAGTTCTCCAGGTGCTCCTATCCTGGGCAGTTCCACAGTCTTCCTCTATGCTGTCTATCCAGCGGTTTTGGGCCTTCCTCTTCACTTTATCCCGTGCACTCCTCCAAGCAGCGCTGTCTTCGGGTATCTGCTGTCATTCATTCTCATAACATAGTCGAAGTACCTGAAGTGCCTTGTACCCTGTAGTTTACTTCCTTCCGTAGATGGAGATGTTTCTTAATGTTATCGCTGTGCAGTCTATCCCTTCGTGTGACGCCTAGAATCCTGAGGCATGCATCTCAATCACATTCAGCCGCTGTTCAGAGTTATAAAGAAGACAGCTCAAGACAAGTGTCTTATATACTTGTAATTTTGTTGTTGTCGTTATGTCTCTTGCTAACCAAACAATAGACAAGAACACATGATAAACCATAGATTTATATAAACGGGTTAATTTCAGCTATGAAAGCTAATTAGGAACAAGCCTAAGCTATAGGTCAAGCTTTCATACTTAATAAGAAGTCTCTGTGTGATTTGTGAGCTGGTGGTCCCAAGGAAAGTCCGAGAAGACCCTCTGCAGCCCAGGCTGGGCTTGAATTATGCCTCTGTGGTGCTGAAACTGCAGATGGGAGCCAGAGAATCACACAGTCCCGCTGCTCCCGCAGCTCTTGGTGCTGCATAAATCAAGCAATTTGACTCTAATGTCTCCAGGACACCATTGCAGGTTGAGTATCCATGTAATAACAACATACAAGAGTTCTGGAAATTATCGCTAGATTTGATAAGAATATATTTTCATATGTAATTTTTTTCATTTTACTAAAGAAGACAGTACTCTTGACAGTCTTCCAATTTAACTCCTGAATTTAAATGTTAGAAACAAAATAGGTTCGAGCTGGAAACCTAGCTGCATTATCTCAGCGTAGCTCCTAAGAACACTGGTTTATAGACTAGAGTACCACAGCAACACGCCAGCTGCACAGACCTCAAACACCCAAGCAGGAGCCCTGTGGAATCTTCTGGTGCCTGTAAAATCACATGCGATTCCAGGCCTGGCGGAGAATATCTGTATTGTCAGCCTCAGGAACCTGAGGCAGGAGGATCGCTGTTTGAGGCTAACCTTAGCTACATAGCAGGTCCTAAGCTAGTCCCAGTTAGAGTGAGACCTTGTCTCAGAAAAAAAAAATAATTAAAGCTCTCTGAATTGGTAAAAAAAGTATTTAGTTTTCTTAAATGGGTGTAGAAACTCACACTTTTTCGTTTTTTTTTCTTTTTTTATTTATTTTTTCCCCGTTTATTTATTTGTTAAAGATTTCTGTCTCTTCCCTACCACCTCCTCCTATTTCCCTCCCCCTCCCCCAATCAAGTTCCCCTCCCTTGTCAGCCCATAGAGCTATCAGGGTTCCCTGCCCTGTGGGAAGTCCAAAGACCACCCACCTCCATCCAGGTCTAGTAAGGTGATTATCCAAAAACTGCCTAGGCTCCCACAAAGCCAGTACTTGCAGTAGGACACACTTTTTGTTTTGTTTTGTCTTTTGAGACAAGGTTTCCCTGTAGCTTTGGAGCCTGTCCTGAAACTCACTCTGTAGATCAAGCTAGCTTTGAACTGGCCTGCCTCTGCCTCCCAAGTGCTGGAATTAAAGGTGTGCACCACCAATGAACTTGGGCAGCTACAGTAAAAGCACTGTCATAAATTTGGTTTCGTTTTTGGTCATCCAAACAAGGACAGAGAAGGGAAGATTCTGGAGACTTTCCCGACCAGACAGTCTAGCTGAATTGGCAAACTTTAGGTTTAACGGGAGACCCTGTCTCAAGAAAATATGACAGTGCACACCTTTAATCTCAGCACTCGGGAAGCGGAGGAAGGTGGATCACTGAGAGTTCGAGGCCAGTCTGGTCTACAGAGCAAATTCAGGACTATACAGGGCTACACAGAAACCCTATCTGGAAAAAAACCAAAACTAAATGAAAGAATAAAACAAAAGTGAAAAAAAAAACCCTCCATATTTTCAATGTTTGCAATGAGATCCTCAAAACAGCTAAATATGAAATAATCAATCCCTAAATATGTATAATGCAACATAAGTCTTCTGTTCCCTTAAATTTCTGGTTATGGATTGCCAGATGGTTTAGCAGGGAAAGGCACTTGCCTAAGAACCTGGTCAGAATTAAATTCCCAAGAATCCACATGGTGGGGAGATTCCCACAAGTTGTCCTCTGACCTTCAAACAATTTGAACTAGAGTGAACACACACACACACACACACACACACACTCATACATATGCGCACGTGCATGCGCATGCGTGGGGAGACATTTAAAAATAAGCAAATTCCTGATTATAGCTTTTAAGTTTGTCACAAAACAGATTTACTACACTTAGGTTTTCAAGATTATCTTGGCATCTATCAATTCCCTAGCAAGCCTCTGTGGACTTGAGCTAACCATAATTAGACCTAGCCTTCCAAGGAAGAACTGACCCTGGGGACATGGGAGTGTTCCAGAACAGAAGACCAATGGGTCACCGGGAGGTGGTGGCGCAAGCCTTTAATCCCAGCGCTTGGGAAGCAGAGACAGGAGGATCTCAGTGAGTTCGAGACCAAGCTCAGCTACAAAGCAAGTTCCAGGATAGCCATGTCTGTTACACTGAGAAAACCCTATCTTGAAAAACCAAGGGGGGGGGGGGACCAACAGTTCTAAAAGGAAAAGTTCCCTTTGAAGACAGTAGACAGGGTGGCTGAGGAAGGAGGTTCAGGAGTTCAAGGTCAGCCTCAGGCGTCTGTTGTCTCTACCTCCCCCCAAATAGTGAGATTTATGTTGTTGCTGTTGTTTCGGGGGTGGGGGTATACATTCTTTGAAAACCTTTTCAAACGCAAAGAAAGGTCTCTGGTCTTAAGTGGAGGAGAGAATAACAGAACTACAAAATCTAAGAAAAATACTATATGTTATGTTTAAAGATGACTAAACTAAAACAGTGGGCTAGTAGCAAGCAGTTGGTAGCAAGCACCAGGCCCTGGAATCGGATTCCCAGCCCTGGGGACGAGGAGGCGGGTACAGAAATTCAAGGTCATCCTGAGCTAGAGTTGGAGGCCAGCCTGGGCTAAAAGCAAACAAGAAATCTTTAGCAAATGACTCCATTAGCCTTTCGCTTGTGACTTGGGGTCAACTGCTTCACTGACGATCGCTAAGTGGGCTGCTGTGAAAGGAGGGACCACAGGGTCCCAGGAGGGTAAGGGCTGGTGATGAAGTAGCTTAAATTGTGCAAAGTCGAGATAGCCTTCCAGTATGGCTGGTCCCGCGCTTCGTTTTCGGGAAGGCTCCAGGGGCCCTAAGGAGTCGACCTTGAGTTCCCCGTCTGCGAAAAGGGGGCGGACTAGGCAGAGGGAGCCGGGGCACAGGGAGGGAGGTGCCGCGCCCGCAACGGAAAGCAGCCGCGAGGCTCCGCAGTTTGCAGGAAGTGCTTCAGGCTTGGGAGGGAGACGGAGGGCGGAGGCGGGAATGTGAAAGCCGAGTCCTCGGCTGCGGAGTTTGTACCGGAGCTCGGCAGAGGCGGGGCGAAACTGGGGTGAAGGGGTTAGCCAGTGGACGGGCCCGACCGGCCACCTCCCCCGAGGGCAGCGCGCGGGCTGCGGGGGAGGCTCGGAGGTGGCGGCTGAGCGCCGTGGGGGGAGGGGAGCGGCGAACTCGCTCGGGAAAGGGGCGGAAAGCGCGCGCCCTCCCCGCCGCACGCATGCGCACCGCGCTCCGCCGGCAGGCTCGCGGCCGCTGAGCGGCCAGCACCGACGGCGCGCACGCTGGCAGAGGAGGAGCCGTGCCGCCCTCCCCGCGACGCGCGGCCCCCCGAGGCCTGCAGGGGGCCCCTAGAGGGGGCGGGCGGACACCTGTTTCTTCAGTTGGGGGTTAGGGAGCCGAGGCGGGGGACGCGGGCCCTCCCCTTCCCCCACGACGAGCGGGGCGGGAGGTCCGGGGCGTGTTACCGCGAGTCCGCTCCGGGTTTTCCCGCCCACTTTAACTCTGTGAGCGCTTCGACCGCGCGGCGCTTCACTCCAGCGGGCGCGCCCGAGCCCTCGGCCGGAAC
This sequence comes from Microtus ochrogaster, assembly GCF_000317375.1. Classification (NCBI taxonomy): domain Eukaryota; kingdom Metazoa; phylum Chordata; class Mammalia; order Rodentia; family Cricetidae; genus Microtus; species Microtus ochrogaster. Next base: position 50,976,233 of record NC_022016.1, on the reverse strand, counting down.
TCGTTGTGCCACCCCCTCACATTCCCCCCACCCCACCGGAACGGAAAGTGAGCTCGCACCCCTCTTCGCCCTCCAGTGTCCCCGTTCCGGCCTCCATTGCCTATGTCCTCAGGGTTCCCACCCGGGCAGTTCCTGAGAGGCCCCCCGACTCAGGACGCGCGGAGGAACTACTTAACGTGTCCGTGCGCCCGGCGGTGCGGGGCGCTCGGAGCTCTTCCTGGAAACTCCCGCCTCGGAGCGCCAGGAGTGCCGGCCGGCCTGGGGGGAGGGGTGCGCGCCAGCCCCCCCACCTTCCCGGGGGAGGGCTCGGCGTCCCCGCCCTTCTCCCGGCCGAGGGGAGGGGCGGGCGGGGGAGGGGAGGGCGCGGAAGCCGAGGTGGGGGGCGCTTCCCGCCCCACCCCGCCTCCAGAACAACGGGTTCCCGCTGCTGCCCCCTGCCGCCCGCCGCGGCTTCGACGGAGGCGTCGGGGAAGGGGGGGGCGCCGCTGCCGTGGGAACCGGACCCGGCACGCACGCTCTAAACCTGCCCGGGGTTCCTGTCGGAAAACTTGCGGCTACTTTCGAGAAGCTGGTTGCGGCCACTCTGGCCCAGGCAGCCGGAGTTGGCCACATGTCACTTACTCTCTTGTACTTTAAAACAACGGGGAACGGTCTGGGGCGAAGCGTTGCGCGGCTCTCACTCCGGAAACCAAAGTACTGGTTGTGGGGGGTTTTTAAAGGGCTACCAACCGCGGGAACTCGGGGTTGGCAGTTGAGACCATTTTCCTCAGCTTGTGCGTACACAAAAGTCAAAATCGGGAAGGGTGATTGCAGCCCGCATGACTGCGTTTCCTTGACTTTGTGCTTGGGGGGGGGGGATAAAACCTCGTGGCCTCTAAAAGAGGTACGCCGCTTTCTGAATCCGAGAGCGAGAAATATAATTCGAGAGAGCTTGGAAAAGTTCAATGAGCAAGCTACATTTCGACATTTCCCAGATTTTGCAATATTTAACTGGATTTGTGCCAACTTGCTGCCAAATTATAAATTTCTCAAGATGAAGGGTGTTCAGCCAAATTGCTGCCAGGCCCCGTAAGCAGAAGCAGGCACGAACAGCACTGGCTTAATTACACCTTTTCTTTCTCTCGCAGCCTTATTTAATTCGCCGCCAGATGAAGTCCTCATCCCGGGTGTCACTAACTGGCCCTTTTCTGGGGCTGAACAATCACACCCTTCCCATGCCTCAGTAGCTCCTAGAATTGTCTAAACCGTCACCCTCTGGTTCCGTTTTCTAGTCGATCTTGTCCTAAAATGCAACCCAGTCAGGTAAATTCTTTTCTTTCTCGGGGTCTGAAAAATAAAGACGACAGAAACAAACATCAGACTTGCAAGAAAATGTTGTTCTCTTAAGAAGAAAGGTTTAGGCCAAGAGACCAAATTTGTTGTTTAACGTGAACCCCTGAAGGGGATTAGGCGTAGTGAGCTTGAATGCGGTTAAACCAGCTTAATCACTTTCTTTGTTCTGGCTGTTCCATTTACTTAATGTGTTTGAAGGTGATTTGACACAACTTTAAACTAATTTCTTCGATGTTAGTGTAGTCTGCCCACGAACCGTGCTTGCATTATGACAAGGTATAAGCTGCCTGTGGGACCCTTGACATTTTCTAGAATTCTGTGTCGAGCAGCTGTGGTGATTGAGAGATAAAAAGGGAAGCTTGGAAGGGAAAGGAGAGGTCATGTTTTCTTTTCTTTTTTTTTTTTTAACCTGAAGACTTTAACCATTTAGCCCACTCTTGTTAAATCCAGCTCGGCTCCACGTTTGCTTATTTTTGTCTGAAATGGGGTTTTTTTTGTTGTTGTTGTTTGTTGTTGTCGTCGTCTCTGTTTGGTTTATTGTCTTCCAACAGGCAGGAAAGGAAGCTCTAACTTCTGCTCTGGTAGATTCCAGGACCTCTAGCCTTTACTCTTCCTCTTAAATAACAATTGTACCCTACTCCTTGCTAACACCAGATTGAGGGGCATTCATTCACAAATGACTCCTGAGCCTCTGTAGTGTCTGCTTCCTTTAAGCCAAAACCTCCATACCAATGCTTAAAGACCCCAAGCTTGCAAAGATGCAAGCAGAAAAACCCCAGTGCCTGGGAGAAAGAATCTCGATTCTGTTGTACCTTTAAATCTTTTTACAATGTGAGGGAATAATAATAGCTGTTTTTAACTGTGAGAGCTAGACCTTGTTCTAAATGCTTCAAGTAATTGTACTCCTCTCAGGTACAAGAGGTGGCCACTGTTGCTGCCACCGTTCTACAGATGGAGCAGTTACCAGGAACACCCAGCCTGAGAACAACAGATCTAGGATTTGAATACAGGCTGTTTCCAGCTGCTTCCTGTCACCCAAGCTGATCCTCATTTAACTGTCCGTGGAAAGAACAGTGACTCTCAATTCTCCACTTTTCCACGGAGGATGTCATCTATAATGTGAGCAGCTCCTTGGTTAGGCCAGGCATTTTTCCTATGGAACTTCAAGAAAGTGAAATTTGAGACCTGCTTAGAGGAAGCATTCCCAAATCAGATTACTGTCTTGGAAACTAGCCTCCGACTGTCAGCATGTGCATTATGAGTGCTAACCAGGAGAGATAGCGTCCCGACAGCGGCACAGTGGTGCTTTGGGACATGCCTACCACCTGTTAAAAGAAGCAAGCCGCTGGGAGGACAGCTTGGTACTCTTAGGCTAGTGCAGGTAGAGGTCAGAAGTGAAAGTGGGAAGAGAGGAGGAGATGGAAGACTCGAGAAAAATTAGTGTAGTGTATATGCACTTGGGAATCTGTAATCCACTGCAAAGAATAAGGATCAAGGTCATGCAGAAGAGTGCATGTGGGCGTGTTGTGACAGAGCCACAAAGGGAACATAAACATGAAAACTCAGCACAAGGCAGGGAAGGTGTTGGGGAGTCAGAATGGCTTTTCTCTCCAAGTGGAGCTTTGGAACAGGAGTAATTGTAGATTGGATTAATGGAAATACAGCCTCCGGAACAGCAGGAAAAAGCCGCTCTCAACCCTGTTAGACCATTTCTAAGCAACACATTTTCCTCTATGTGATGTGTAATGAAAACATCTGAAGCCGGGAGAAGGCTTGAACCCTGCCTGACCAAGAAAGTTGGATTCATGAGTGATGGAAAGCGATTAGATTTATTAGGTATGGTGTGGTTGCATGAGCCTGTAATCCTAGCACTATGGAGGCAGAAGCTGGAGGATCACTACAGGTTTGAGGCCAGCCTGATCTATATAACAAGTTCCAGGCTAAGACCCTGTCTCAAAAAGGAATCTAACTTGATCAGGGCCAAAGCAGGGCTCTAGAACAGATGGGATGGAACTTTAGACACATATTCTAGTTTAGAATAAGGAAGAGGTCCTGTAAATATAATCTAGGCCATCTTAGAATGGAACAAAGTCTGTATGACTAGCAGCACTGGAAATGTATATTATCGGGAGCCTATGTGACACTGTGCCTGTCCCAACATGTGCCATTTTCTGGGATACTATAGAAAGTGGGAGAACAATATAACCTGTCTCATAAGGCTGTTGAAAAGCATAGGATTAACACTGTTTTGGTTTTTTTTTTTTAAGATTTATTTATTTATTATGTATACAACATTCCTTCCATGTATGTTTGTATGCCAGAAGAGGGCACCAGATCTCCTTATAGATGGTTGTGATCCACCATGTGGTTGCTGGGAATTGAACTCAGGACCTCTGGAAGAGCAATCAGTGCTCTTAACCTCTGAACCATCTCTCCAGCCCTGTTTTGGTTTTTTTAAAGATTTATTTTATTTATATATACAGTGTTCTGTCTGACGAGAGAGAAGACATCAGATCTCATTATAGATGGTTGTGAACCACCATGTGATTGCTGGAAATTGAACTCAGGACCTGTAGAAGAGCAGCCAATGCTCTTAACCTCTGAGCTATCTCTCCAGCCCCCCACTGTTTTATTTTTCCAGAAACAGTTTCTCTGTGTAGCCCTGTCTGTCCTGAAACTTGCTTTGTAGACCAGGCTGGCCTCGAACTCTCAGAGATCCACCTGCCGCTGCCTCCCGAGTGATGGGATTAAAGGCGTGCAGCACCACCACCCAGCAATTAGCTTTGTTTTACAGTCTACAGATAAAACGTTTTTGAAATTCTAGGGCTCCATTTGTTCATCTTGGTGTTTTTGCTGGAGATGAAGGCAGCACCTTGCACATGCTAGGCAAGCACTCTATGCGGGAGCTGCATCTCCAAGTCTTTACATTTTGAAAGAAAGTCTAACCTGGGCAGTGGCACATGCTTTCATCCCAGTACTTGGAAGCAGATCTTTAATTCCAGCTGAGAGGCAGCTGGATCTCTGTGAGTTTGAGACCAACCTGATCTACAAAGTGAGTTCCAGGACTGCTAAGTGTGTTACACAGAGAAACCCTATCTCAAAAAAACAGAAAAGAAAAAACAAAAAGGAGAGTCTCACTACATACAATGCTACCATAACAACCTCTAAGGTTCAGAATGTGTGACTTTATCAGAGCATTTTTTTTTTTCAAGACAGGGTTTCTTTGTGTAGCCCTGGCTGTCCTGACAGCCACTCTGTAGACCAAGCTGACCTCCAACTCAGAAATCTGCTTGCCTCTGACTCCTTAGTGGTGGGATTAAAAGCATGTGCCACCACTGCCCAACTGAGAGCAATTATTTGATCTTGTGCTTATAGATTGATTTATTATATTTTGAGGCCAGGTCTTCCTGTGTAGTCCCTGCTGACTTGGAACTTGAGATCATCCTGAGACCTCTGCTAGGCAAGCAGTCTACCATTTGTGTGTGTATTTTACTTCTGGGAAAAAGCAAACAAAATTAGGCATGGATGCATTGGAGAAATAGCTCAGCAGTTAACAGCACTGGCAGAAAACATGGGTTCATATTTTAGCACCCACACAGTAGCTTAAAACCACCTGTAGCACTGCTGGGGATGGTGGTACAGGCCTTTAGTCCCAGCAGAGGCAGGCAGATCTTTGTAAGTTCAAAGCCAGCCTGGTCTAGAGAGTGAGTTCCAGGACAGCCAGGGTTGTTAATACAGAGAAACCCTGTCTCGAAAAAAAAAGGAAAAAAGAAAACAAAAAGTAGTGACTGCCATATACCTCCCTCCCCCATTTTAGTTTTTTTTAAAAGATTTATTTATTTATACAACATTCTGCCTCGATGTATGCCCGCATGTAAGAACATGGCACCAGATCTCAGTACAGATGGTTGTGAGCCACCATGTGGTTGCTGGGAATTGAACTCAGGACCTCTGGAAAGAGCATCCAGTGCTCTTAACCTCTGAGCCATCTCTCCAGCCCCCCTCCCCGATTTTAGGTGTTCACTAGAGGACCATAGCTTAAACTTGATTTGTCCTATAGAAAGAAACCGGCTTTAACAGAACTGTTGAGTGTCCTTGCTGCCAACACAAGGTAAAAATCATTTCACTTCTCTCTCCTTCCCTTCTGTTTTTCTCTTCATGCTTTAATTATTTTGACACCAGGCTGTACAAAAGTAATTTAAAATTAAAATGTCTGACACTTGGAGGCTGGCAGAACCTGATTCTGAACCCTGCCCCCTCTCTGGGGCAGCCAGAAACCATCTTTCATTGGCTACTGGTCCTGTAGCAGCTGATGAAGGGCCCAGGAAACACATCCAACAATTAATTTGCTAATTTAGTTTTCTGTCTAATTTGAAACCAGAAAACCCTCAATCACCCAGGAGCCTGGCTCTCTGGCTCCAGTGCTGGCTTCTGAAACTTCCTGTCTTGTAGCTCTCAGAGAAACAGAAAAGGAGAGATTTTACCTTGTTAGGCACATAACATTCTCCAGTGTGTCTTCTAGTGGTGTTCTGTAGGGTCATAGTTCACAAGTAGTGTTACCAGGAGAACTGGAAAACAATATATTCAGAAAGTGTTCAGTGTGGTCAAACTGCTTCCTGAATCATGGGGAATTTTCAGACTAATATGTGTTCAGGATTTAGAAAAGTCAGGTTTCTGACATCTCAGATGGGTCCCTGGCATAGAGGCAAGCATGGCTCTGAATGGCCATGCTGTGGTCAGTCAGCCTCCTTGCGAACATTCCTGATAACTTCATTGGGATGAGGGGCAGAGAAGTTGTGTGAGACTAGAGAAAGTGGCATCAGTGTGGGATGGGACTGCAGACTTAGGCAGCCTTTCGCGGACCCTCACTGGCCTTTGCCTTCTGGACGGCTCAGCCAAGAAGCAGTGGTAGGATTCACGCTCAGATACACTGCAGAATCTGCCCCTGCTGCCACTTGGAGAATCCTTTGCTGTTAGTGGCCTCATCTGCTTCCTCTATTCCCACCCCAGGCAGGTTGAACTCTTCCGCCTGATGTCTTACATCTTCTATATCTTGGCTCCACCAATCCCTAATTGGAGCTGCTCATGAGTACATATTCAAGTCTGGCGAGACTCCTTGTTCTCAGAACATACTGCTCTGGCTCTGCCTCCAAATCCTTTCCATTTCCCATTTCCTAGTGACTTTCCTCCCTGTGCCCCTGGTGCCTTCACTCAGATGCTTTCTGAGCCCTGAGTCTCACTTCTTCCTCTTCCCCAGCACTGAGTCTCTCTTCCTGCTTTCACATGGGTAGTGATGTACCAAACTGTTGACCATTTGGATAAAAGTCATTTGTAATTTTTTTCCTTTTTTTTTTTTGGAGACAAGGTTTCTCTGTGGCCTGTCATGGAACTAGCTCTTGTAGATCAGCCTGGTCTCTCTCTAAAACTTTTGTTTATTTGTTTTTCTGCAATAAGGTTTCTCTGTTGGCACTGCCCCCCCCCCCCCGACTCGCTTTGTAGACCAGGCAAGTTCTCTCTAACTCACCAAACTCTGCCTGCCTCTGCATCCCAAGTGCTGGGATTAAAGGTGTATGCCACCAATGCCCAGCCTTAAACTTTTTTTTTAAAGATTTTATTTATTATGTATACAACATTCTGCCTCCATGTATGCCCGCATGCCAGAAGAGGTCGCCAGATCTCATTACAGATGGTTGTGAGCCACCATGTGGTTGTTGGGAATTGAACTCAGGACCTCTGGAAGAGCAACCAGTGCTCTTAACCACTGAGCCATCTCTCCAGCCCCCAGCCTTAAACTTTTT
>NC_022016.1:50968021-50968788 GCF_000317375.1 Microtus ochrogaster | reverse complement strand
TTTTTGAGACAGATTCTCACTCTGTAGTTCAGGTTGTCCTTGAACTCACTACTTACACCAGGCTGACCTTGAACTCACAGAGATCCACCTGCTTCTGCCTCCCAAATGCTGGGATGAAAGATGTGCACCACTACTCCTGGCTAAGGATTTATTTTTATTCTTGTGTGTGTCTGTGAGGGAGTATATGCACATGTGTCCAGTTGCTCATGGAGGCCAGAAGAAGGCTTTGGATCCCCTGGAGCTGGAGTTAAAGGCAGTTGTGATATGGGTGCTGGGAACTCCGAAGTCAGGGGTTCTATGAGAGCAGACTGTGCACTTAACTGCTTAGGCAGCTCTTTAGCCCCCATTTAGTTATTTCACATCTTAGTTCTGCCTTTCCAAATGAACTGTAAAGTGCCTGTGTTCAGGTCATAGTGCTTGCACTAACTGTGACCACTCACAAAGGTTCCTGCGTCCATCATGACAATCACTGGGTGCTTGTTAAACAGATTAGTTCTAAGAAGATGGTGGGGGAGGGGTGAGTTCCACACTTGGCTATGTAGGGAGACACAGTTTCAAAAGCCAATTCCACATGCCAGCAGATAATACCTCCCTAAGATTCCGTTTTGTAGATGGGCCCCAGAAATCTGTATTTTTTTGTATATACCTTGAGAATGACCAATCGTGGGCTGGAGAGCACTGGCAGCTCTTCCAGAGGTCCTGAGTTCAATTCCCAGCAACCACATGGTGGCTCACAACCATCTGTAATGAGATCTGGTGCCCTCTTC
>NC_022016.1:50965206-50966921 GCF_000317375.1 Microtus ochrogaster | reverse complement strand
CCATCTGTAATAAGGTCTGGTGCCCTCTTCTGGCCTGCGGCATACACACAGATAGAATATTGTATACATAACAAATAAATAAATAAATATTTAAAAATAAATAAACATCTGTACTCAACTACATAAGGAAATGTATTCATATCACATTTGGTGGGAGTAGAGTTCAGTGGTCATGTGTGCTTGGCAAACAATGAAATACTGAAGCAGGGCATGGTGGTGCACACTTTTAATCCCTGCACTCAGGAGGTAGAGTCCAGGACAGTCAGAACTATGTAGAGAGACCCTGTCTCAAAAGGAAAAGGGGTGGGGGGGCGGAGAGGCACTGCCTTTGGGTTAGTCCAGGAGAGGAAGGACTTGTTTGTATTTTACCAGAGCATTCCACACCCAAGCCTGCCCCTAAGGCAGTCTGTTTGCCCCTCTGTAGTACACATTTGGTACATGTGCACAGATCAAGTGGGTAGAACTGTAGTGAGTTGAAATGGAATCATTCCCTGTGCTCCTGCACCAGCTTAGGAATGATGTTTAGAAGGCAGAGGAGTCCAGCATGTGAAAGAGTTGGTCTGATTGTGTCCTAGACACATCTACAGAATTAACAAAGTGACCCTTCACTCAGACCCTGAGTCCAACTCAAGCAGTAAGGGATGGACTCAGTCCTAAACCCCTCCTGGGCATTTGTGCCTCAGAAGGTCCACCAGACATGAGAGGAGAGGGTTATCTTCATATTCCAACCTCACTTGACAGGCAGGCTGCCAGAGGCAAGGATTTGCCCTCAGAGGGCACCAGGACAGTGCTCTGCATCTTCCCAGGTGTCCTCGGTGGAGTCCCTGCTTGCTCAAACTGGAAGAAGGATCACTTCCAGTTGTTTGTTTTTATTTGAGAGGCTAAGACAGCAGTGAGTTTAAAGCCTCTGTGCTACATAACCCCAAGCTAGCCTGGGCTAAACAAGTCCCTGCCTTAAAAAGGAACAGATGGGTTAGGTGTTGGTGTTGGTGTTGGTGCAGGCCTTTAATCCCAGCACTCAGGGGGCAAAGGCAGGCAGATCTCTGTCAGTTTGAGGTCAGCCCCTCGTCTACAGTGAGTTCCAGGACAGCCAGGGCTGTTACACAGAGAAACTTGGAAAATAAACAAACAAACAAACAAACAAACAAACAGAAAGGAGCAGATAGAAGGGGTTGGAAAGGTGAAACGGCTCAGAAATTTAAAAAAAAATAAATCACTTGCTGCTCCTTCATAGAAACCCAATTCAGTTCCCAGAACCCACACTGAGTGGCTCACAACTGCCTATAACTCCAGCTCTAAGGAATCTGGCCTCCATGGGCACAACCAGGTGTCATGCACAGACCCATACATATACATAAATGAAAATAAAGCTTTATAAAAATAAAAGCAGGGGCTGGAGAGATGGCTCAGAGGTTAGGGTACTGGCTGCTCTTCCAGACGACCTGAGTTCAGTTTCCAGCACCCACTTGGCAGTTTATAACTGTGGTTTCAGTTCCAGGACATCCTCATTCAGACACACATTCAGGCAAAACACCAATATACATAAAGTAAAAATTAATTTAAAAAATAACTGAGTGCTGGGCGGTGGTGGCACACGCCTTTAATCCCAGCACTCGGGAGGCAGAGGCAGTGGACCTTAATGAGTTTGATGCCAGCCTGGTCTTTAAAGCAAGTTCCAGGACAGTCAGGACTGTTATACAGAGAAATTCTTGTCT
>NC_022016.1:50963859-50964641 GCF_000317375.1 Microtus ochrogaster | reverse complement strand
GCGTTGCCAGGCAGTTTTTGAGCATGCTTTTAATCCCAGCATTTGGGAGGCAGAGGCAGGTGGATCTATATATGAGTTCAAGGACAGTCTGGTCTACAAAGTGAGTTCCATAAGGACCCTGTCTCTCCCTCCCTCCAAGAAAAAAGTCAAGGAAAAATCTGACTGGGTAGAGAAGACCTCATTGCAGAAGTGGCAGGAGTAAGTTTCCAAAGGAGGCGAGGAAGCAGGCAAGCTGAACTCTGCTCTTATCTGGGATAAGAGAATTCCAGATAACTGCTTTAGTGCCTCTCAAATCCTGGGCGGTGATCTAGGATGTGTAAACCAGTGCCTAAGTCTGCAGTAAATCTATTTGTAAACAGAGCCATCCCTCGACGTTCCCACAGACAGTTACTCATTACAGCGGGAAAGCCTTTAAGCCTCTGCTGAAATGTTCATATCAAAAGGGAATGTTTGCCCAGCGTGGTGTCTCACCCTGCAGTCCCAGCCTGAGAGAGGCAGAAGCAGGAGGATCACTGAGTTCCGAATTTGAGGCCAGCCAGTCTACGTATGAAGTTTTTGTCACACAGAGTAAGGAGTTGTCACTTGTTGATAGCACACTTGCCTTCCATGCATGAAGCCCTGGGTTTGATCCCTAGCATGGCCTAAAACCAGACATGGTGTGGTACAGACCTGTTATCCCAGCACGTGGGCAGTGGAGACTGATGCATCAGCGCAAGCGTGAGGCCAGCCTTCCATACATGAGGCCAAGTCTCCAAAAGCGCAAAAGAAAAGAAAAAAAAAAA
>NC_022016.1:50961941-50963084 GCF_000317375.1 Microtus ochrogaster | reverse complement strand
GGATTGCCAGTTCCAGACCAACCTGAGCAACACGAAGAGAGCAACGCTGTGAGAGAAAAGGAAGTGAAATGTGGGGAGTGGTATGTGGTAGAGCGCCTCCTCAGCTTGTGTGAGTCTGTGGGTACACGCCCTGGCATTAGGGAACATAGGTAAATTTTACATTTCAGATCCAAATAGTATTAGTATGGAGGTATAGTGGAAAAAACTAATATCAGGACCAGGTGTGACAGCTCAGATCTCACCTCTCCGTGAATAAGACTGGAAGATTGCTTCCAGTTCAAGGTCAACCTGAGCTGTGGAGAGTCCCAGAATCAAAACAACAAACACGCTCAGGACTGAGGAGCTGGCTCAGTTCACAGAGTGCCTGCTGAGCAAGGATGAGGACCTGAGTTCAACCCCTGAGCCCACATGTAAAATGACAGGCACGTTGGTGCACACTGGTCACCCCAGCACTGGGAAGGCTGACAGGTAGGTACCAAGACTTTACTGGTCAGTCAGCCTACCCTAGTACTCCATTGTGTAAATGTACCACATCTTCTTTATCCATTCTTCGGTTGAGGGGCATCTAGGTTGTTTCCAGGGTCTGGCTATTACAAATAATGCTGCTGTGAACATAGTTGAGGACGTCATTGTGGTATGATTGAGTGTCTTTTGGGTATATATCCAACAGCAGTATTGTTGGGTCTTGAGATAGATTGTTTCCTAATTTTCTGAGAAATCGCCATACTGATTTTCAAAGTGGGTATGCAGGTTTGTACTCCCACCAGCTTATCCCTGGGTTTTTTTGTTTTGTGTTTTCTTTTCTTTTTTTTCTTTCTTTCCTTCTTTATTTCTTCCTTTCTTTCTTTTTTATTTTCAAGACAGGGCTTGTCTGTGTAGCCTTGGCTGTCTTGGAACTCTGTAGACCAGGCTGGCCTCGAACTCACAGAGATCTTCCTGTTTCTGCCTTCTGAGTACTGGGATTAGAAATGTGTGCCATCACTGCCTGACACGGGACTTGTTTTTTTGAAAATTAGAAATGTTTTATTTATTTGTTTTATTATTAATTATAAATGCTCAAACAATAGCTTAGGCTAATTACTAACTAGCTCTTAAAACTAATTAACCCATATAAAAATTAGAAAACTTTAAAAAAATTTTCTC
>NC_022016.1:50960028-50961181 GCF_000317375.1 Microtus ochrogaster | reverse complement strand
ACAGGGGTGCTCAGTACTGACAGGGGTGTTCAGTACTCACAGGGGTGCTCAGCACTGACAGGGGGTGCTCAGTACTGACAGGGGTGTTCAGTACTCACAGGGGGTGCTCAGTACTCACAGGGGTGTTCAGTACTCACAGGGGTGCTCAGTACTCACAGGGGTGTTCAGTACTCATAGGGGTGCTCAGTACTCACGGGGTGCTCAGTACTCACAGGGGGTGCTCAGTACTCACGGGGTGCTCAGTACTCACAGGGGGTGCTCAGTACTCACAGGGGTGCTCAGTACTCACGGGGTGCTCAGTACTGACAGAGGTGTTCAGTACTGACAGGGGGTGTTCAGTACTCACGGGGTGCTCAGCACTCACAGGGGTGCTCAGTACTCACGGGGTGCTCAGTACTGACAGAGGTGTTCAGTACTCTCAGGGATGCTAAATCCCAGAGAGATTAAGTCTAGCCTTAAGTCACACAGCTAAAATGTGGCAGAGCCAAGTGTTAAAACTCAGGTCTTTTGACTCCAAACAGCGTTTTTCTTCTATCAGAGTTGCCAGTTTCAGTTTCCAAATTAGAATAGCTACCCCCAGCATTCGCTCCAAATCTAAGCAACCTCTCGATGCCCTGTGAAACCACATCTGTCATATAAAAGGGAGAAAAAGCCACAGCGCCATTGGAAAGGTTGCTTGTGAAGTTAAACTTAAAACCAAAGGGCAGACAGCTGGCACAGGTTCCAAGGCACAGGTCCTGAAGGCTGGAAGCCTCAATAGCAGCCGAAACACTATCTGCTTCTAGCACTGGGCTCCTGGACAAGGAATTCGGAGACGCTGAGAAAGAATAGCAAGGAGCTCACTAAGCCCCAACATTTATCAGTACCCGAATTCAAGCAGCCGAGAGATAGAAAGGATGCTTATATTTCTTGAATTTGATTCTTTCTCCCTACTTCCAAAACCACTCCAGTCAAGCAAGACCCTTGTCACTTATTGCTCGAATTTCTCTAAAAGTTGACTATCTGGTTCTTTCTCCCACTTTGGTTTCTCCCCCCCCCTCCGCCCAGTTTTGCCCTCATCTCGTCTCTGAAATTTTTTTTAAAGATAGGGTCTTCTTGTGTAGCCAAGATTGGACTTAAACTTCCTTCCTTCCTTTTTGATTGTTTTTTTTTT
>NC_022016.1:50955193-50959408 GCF_000317375.1 Microtus ochrogaster | reverse complement strand
GCTGTGAGCCACCATGTGGTTGCTGGGAATTGAACTCAGGACCTCTGGAAGAGCAGTCAGTGCTCTTAACCTCTGAGCCATCTCTCCAGCCCCAGGTTGTTTTTTAGAGAGTAACAAATGGCTTCATTAGATTGCCCAGGAAAACCCAGTGACCCTCCTGTCTCTGCCCACCTCAGAGCTGGGGGGTTACAGCCCATGCTCAGGACACCTGACCTGTTGCATGGGTTCTAGAAGCTGAGCTGGTCCTCATGATTGTACAACCCACACCACTGCTCTTGTTTTGAGAAGATTTATTTTTATTTTATGTGTTTCAGTGGTTGCCTGCATGCTGTATGTGTACCATGTGCATTTAGTGCCTTCAAAGACCAGAAGAGGGCATCAAGTACCCTGGAACTAGAGCCACAGGTGGCTGTGAGCTGTTGTGTGGGTGCTGGGAACCAAAACCCCGTCCTTCGCAAGAGCAGCAAGTCCTCCCAACTACTGAGTCATCTTTCCAGCCTCTCGTTGTTTACTTTCTTTCTTTGTTTTGAGACAGGGTCTTGCACTGTAGCCCAGGCTGGCCTTGAGCTTGCGGCAATCTTCCTGCCTTAGCCACTCACTCTGAGTACACAGGCATGAGCCATGATCTCTTTCTTCATCGTGTCCTTCCGTGAATATTGGCATCCCTGCCTAAAACACTCTGTCATCTCTACTGCTGCCACCTGGACCCACCCTGTAATTTCCCTAAATGTTCTCCTTGCTTTTACAAAACCTTGCATTGCTGTCTTCTGTTTCCTGTATAATGTAACACAACTTAGAACATAGATTAACGTAGCTTAAAATGTATGTCATCACTCTACAAAAAACAAACAAACAAAAAACCCTCTTTGTCTGAATAAAGAGCACAGACTCTCCCTTGCTTTACAGAGCCTTACAAAGCCTGCCCTCCACTCCTGCTTTCCTGACCTGCCTCCCACACCTGTCTCTTCTTATTCTCCTAACTCCTCAATCAACTGGTCTCATATCCTGCCTCAGATCCCCTGCATCTACCGTCCTTTCTCTGGAGCACTCCTCCCCAGGTCTGGAGCACTCCTCCCCCAGGTCTGTGTGGTCTCAGATCCCCTGCATCTACCGTCCTTTCTCTGGAGCACTCCTCCCCCAGGTCTGGAGCACTCCTCCCCCAGGTCTGTGTGGTCTCAGATCCCCTGCATCTACTGTCCTTTCTCTGGAGCACTCCTCCCCCAGGTCTGGAGCACTCCTCCCCCAGGTCTGTGTGGTCTCAGATCCCCTGCATCTACTGTCCTTTCTCTGGAGCACTCCTCCCCCAGGTCTGTGTAGTTTGCTCTCTCTCCTGTGCATCTGCAAACTGCCTTCTACTCCAGGATGACTTCCTAGCCATGATGGATTGAACCCTACAGAGAAAAAATAAACCCTTCCCCGTTATTTATTTGCTTCTTTGGACAGGCTCTTTACCTCTCAGCCACGGTTTGCTTGGAACTCTATATGTAAACCAGGTTGACCGCAGACTCAGAGATTTGCCTGCCTCTGCTCCCTGAATTCTGGGATTAAAGGTGGGTATCACAGCCAGGTAGTGGTGGCACACATCTTTAATCCTAGTACTAGGGAGGCAGAGGCAGTGGGATCTCTGCATTTAAGACCAGTCTGGCCTCCAGAGTGAGTTTCAGGACAGCTAGGAATAGAAAGAGAAACTCTGTTTCTAAATAAATAAATTTTTAGAAAATAAAAAAAAAAAAGGAAGGAAGGCCTGGCTCATTTAAGCATTTTATTTTAGTGTTGAGAAAACTAATATACCTGTAAAAAGGAACTTAATTTTATTTTCTGCTTTTAGGACACTGTTCTATCTATCTTCCTATCTGTCTATCTATCTGTCTGTGTGTGTGTGTGTGATGTTTGTGGGCATAAGACGTTAGATAATAACTCAGCAGAGTCAATTCTTTCTCCCCATCTTTATATGACTTAGAGGGATCAAACTTAAGTTAGGTTTGTGTGGTAAATGCAAACTACTGCCATTTTGCCAGTCCAGAAAACTGTTGTTTTGTTGCTGTTATTGTTATTGTTGTTGTTATGTTTTGTTTTTACGGCAGGTGTGTGGTACATGCTTGTGATCCCAGCACCAGGGAAGAATGAAGAGGCAGGAGAGTCCTTGGCTACATAGGCAGTTTGAGACCAGTCTAGACTACATGAGGGAAACAAAAATCCAAACAAACAAATTTAAGAATGGAAGAAAGGTCTGGTTTTTTGTTGTGGTTTGGTTTTTGGTTTTTCAAGACAGGGTTTTTCTGTGTAGTCCTGGCTGTCCTGGAACTCACTGTGTAGACCGGGCTGGGCTGAAAGGTCTGTTTTTAGCTACCTTAACACTGCCTGACATATGACTTTGCTGAGCAAGAGAAAGGTTACTATAGTGTAGTGTCTGGCACTGGGGTGTGTAGGTGGAGGCTGTTTGTTTGTTTCCCGGTCATCCAGACCCAAAATAATCACACAGAAACTATATTAATTACAACACCGCTTGGCCAATTAGCTCATGGATATTTCTAGCTAACTCTTACATCTTAAGTTAATCTATTTCTATTGTTTTATATTTCACCATGAGGCTCGTGATTTAGGGGTAAAGTTCCCGGGCATCTGTCTCCTTCGGCAGCTACATGGCATCTCCCTGACTCCACCTTCTTTCTTCCTCTATCTGCTTGGAATTCCCACCTTACTCTATTCTACCATGTAGTTAACCAAAGCAGCTTTATTCATTAACCACTAGAAGCAACACATATATAGATGGAGTTCCCACAGCAGGGGTGTAACGTAGCTCACTTGGTAGGGTGCTGGCCTCGTGTGCACAAGCCCCAGGATTTGATCCTTAGGACCACACACACAAGTTCACACCTGTGATCTTAACACTCAGGAGAGAAGACAGAAGGACCAGGAATTCAAGATCATCCTCAGCTCCACAGGGAGTTTGAAGCCAGCCAAAGCTACAGAAGACCCTATTTGAAAACAAAAATGGCTGGGCGGTGATGGCACATGCCTTTAATCCCAGCACTTGAGAGGCAGAGGTAGGTGGATCTCCATGAGTTTTAGGTCAGCGTGGTTTATAGAGCAAGTACCAGGACAGGCTCCAAAGATACACAGAGAAACCTTGTCTCAAAAAAACAAAAAACAAGCAAACAAAAATAGATCTACTTATTAAAGGGCTTAATGACCAGAAAGACAAAGCTATACTTCTGAGAAATGGAAAGCCCTTGCATAAAGTAAGAAGTTTGTTCTAGTTGATGCTTTGATTTTGAAACCTCAAAACCCCATTGTAGAATCACAAATGAGTTTCGTCTGTGTTGCTAACTCTTGAGGGGCCTCCTGATACATAACCTACTATCTGCAGGGAGCTGGGTCTTGCCATCTCATCCTCACCCTCACTGGCAAAGCTGGCAGACCCCTTGCTATTTTCTAAGGTACCCTTGATGCCTCGCTCGTGTTGTAATAATTTTATTCTTGTACATGGGAGAGATGGTTGCTGCTCTATCTGCTGCTAAGGTTCTATTCAGGGAAAACTCATTCGATTAAATCAAGCAGTAGTGAATTCTTAATTGACACAAATGAGACAGACAGCTGGAGGAGTGGGGGAGGAATAGGGAGCATTTGGCCTGTGTAAGGAGAAAAGAGAGGGGCAGCTATAAACTTAAGTGGAGGTGGTCACTTGTGGGTGTGCGTTGTTTTGTTTTTAAAGACAGGGTTTCTCTGTAGTCCTAGCTGACCTGGAATCCATTCTGCAGACCAGGCTGACCTTGAACTCAGAGATTCACTTGCCTCTGTCTCCTAAGTGCTGGGATTAAAGGCATGCATCACCATGGCTGGGTTTTCCACACTGTTTTTATTGTTTTGTTTCGTTTTTGGTGCTAGAGATCAAACCAAGCCTTGAAGATGCTAGATAAACACTCTACCACTGAACTATAGTCCTTGCCCTTGTTGTGTTTGTGTGTGTGTGCGTGTGTGCATTTGAAAGTCACAGAAATTTGGACCCAGAGCTTTGCCTCCCTGTGGCAACAAATCTCATCATGTCTGTCTTTGCAATCCATCTGGTAGTTTCCACCAGCTTAGCCAGGGTCTCTTTGTCTTTGAGTTAACCCCTATAAAGACAGCGGGGTGGTGTCCCCAGTCTGGCCTGGCCTCCGCATTCCCCAACCCCCATGCAGCAAGGGATCCACTAATCTGGGATCTTTTTTTTTT
>NC_022016.1:50948240-50952528 GCF_000317375.1 Microtus ochrogaster | reverse complement strand
GAAAAACAAAAACAAAAACAAAAAGTAAGTTAATAAAAAGGAAAGATCTTTAAAATTCTGTTTCTCAAAGACAGGACCGTGTAACTCCCGAGTTAGGAAGGTGATAGGAAGGGTGTTGCTAAGTGCTCAAACGCAGAGAAGCCGTGTGTGTCCCTTGAGGATGCTGAAGATGTTGGGTACATTTTCCCCACAGACTCCTTTTTGTTTTCAAAGCAAATACCTTTTTTTTGTTTTGTTTTTTTCAAGACAGGGTCACACTGTGTAGTCCTGGCTGTCCTGGAACCCACTATGTGGATCACACTGGCCTTGAACTCACAGAGATCCATTTGCCTCTGCCTCCCAAATGCTGGGGTTAAAAGTTTATGCTACTATGCCCAGCAAAAATACAGTTTTTTAGAAAAAGATTTATTTTATATGTATGAATAACTTGTCCTAAAACTTGCCCTGTAGATCAAGCTGGCCTTGAACTCAGACATCTGCCTGCCTCTGCCTCCCCAGCACTGGGTTAAAGGTGTGCACCTCCATGCCCAGCAGGCTTGCGTGTTTTGTCAGCATGTATGTATGTGTACCATGAGCTTGCTGATGCCCATAGAGGTCAGAAGAGGGTTCCCTGAGACAGTTGTGAGTTACCTTCTGGGTGCTGGGAATTGAACTCTGGTCCTCTGCAAAATCAACAAGTGTTCCTAACCATTGAGCAAACCCACCCCTCTAGCCCCCTCCTGATCAGGGCCCACACGTTCTTTGTATCCATGGGAATTGCTCCCGTAATTAGAAGCATCTCCTGCTAACTGATGCTGGGAGGGCTAGCTGATTAGATCTTTCCTGCTGAGAGGCACCTTTCAGTTTACCTGAGGGAAGAAGTTTCACCCAAACCTGCAAGACTGAAGATCTTGATGTGTAAAAGACACACGTAAACCAGGTAACACTTGGGAGACAGAGGCAGGTGGATCTCTGTGAGTTTGAAGCCAGCCTGGTCTCCAGAGGCGTTCCAGGATAGTCAGGGCTACACAGAGAAACCCTGTCTCAATAAACAAAATCAAATGAACAAAAAGACACACTTAATCTTAGAAGGAGCTCCCTGGATCCCTGCTCTCCTAAGCTGAGCCATTTAGAAAGAGAGAGAGAGAGAGAGAGAGAGAGAGAGAGAGAGAGAGAGAGAGAGAGAGAGAGAGAAGGGAGGGGGGGTTAGTTTCAGGAGTCAGCAGCAGCAACGAGGAGGACTTGGGATGAAGCAGGACTTCATGGGTGTCTTCAAGGGATCAAATGCCGGAGGTGGGAGGTTAGGGGCTTGGGATATTACTAATACACAAAAGTATTAGCTGTAAACGGAAGTGTAAAGATCTGGCAAGGTAGGTGTCTCTTTAGGTTTTAGAAGTGTTGGTAAGACAGTCTGGAACCCTCCAGTGTCCCATCTGTCCCCCTCGCGAATACACTTCTTGGTACCACTCTGTCCCAAGAACCCTTTCTCCAGGCGGGGCGTGTTCTTATCTGGATATGGCTAGGATTACGTACTACCATTCAAACACTACGGGGAGAGATAATATCCATTTTTCCTTCAGCATCAAGGCAGCCTTTTAAGCTTACCCAGACTTATTTTGGTTTCTGCAATAAACAGGCGAGGTGGGAGAACTATGTCTAACAAAAATAACGCCATTGTGTGCTCTGAGTTTCCCACTGCAGACCGCTTTTAAAGCATTTTGCTGTCACCTCCACATCACGGGCATTCGGGCAGGTTGGCCGTGAACAAAGAGAAATCACTTCACACACACCAGCCTCAAACCTCCACTCTTAGGACAAAAGTGTCCCTCGGCAATGTTTTCCACATGGCCCTGCTGAAGGGCCATTCACTCACTTCCAACTCTCTTTCTCTTGGGAGACAAAGGCACCTTTGGGCTGAAGTGACACGGGAGAGTTGGAATCAGATTTGTTATCAACATTGCAGCCTTCAGTTTTAGCAAGAGGCTCAGTCTGTCTGCTGCGACCACAGGAAGGCAGCCTTTATGCCCAGGGAGCACCGGGCCAATTATGCACCTGCAAATACACCATGCAAGACATTTCAGTCTCCGAGCACTTTGAAAGCCGACACTTGACCAGTCTCAAGGGACCTGGTCCCCCACTTCGCGGGTAATAGCTGCTTTGGAATCTGTTATTGGCACCAGAAAAAGAGAGTCCTCTGAAGTCACTCAAAAGCCATTTTTATTGTGCATTTGCAAACAAAGAACCTCAGCAAAAAAAAAAAGTCTGTTACCAAATCAGGGTGGGAAGTCAAACTCATCCCGTGAAGAGTCAATTACCCTGGCAATTTTGTGAAGGGCTGGGAAGGGAGTGCTGGGGGAGAGGGGTGCTGGGAGGGGTCTGGCTTTGAAAACTGACTCGAAAACCCTAACAATTACGACAGGAGGGCCTCTGTCATTTCTGGTTATAAACTTTTTATGATTATTAACTGGGGGAATCTAGATCATGTGGGATTTTAACAATCGACTTTTAAGCAACGTCGGCTGCTTTCTGAGGAACTTGTCTGCAGTGTTGTAAGCTGAAGCTCGGAGCCGGCGACCCTCCTGTCTCTCGCCTGAGAAGCGACCTTCTTATGTGGCCCACTTCCTTGATAAGCAGGCAGACGCTCACCGCACTGTTTATCTGGGGAAAGAAATATGTGTGGGAAAAGAAGCAATTTTCTTCTCATTGCAATTAAAATCGAGTTCTGGCGACCTTGTTGTGGGATTCGCCTGCCACCTGCTGTTCAAAAGAAGAACAGCGGGGAAACAGAGGTGAAGCCCATCTAGAGAGGAATTTTGATGATATCAAAACCTTCCTCCCTTCTTCCCCCATCTGCCTGCCTCTCTCCCTTCCTCCTTTTCTTTCCCTCCTCTCTTTCTTTCTTTCAGTAGTTTACTGGTTTGTTATATGAACAGACATACTTATAAAATGAAACATGGGCCGGGCAGTGGTGGCGCACGCCTTTAATCCCAGAACTGGGGAGACAGAGGCAGGCAGATCTCAGTGAGTTCGAGGCCAGCCTGGTCTGCAAAGCAAGTTCCAGGACAGTCAGAGCTATCTTGAAAAACAAAACAAGTTGCTGGGCAGTGGTGGCGCACGCCTTTAATCCCAGCACTCAGGAGGCGGAGGCAGGGGGATCTCTGTGAGTTCAAGTTCAGCCTGGTCTACAAGAGCTAGTTCCAGGACAGGCTCCAAAGCTACAGAGAAACGCTGTCTCAAAAAAGCAAACAAACAAAAACAAAATAACAAAAAAGAATCTGCTCAACAGTTAGACAAACCCAAAAGAAAAAGAAACTGGCAAATGTTTATACGGATTCTTCTCCAAAAAAGATTCACATAAAGAACCTAAGAAGTCTTGCAGTGAGTCAGCAGGGAAGTGCAAACTCAAACCACAATGACCCCAAAACTAGGGGATAACTGCCGAGAAAGGAGGGGAGCAGAGTATGAGAAAAACAAAAAACCGAAAAACAGCAGTTAACTAACCTAAAAGGGCTAAGTAGTGCCCAGTGCTGGTGAGGGCGCTAGACCATGGCACCCTACACGACCGCGGGGATGGAGAGCCCTCAGTTCCCCCTAGCTTCCTACCTTCCTAGGACTGGTCCTATGGTGACATCATGCAAGCTAAGCAAGCTAAGCAAGCACGCTACCACTGTGCCGCATCCCCAAGTCCTTTATAACTTTTAATTTCTGAGACAGGGATTCACTAAGTTGCTCGGGCTGGCCTTGAACTCAAGAGAGGAAAGAGAAACCAAACACTGTGAAGTGGTGGATCATACAATAGAGATCTGTGCACACTCAGAAGGCAGAGGCAAAAGGAGTACCAAAAGTTCAAGGCCAGTTTGCTCTACCTTCACAAGTTTAAGGCCCGGCAAGAGAGAGTGAGACCTTGTCTTAAAAAAGAACCACACTCAGGCTATGGTGGTTCACACCCTCAATCCCAAGAAAACAAAAACAATCCCTCCCCCCAAAAGAACCACAATAAATAATAAATGTGTAATATCACACACACACACACACACACACACACACACACACACACACAGTATAAGAAAAAGCAGTAACAAGAGAAGAAAATTTCGGGGAGACTGACCAGGATCTCATCCCAGGTCTCATGATCTAATTTTCTCACCTTAATGGAGCTTCTAACAGTGCCAATCACTTGCCAATCACACTACAGCACACTACGTGGGGAGACCCAGTGACTGTTAGTATTTCCTATCTTTCTTTCTGTTTCTAAATTTTTTTTAAAAAAATATTTATTTATTTATTATGTATACAATATTCTGTCTGT
>NC_022016.1:50946217-50947296 GCF_000317375.1 Microtus ochrogaster | reverse complement strand
TATATATATATAAAAATCTCCTTCAGCAAAAATTTCCATTCTTCAATTAAATCCATGAGTCACAGTTTGGGAGAACATATTCATAAAAGTCTTGAATCCAATACCTACATGCACGGAGTTCTCTGCACTCTGTAAGAGACACGACTCAGTTGAAAGAGTCCACCAGGGGTTCACATGAGCAGACGTAGAAATAGCGAGGTTGGGAAAAAACGCTCACCAACGTTAGTCATCAGGAAATGCAGACTAAACTCACAAAGGGAAACCACTCCACACCCACCAGCGTGACTAAATTTAAAACAACCCATGTCACAACGAAAGCACAGGTGTCCAACCTTTTGACATTTCATGTGCAGCCGTCACCTCCAAATGCGTTGGGTTTTATTCAGTCGTCCTTGGCCAAAGGTTAGACGCGCCTGGAAGTAACAGCTGCCAGTCATGTATTCCTGGTAGGAAAGTAGTAGAACTACTTTGCAAAACATTTGATATCGTGAGTGTGTATGTGTGTGTATAATAAATAAATATGTGTGTAATAAAAAAGTTTGTGTGATAAATGTGTGTGTAATAAATAAATATGTGTGTGTGATGTGTGTGTTTTAAGACAGAGTTTTGCTCTGTAGCCTAAGGTAGCCTCAATCAAAACAAAACACTCAGTACTTTGTTTGTTTGTTTGTTTTTCCAGACAGGGTTTCTCCGTAGCTTTGGAACTAGCTCTTGTAGACCAGGCTGGCCTTGAATTCAGAGATCCATTTGTCTCTGCCTCCAGAGTGCTGGGATTAAAGGTGTGGACCACCACTGCCCCACTCCTTTTTTAAAAAAATGAAATCACTCCTGACACCAAAAAAAAAAAAATGAAATCACTGTGTAGACTGTAATATTAGCATTCGGGAATTATGCTAGCCTGCCTATTGGGGACCTTGCAGGATACACTCAGGCAGTACCTGGCCAGCTCTATGCACATGCACTATGCACCCCCATTAAGAGAGAAGCTCCGCGCGCGCACACACACACACACACACACACACACACACACACACACACACCACAGCTCCTCCTAAGAAAGAAGCAGGCAGATCTTTATA
>NC_022016.1:50944966-50946061 GCF_000317375.1 Microtus ochrogaster | reverse complement strand
ATCTTTATACTCAATCTCTCTCTCTCTCTCTCTCTCTCTCTCTCTCTCTCTCTCTCTCTCTCTCTTCCTCTTTTTCTCTCTCTGATGACATGACTTCTTCCTGGCCTTTTTGTTTTTTGAGGAGTTTTTTTTGTTTGTTTTTGTTTTTGTAGCTTTGGAACCTGTCCTGGAACTTGCTCTGTAGACCTGGCTGGCCTCAAACTCACAGAGATCCGCCCGCCTCTGCCTCCCGAATGCTGGGATTTGCGTGCGCCGCCACGACCTGGCCTGGCCGTTTTTTTTTAAATTATAACATTGTTCCCGTAGAACTCACTTTTCCAAATAAAGGATCGCTGGGCCCCTCCATACTCTACCACCACGATCAGTAAGCCACTCCTCCACCTCTAGCCATTTTCCACAAGTGACCATTCGTTTTGACCGTCGTCTCTCACGTCTTGGCCCTGCCCACAAACCCCGGTACTAGGCAATCATGTGTCCTTCCGGCTCAGAGCCCCCCCCCACCCCCGTGATGACGTAGGGTACAGCTTTAGCCCACTCAACACTCCACAGCCCCTGGATCTTGGTGTGAAAGACGACCCAAGGCCAGCCAGTGCCACCTAACCGGTCCTGGCTGAATTTCTGGGATGCTAAAGTTCAGCCCTTGGATTTTACTTCTCTGTCTCACTCGTGCAAAATTCTAAATGTATCCACCTTTGCCTCAGTACCCCTTAGATATCAATCCGCATGGTTGCTTACCAGCACCCCACATCCCGATATTTCATGGAGCCTTTGTAAACTGCCAGCCATCCAACAGATGGAAAGAGAGTCCCTTTTCCCCACATTCACGCTTTCTCTTTTCTTTGCTCCAAGCCCTCCCTCTGTTAGTTCTGACTGCTCTGCTCAACTCCTGCTGGCTATGAAGCCTGTTGAGCTGCATTTCCCCTGCCAATCTCTGCCAAAGCAGTTAAATCATCACCTGTCACCAGGTCCCTTTCCGGTCCCTTTCTTCCTATTTACCCAACTCCTGTCTAATATATATATATATATGTGCATATATGCACGGGATCTGGATTTAACTCTATGTGTGTGAACGTACCCTAGCTTTAATTCTTTTTT
>NC_022016.1:50936911-50941638 GCF_000317375.1 Microtus ochrogaster | reverse complement strand
TCTCTCTCTCTCTCTCTCTCTCTCTCTCTCTCTCTCTCTCTCTCTCTCTCTCGTTATGCTCCTGTTAAAATAAGACTCCATGCGGGGTGGTGGTCAGCACCTCAGCTTTCTCAGGCCTCTAACACCCCCAGATCAGCAGGAAGCAGGCTGCCTCTGTCTTTGAAGTGCAGGGATTACAGGTTTGGACCACTTTGCTAGGGTGTCAACATTGGTCTTTAAGTAGCCTTTCTTTCTTCTTTTAAATCTTACTATGTTCATTTATGAGTGTAGATTTGTGTGTGTGCCGAGGTGAGCATTGTTAGATCACCTGGAGTTGGTGGTTATGAGTCCTCTGATATGGGTGCTGGAACTTGAACCTGGGTCCTAAAGACTATGTGCTTTAAATGCTGAGCTGTTTCTTCAGTCCTAAGTAGGGTTTTTTTTTTTCCTCCCATTTTTCGATTTTCTTTGTGTAGCTTTAGCTGTCCTGGAACCCAGTCTGTAGGCTAGGCTAGCCTGGAATTCACAGAGATCTGTCTCTGCCTCCCGAGTGCTGGGATTAAAGACGTGCACCTCCACTGCGTGGCTCTAAGTAGCCTTTTCAATAACCACTTTCTTCCCTGGTGGTGGTGGCGGCCTACGCCTTTAATCCCAGCACTAGGGAAGCAGAGACAGAAGGATCTCTGTGAGTTTGAGGCCAGCCTGGTCTACAAAGTGAGTTCCAGGACAGCCAGGGTTGTTACACACAGAGAGAAACCCTGTCTCGAAAAACAAAACAAAAAACCACTTTCTTAGAAAAGATTTACTGACTTGGTCATTCATAGAGACCTGAAATAATCTTTCTGCCTTCAGCAGACTCCCAGGACTCCAGACAGGCCCATGGCACCTCATCAGAGGCCAGGACAGAGAACAGCAGAATGAGAGAACAGCAGAGAACCAGAAATGAGCTGCTTGGGTCTTTCCGCCGAGCTTTACGGCACTGTGCCCACTGCACGGCAGAAAGTCCGCCTCTGCTCTGCTCTGTATCTGAGACTGGTGTGACTTTCATAGGCATTACGTTTGTTAAATACCACTCAATTGTAAATCCCTGTGCTCTTTATTGTATTTAAATTAAAACTCAATATAGTCAGTATAAACATGGACGTGAAATTTCTTCCTCAGTCTGTCAGCCTCAGTGAGAGTTTATGAAGAGAGAGTTTATGAAGAGAGTTTATCCTTTGTCCAAGTGAGGTGGGAAGAACTGGGCGCTATTGACTGGTAGGCGGCTCACCAGCGCCCTCTGGAGGTGACCCTGCAGCATAGCCCATATTCCCGTCAGAGCTTCTCTTTGAGACCCAGCAACAGAAAGGCTTTTTGGTCAGATTTTCAGTTCAAGCTGCAGAAGTAGGCTTCCTTCGGAACTCTGTGGTTTTACCTGGACGTGGTGAGACATGCCCGTGATTCCAGCACTCCTGAAACCGAGGCAGGAGAATGGTGAGTTTGAGGCTAGGCAGGCCGACAAAGTAGGCTCAAGGTTAGCCTGGTCTATCTAGCGTACTTCAAACCTGTCTCATCAAGCATCATATGACACGTCTTTAATCCTGCACTTGGGAGGCAAAGACAGGTGGATCTCTGTGAGTTCGACACAAGCATAGTCTACAAGCAAACTATAGTTTGGCTAGCCTCAAACTCACAGAGCTCCTCCTGCCTCTGCCTCTCGAGTTCTGGGAATCAATGCGTGGGTCACCACTCTTGGCAGACGTTCGTTTTTTTCCGTTTGCTAATTTGTTGTTCAGAAACAGGATCTCATTTAGTGTGGACCGATCTCAAACTAGCTGTGAAGACAAGGACAACCTTGAACCCCTGATCCTCCTGTTCTACCTCCCAAAGACTAGGATTATAGCACCAATTCTACACCCAGGTGCTGGGGAATAGTTTCAGGTGTGTGACTTTTGTTTACGCTGCATTTGTTTAACTCTGTGAAGCTGTTACTGGGCCTGTCTAAAACACCTGATGGTCCTAACAGAGATGACCGGCCAATAGCAAGGCAGAAGCAAGGGTAGGCGGGGCTGGCAGGCAGAGAGGATAAATAGAAGGAGAACCGAGGAGAAAGAAGAGCAAGAGAACGAGGAGAGGAGGACATCAGGGGTCAGCCGCCCACCTACACAGCAAGCCACGGAGTAAGAAGGAAAGTAAGATACAGAATTTGAGAAAGATAAAAGCCCAGGGGCAAAAGGTAGTTGGGATAATTTAAGAAAAGCTGACAAGAAACAAGCCAAGCTAAGGCTGGGCATTTGTAACTGAGAATCAGCCAGGAGGCATCTGTGTCCCCATTTCTTCTGCCCATTGTCACTGCCAGAGCCTTGACTCTCATTCCTTTGTTTTCCAGTCCCGGGGATTGAACCTACGTCCTTGCATGTGCTACGCCAGTAAGGGCTCTACTGCTGAGCGGTGTCCCCAGTCCCGTTTTTACTTTTTAGCTTGAGACAGTCAACTAAGTTGCTCAAGATAACTTTGAACTTGAGTCTTCCTGTCTCAGCCTTCCACGTAGCTGGATGGACAGTCCTGAGCCAGCAGATATGGCTATATTAACTCTTTCTGAAGTGCCCCCACTCTCTGAAGAGGCTCAGCAGCTAGATATAAGACCCGAGATTCACAGGCCAGGTGACTGTTTAAGAATACACAGCTAATGATGGCCGGAGTGAGACTCGCCTCATTTGTGCTCTTGTGAACCCCCACTCAGTCCTCAAAGTTTCTAGTTGGACGCCCCCTGAAGTCCCCGATGAGGGGCCCAGTAATTAAAGCTCCAGGGCTACAGGTAGGAGGAACAGGGGCCAGCTAAACCCAGCCCCAGGGAGAAGTTTTTTTGCCATGGATGAGTGACCCTGACCTGTCCCAGAGGCAAGCTTCATGCCCGGGTCAGAATGTGTCATCTGCCTCTTGATTTCTCAATTCAGCCCACAGCCTTTGGGGCAGGTGTGGAGCCTCAGAAGAGACAGAGGAAATGACTTACAAAAAGCAGTCTCGGATTGAGTCACACACATGAGTTATAGCTCAGAGAGCGGTTCTGGGCAGGAAGGGAAAGAGTGAAGGCCTCGGGGAAGGTTCCCTCTGCTCCCTGGGGTTCAGGTCCTTCAGAGAAGCTGGCTTCTCTCCATGGTTTTGCTCTTCTAGTTTGGGATGAGGAAGGAGCCTGAGCTAGAAGGTCGGAGTATATGAGGAAGGGGGGTGGCAGTGAACACGTGTTAGTTAGCCTGAGCCATTCCCACCACTCAGGAGGCAGAGGCAAGCAGATTTCTGAGTTTGAGGCCAGCCTGGTCTACAAAGTGAGTTCCATGACAGCCAGGGCTGTTACACAAAGAAACCCTGTCTTGAAAAACCAAAAGAACAAACAGAAGGATGGGGAAATCAAGGCAGAGATGTCAAAGGACTACCCAGGATCTGCTGGCCAGTGGCCAAAGCTGGGTTGTAAACCAAGACTGCCCACACTGCAAACGGTAGCGTTTCTTAGCATGTGTACAGTCTTCCGTCAACCCCTCCTCCCACTACCAAAGAGTTATCCAGCAAGGCCAGAGTTCATGCAGTGCTTCTGTACCCCAGCACTTGGGACATGGATAGGGAAGGATCAGGAACTCGAGAACATCCTTGACTACCTAGAAAGTTGGAGGCCAGACTAGCACCTTGAGACTCAAAATACATCCCCAAATCTTAACCAAACTGAACAGCTGACCCTGCCTCGGCAACCACTGCTCCAGACTCCTCATCCTCCGGCAGCTTGCTTATTCTTCATCCTGCTCACAACTGTGTCAGGGCAGGGGTTGGCTTGGTAAAGCTCCCTTTTGCAAACCTAGTTCAAATCCCAGAATTCACACGAAACTCTTGGGGCTCAGGAAGCAGAGACACGAGGATCTGACTTTTGGGGCCAGCTAGCCTAAGCTTAATGAGTCTCAAAGGTGTGGGCTGCACTTCTGAAGATGCCACTGAAGGTTGCTCTTTGGCTTGAGTCTGTGTACGTGTGCGTGCGAACACACATTATCGGATACTTTCGCTTGACATCTGAGGATGTCACAGATCCAACGGACTTGGTGTCTGGGTTGTGTCCGCCCATTGTTCCTTCTCTGATGGACTGGACAGGCAGGGACAGGAAAGGGGAACTACAGGGATCCTGGGGTTCTGGGCCTAAGCCCTCATACCCCCTTTTCCCTTGCACAGTCTTAGTGCCTCCCCTCTGCCTGTGGCTTGTGGCTGCTACCGTCACCGAAGGTGCAACACCCAGTGAGGTTTCTCCCCTTTGTACTTGTCTTTTTCCCTGAGTCAGTCCCCCAGAGTTAGTGGGGAACCCCTCTCTCCATTTCAAGAAGAAAATATTTCTCAGCTCTGAGCGGAGGAACTTTCCATGGGTGTGGGGACTACCCTGTGGTAGGTGGAGTCTCCACTACTGCTGATATTTCATTGAGGCCTGGTTGGCTATCTGAAGGGGCTTCCTGTAGGAGGCAAGGGTTGGGTCAAGGCCTTTAAGGCTTTTATGAGTCATTATGATTGAAATTTAGCCTTTGAATGCGAATCAAATATAGGACACCTTTGAACTTTGGGGCTAGAGGGACTTAGGCTCAAAACCTCTCTCACTGGCACAGTATGGTGTAGCTGAGACCGGAGGATTTCTGAACCCGGAAGTTCAAGGTGAGAATGAGCACCATAGAGGCCTTCCTGACAATAGGAAATATTCTCTTTCTCAAAAAACAATACAAAAAATGGGGCTGCCGGGCGAT
>NC_022016.1:50935037-50936631 GCF_000317375.1 Microtus ochrogaster | reverse complement strand
AGATGGTTCAGCAAATAAAGGTCCTTGCCACCAAGCCTAACGGCCTGAATTCGGTTCCCAAAACCACATACCACGAGAGAGCCAATGTCTGTGTGATGCCCTCTGACCTCCACTTAGTTGCTATGGCATGTGTGCCTACACACATAAAGGTACCCACAATAAATAAATGTTTTTTTTTAAAGTAACATAGCCACAAGCTTCCTCACTTGACCTCAGTTTCCTCCTCCTAACATCAAAAATACCTACCTCATGAGACTATCTGGATTTTTTTCTCTTCTTTATGAGTCAGGCTGGCCTCAAATTTGCCATGTGGCTGAGGATGACCTTGAACCCTGATCCTCCTACCTTTACTTCCAGAGTGTTGGGTTTATGGGTGAAATGACCACTGTTGGTTTTCCACAGTGTCAGAGATGGAACCTAGAGCTGGTGAACGTGACACAAGCTCTCTACCGAGAGAAACACCTCAGCCCTCTGCGATTGCTTCAGCCATGAGTGGAGCATCGGTGCCCTGCCTGGTGGGAGGTGGGGCTCGGTAGATCACACTGCTGACAGTTCTTCAGCAAATGGCTAAGCCACAGACCCGCCGCTGCAGGGTTGAGGGAAGGGTTGACATGTATGTGTCGAGCTCCCGCATGTTTGGATGTTTGACACGGGCAGGAAGCCAGGCCTTCCTTTGATGGGGACTAATTCTGAGGTATTCCTGGAAAGCATGGTACACAAACACGCAAAACACAAGAAGGTCTCAGGGTCTGTGGGGCAGGAGAGATGGCTCAGCAGTTTAGACCACGTTCTGCTGCTCTTCTGGAGGGCCTGAGTTTGGTTTCCAGGATCCACATCAGGCGACTGGAAACTGTAATTCCAGTTCCAGGGAATCCAGCGCCCTCCATAGGTACCTGCACACACATGTGCATACAAACCGGTGAGGGCACATACATGTACACATTTTAATCTATTATTTTATTTGCATTGGTGTTTGCCTGCTTGTATGTCTATGTGAAACTGACAGAGCTTGGACTTAAAGACAGTTGTGAGCTGCCATATAGGTGCTGGGAATGGAACCTGGGTTCTCTGGAAGAACAGTCAGTGCTCTTAACCACTGAATCATCTCTCCAACCTATATACACCTTTTAAAACAGAAAGAAAAGATGCCCAGAGATCCCGATGAGCAGGACAGCAATTGTGAATGAGTCTCCAGAGGAGGGAGAGATGGCTCAGGGTTAAGAGCACTTGGTAGATCTTCCATAGGTCCTGAGTTCAGTTCTCAGCGCTCCCAACCATCTATAACTGCAGTCTCATGCATTCCAGTGGCCCCTTCTGGTGTGCAGATGTACATGCAGATGAAAGTACCTGTACACATAGCCGGGCGGTGGTGGCGCACGCCTTTAATCCCAGCACTCGGGAGGCAGAGGCAGGCGGATCTCTGGGAGTTCGAGGCCAGCCTGGTCTACTAGTTCCAGGACAGGCACCAAAAACTTTAGAGAAACCCTGTCTCAAAAAATCAAAAAAAGAAAAGAAAAAAAGAAAGTACCTGTACACATAAATAAATGAACCTTTAATAGTATATACTGTGTGAGAATGAATATCTGAGCCGGGC
>NC_022016.1:50927691-50934442 GCF_000317375.1 Microtus ochrogaster | reverse complement strand
CTACCTACCTACCTACCTATTTTTGGTTTTTCAAGACAGGGTTTCTTTACGTAGCTCTGGCTGTCCTAGAACTAGCTCTATAGACCAAGGTGGTCTCAAACTCTGAGATCCGCCTGCCTCTGCCTCCTGAGTGCTAGGATTAAAGGCGTGCGCCACCTCTGCTGGGCCTCTATTTTCTCTTTCTTTTTTTCTTGTAAAATGAGTTCCTTTTGGTGTTTGGGAATTATGAAAAAGAACCCCAGGAGCTCTGGTTCAGTTCTTGGGGGAGAAAGAACCCTCTCAAGCTTGAGATCTAGGTCTGTGCACACCCTTGTCTTCCTCTGCCACGACCCAGGGTGTGTCCTCCAGGGTGCGTCCCTGCAGTTTGCTTCTCCCTAATCTGTGGCAGGTACCAGGGGGTGGGAGTCCTTCCTCAGAGTATCGCCCCCTTGGGAATACAACTGTTTTTATCCAAGGTCAGTCCATGGGCCAACACAGATCCTCTGCTTCATGGAGTCCATCCAGGGCCAGGTACCCTATGAAGTCCAAAGGCAAGTCTGTCCTTTTTTCTTTTTCTTTTTATTGATATTTATTGAGCTCTACATTTTTCTCTGCTCCCCTCCCTGCCTCTCCCCTCTCCCCTTCAACCCTCCCCCAAGGTCCCCGTGTTCCCAATTTACTCAGGAGATTTTTTTCTACTTCCCATGTAGATTAGATCTATGTAAGTCTCTCTTAGTGTCCTCATTGTTGTCTAAGTTCTCTGGGATTGTGATTTGTAGGCTGGCTTTCTTTGCTTTATGTTTAAAAACCACCTATGAATGAGTACATGTGATAATTGTCTTTCTGTGTCTGTTACCTCACTCAAAATAATATTTTATAGCTCCATCCATTTTCCTGCAAAATTCAAGCTGTCGTTATTTTTTCTGCTGTGTAAATGTACCACATTTTCCTCCATTGTGTAAATGTACCCCATTTTCCTTATCCATTCTTCGATAAGGAATCGAGGGGCATTTAGGTTGTTTCCAGGTTCTGGCTATGACAAACAAAGCTGTTATGAACATAGTTGAGCACATGTCTTTGTGGCACAATTGAGCATCCTTTGTATATATACCCAAAAGTGGTATTACTGGGTCTTGGGAAGGTTTTTTCCTAATTTTCTGAGAAATCGCCACACTGACATCCAAAGGGTGGTACCAGCTTGCATTCCCACCAGCAATGCAGAAGTGTTCCCTTTACCCCACAACCTCTCCAGCATAAGTTGTCATCAGTATTTTTGATCTTGGCCATTCTTACAGGTGTAAAATGGAATCTCAGAGTTGTTTTGATTTGCATTTCTCTGATGACTAAGGATGTTGAACATTTTCCTTAAGTGTCTTTCAGCCATTTTAGATTTCTCTGTGAGAGGTCTCTGTTTAGGTCTGTACTCCATTTTTTTTTTTTATTGAATTATGTGATCTTTTGGTGTCCAATTTCTTGAGTTCTTTGTATATTGTGGAGATCAGACCTCTGTCTGATGTGGTTAGTGAAGATCTTTTTCCATTCTGTAGGCTGTCGTTTTGTTGTTGACCGTGTCCTTTGCTTTACAGAAATTTTCAGTTTCAGGAGGTCCCACAGTGTCTGTGCTGCTGGTGTTATATTTAGGAAGTGGTCTCCTGTGCCAATGCTTTCAAGTGTACTTCCCACTTTCTCTTCTATGAGGTTCAGTGTGGCTGGCT
Organism: Microtus ochrogaster; assembly: GCF_000317375.1. Taxonomy (NCBI): domain Eukaryota; kingdom Metazoa; phylum Chordata; class Mammalia; order Rodentia; family Cricetidae; genus Microtus; species Microtus ochrogaster. Next base: position 50,932,748 of record NC_022016.1, on the reverse strand, counting down.
TTATGTTAAGGTCTTTGATCCATTTGGACTTGAGTTTTGTGCATGGTGATAGATATGGGTCTATTTTCATTCTTCTACATGTTGATATCCAGTTATGCCAGCACCACTTGTTAAATATGCTTTTTTTTTCCAGTTGATATTTTTTGCTTCTTTATCAAAGATCAGGTGTTTGAAGATGTGTGGATTGATATCTGGGTCTTCTATTCGGTTCCGTTGGTCCTCTTGTCTGTTTTTATGCCAGTACCAGGCTGTTTTCAGTACTGTAACTCTGTAGTTGAGTTTGAAGTAAGGGATTGTGATGCCTCCAGAAGTTCTTTTATTGTACAGGATTGTTTTGGCTACCCTGGGCTTTTTGCTTTTCCATATGAAGTTGAGTACTGTTCTTTCGAGGTCTTTGAAGAATTTTGCTGGGATTTTGATGGGCATTGCGCTGAATCTGTGTGAGGTCTGTCCTAGGAGTGCTCAGGGCACAGGACAGGCGGGCCAGCACTTTCTGGAGGCAACAGCCAGTGTGTGTGGGCACTGCGCAGCTCTGTGGGTAGGGCAGGGTGCGAAGTAGGTGAAACAGCTGGGCATGATTGCTTTCACAGGGTGGGCAGGCACGAAGGGTGGCAGGCAGCTGGAGGGAGGGAGGGAGCCTGCAGGGAGGGCCTCTGCAGAGCCCAGATTGTAGAGCGGAAAGATGGGCCTCTATTTTCTGATCATTAGGAAACTTCCCAATCTCCAATTTGTCTTCCACTAGTTGTCAAGGAAAAGAACTTTCTTTTCTTTTAAAAAAATTATTTATTGCCGGGCGGTGGTGGCGCACGTCTTTAATCCCAGCACTTGGGAGGCAGAGACAGGCGGATCTCTGTGAGTTCGAGACCAGCCTGGTCTACAAGAGCTAGTTCCAGGACAGGCTCCAAAGCCACAGAGAAACCCTGTCTCGAAAAACAAAAAAAAAAAACAAAAAAACAAAAACAAACAAAGAACAACAAAAAGCTGTATACCAACTGATACGTTTTTTCTGCATGTATGTCTGTATACTACATGGTGCCGGTGCCCATGGATGCAAGAAGGTGGCACCAGATCCCTTGGAACTGGAGTTACAGAGGGTTTCAAACTGTCATATGGGTGGCTAGGAGCTAAACTTGGGTCCTCTAGAAGAGCAGCCAGTGCTCTTAACTGCTGAGCTATCTTTCCAGCCCATGATTTCTGTTCAGCGAGTGGGAAATAGAGGCAGGGAGCACTGGAGTTGGCAGCTCACAGCACTGGTTCCTCCAGCACCATCACACATACGTCTATATTGTTTTCATCTATTCACTAACCCTAGCTGAGGACCAAGGCGCTGCATGCCAGGTCAGGGATACAGGCGAGAACAAAGCCCAGTCAACATGCTAGGGTACACAGCACGGAGGAAGCATCGTCTCCGACGGTCTGTGTGGTGCTCACAGGTAGAGCCTGTCACCACACAGCTTGCATCTTGGAAGCTGATTCTTAGAAGAGCCATTTGTACTTTTCTAAAGGATGAGGACAATTTAGCCAGGTATGCAGGGAAGCGGAATGCAGTGGAGGCAGGAGCATGGCAGGTTGTGTGTGCCTGTGGGGGGAGGGAGTCTTAATGCTAGGGACTGGGTAGGCTAGGTCAGACAGAATACGGTTACCTGACTGCGGTGCTTCATACTTGCCTTGTGGACAGTGACTGGTCATTTGAGGGTAAATGCTGGGCCAGGTGTGGGATCAAACTTGTTAATGTCTGCCAGGTGGTGGTGGCACACGCTTTTAATCCCAGCACTTGGGAGGCAGAGGCAGGCGGATCTCTGAGTTCGAAGCCAGCCTTCTACAAAGCTGAGTTGTCTAGACTGTGAGTCCAGGACAGCTAGGGCTATCACACAGAGAAACCCTGTCTCGGAAAAACAAAACAAAACAAAACAAAAAATACAGTGTTTGAGGCCAGCCTGGGCTATAGTAGGAAGGTGCTGGGGAGAAAGATAGACCATGTTATTTTTTTTTGTTGTTGTTGTTCCTGGGCTATAGTAGGAAGGTGCTGGGGAGAAAGATAGACCATGTTATTTTTTTTTTTTGTTTTTTTTTTTTTTTTTTTTTTTTTTTTTTTTTTTGTTTTTCGAGACAGGGTTTCTCTGTGGTTTTGGAGCCTGTCCTGGAACTAGCTCTGTAGACCAGGCTGGTCTCGAACTCACAGAGATCCGCCTGCCTCTGCCTTCCGAGTGCTGGGATTAAAGGTGTGCGCCACCACCGCCCGGCTTAGACCATGTTATTATGTCTTATTTATATTGTGTCAGGAATTAAACTTACCCTGTACCTCTCAACGACATTCCTAGCCCCCAAATCAGTGCTTCTCACACAACCCCTTGGAACGGAATGACCCTTTCACAGACGTCACCTGTGACCACTGGGAAACATAGATATTTACAATTCATAACAATAGCAAGATTATAGTTATGAAGTGGCAACTAAAATAATTTTATGGTTGGGGTCACCACAACATGAGAAACGGTCTTAAAGGGTCGAAGTACTAGGTTGAGAACCACTGGTCTACGTCAGATGCTCAAGTCTGGCCCATCCCGCCCAGCCTCGGCTTACACAAAGTCGAGGTTCTGAGGAGTGTCCTAGCCCTCGCACGGGACCGACTGAGCCGTTTCCCTAGCTCCGGCCTCTAACTAGCCATGGATTCTTTTCTGGAATTCCTTAACCTCCAGGTCTCAGCTTCTGGGTCGCTCATCCTCTACAGGGGTCTCCCTCCCGGCCCCACTCAGTCCTCTGCAGGTTCCGTCAGTAGGTGACCTCAGGTTACCTGTCCATCTGCCTGCTATGGAGTAAGACCCAAGGCTCTGCTTTCCACGAGAAAATGCAAGCCCCTCTCTGAGCCTGTCTTCCCTCTATAAAACGGAGATTTGCCTGACAGGGTTAGTTGTTTAAGTGTACGGGGCCCTGGGGTTGGACTCTCAGCACAAAGGGAAGGGCAGACATCTTAGGGCTAGGCACTGGGTCAGCATTTGTCACGATGTCGCTGTCGTTATGTTTCTCCACACTGTGGTGGCGTCCCCTGTAGGAGCATATGGATGGAATCGGGGGAGTCTCACACGCTCCTCAAATGACGTGTGTTCCATGCAGGAGGGCTAAACTGTCCCTAGCCCTGTTTCCTGTCCCCGCCAAAGTCCTGGAATATGAGAAAGAGGAGAAGAGACGTGCTTCGACTGGATTGTAAGTTTATTAGAAAGGCCTTGGACAGATGAACCCTGAGTTACCAGCTGAGGAAATGAAAAAGCCCTCGTCCCCTGTGGCCCACTCCCTGGTCTCCCCTGTCCAGCGGCAGACAGGAGGAAGTCTGCCCAAAAGTGCTCTCTGCCTCCTCTCCACGGGGCTGTCCGACCTGACTGCAGGGGCCACTGTGGAAGGGCAATGCGGATGCTGGTGCCTGGAGCTGACAGGGCGGCGTCCTCGCGGAAAGTGTTTCTGGAACTCCAGAACAGAACGGAGAGGCGGGGACCAGTTTCTGCTGAATAGCCAGTGGGCGAACTCTGAGAGGCAACACTGGGCTTTCTTGGAGGTGTGTGCAGATGGCTCCACGGCCAACAGAGGGGCGTTTAGGGGACTCCCCCAAAGCTGATCACGGTCTCTATGTGACACTGCAACGGCCAGAAAGGCAAATGGATCTTGTAAAAATCCATGGTAGAGGATGCCATTAGAAAACAGTTTGTACAGTGAATGGATCTCACACACGGAGCCTGAGCCCAGAGGAGTCCGTGCTAGGGAGGAAGGCACTTCACACCGTCACTCGGGTGATCTGGGCTGGCTACTTCCCGGGCCCTTAGGACTCCACTTCACTTGGTCCTGCGACTCAGGCCCGTTCCTTCTGGGAAGGACTCTGCCTCCAAGGAGTTTGTCTGCAGTGTGGTTCACAGGGTGGTGGACGGCAGCTTCCTCACCCGCCGCTGGGCCAGGACAGATGACTCAATCGGCTTCAGCTGGGGAGTGGGTTTGGTGCTATTGAGCGCAGAGTAGGTAGCTGCCATGGCTCCCTAGGAGAGAGGGTAGGAGAGTGAACCATGAGGGAGGGCAGACAGACAAAACACATGAACCCTCCCGGGGTTATACAACCCACTGTCCCTAGCCTTGGTGGCACTTTATGGCCACTGGTTTTCCCTGGGACACAAGGATACAATGACACTATTGCATTGTCTGGGACTCCCCTGGGGGCAGGGCTATGTCTTTTGGTTCATCTGGTTTCGGGCACAGACACAGAACTGCCTGGCTCTCTCTGCCACTTCCAAGTCCTTGCTATACCCCCTAGGCCGAGACCCCCCCCACTTCAAGTCCTTGCTATACCCCCCTGGGCCGAGACCCCCCACCCCCACATTCAACAGCCCCAGGCCCTCATGGCCACCTTCACAAGCTGCAGGTCTTGGTGGGACAACTGGCTCTGGGGCAGCTTGTCTTTCTGGGTGATCCACGGGTGTTGCAGGACCTGCTTGGCTGTGAGGCGCTGGTGGGGGTCCACATGCAGCATCTTAGATACCAAGTCCTGGAGACACAGTGGGCAGGGAGGTGATGGGTGGGGCGCCGAGGAGGCAGACAGCTGTGCCCCACCGAGTGCCACACTGATCGCCAATGACTGGAAGGCAATCGTGTCCAGCCATCTCTGGCCTGCGCCCTAACAAAAGGCCCTGCAAACAGGCAGTGGAGGCGCACCCCTTTAATCCCAGCACTCGGGAGGCAGAGGCAGGTGGATCTCTGTGAGTTTGAGGCCAGCTTGGTCTACAAGAGCGAGTTCCAGTAAGGCTCCAAAGCTACACAGAGAAATCAAAGCCTTCCCCTAACAACAGCTCAGGAAACTTTCTCTTCCATCTTTGTTGCTGCAGGCATTGTGGTTGACATCTTTGTCCTTTTTCCCTTTCAGCAAAGTTATGTGAAAAGGTGGAACCTGCCTAAAGACAGGGGCGTGTGTGTGTGTCAAGGAGACACAGGTTCGAATTTGACCCTTCCTGAGGTGAGAATGTAACTGAGAGCTTTAAGAGTTTGCCTGGCTGACACGAGGAGCTGGGCTCCATCCCCAG
>NC_022016.1:50922044-50925908 GCF_000317375.1 Microtus ochrogaster | reverse complement strand
GAGTGCTGGGATTAAAGGCGTGCGCCACCACCGCCCGGCACCATGGGGCCTTTGAAAGCAGTCACAAGCGCTCCTGTTGCCTCCAATTACCTCAGGTGCCACAAAGTTGGCTGTGTAGCAAGGCGTCATGAGAAGTCCGTTCTCAGCCCGCAGCTGCTTGGCAAAGCCAAAGTCACAGATGCGCAGGCACTCGGGGTTCCCGGACTCATCCACATACAGGATGTTACTGGGCTTGAGGTCCCTATGGACGACCTAGGGGAAGAGGGCTGGGTCAATATATGGTGGTGGAGGGATCAGTGACCCAGGCCAAAGTCACAACTGGGAAAGTCACAGGAACCCTGAGAGGGAGGAAAGTGTTGAAGTACCCTATGTTGGTATACCGCCTTTGAAGATGGTGTGGCGGGCCAGGGCGCACGGCCTGGAGTCAATTCTCTCCTCTGCCTTGTGGGTCCTGGGGATCAACTCGGCTGTCAGGCTCAACAGCAGGCACCTTTCCTTGACGAACCATCTTACCCGCTCTGCTGCCTTGCTGCGATCTCCATGAAGATGCCTGTGGCTCTAAGCCCTGCCTAACGACTCCCCTTCAGTCTGCTCATCCTCCACGCTCTTCTGGGGCAGCTCCCTCCTTCCTACGGCAGGGTCCTCTTCCCTTTTCTTCCTTTTTTTTCTTCTTTCCCTGTACTTCTCTACTATTTCATCACACTCTGCTGCCTCGGCCCAGGCGCTCTCAGCCCCTCTCCTGTCAGGAATCCTGTCCCCAACACCATCACCAGTCCTGAGACTCTGCTGTTGCCAGAGGGAGTCAAGGGGTCAGTGAGATGGCCGAGCACTGTCAAGTATGATGCCTGAGTGTGATCAGACTCCACATGGAGAATCTACTCCCATAAGCTGTCCTCTGACTGCCACATGCATGTGCCACAGCATGAATACATGCACACGTGTGTGTGCGTGCCACAGCATGAGTACATGCATGCACATACACACAGAAAATATAATAAAAATGTAAAGAAAAAATGGAGGACCCTGCAGGAGGATCAGAAGTTCACGTTCACCCTTGACTACACAGTAAGTTAGAGGCCAACCTGACATACACTTTCCTGTAAACAGTCAACCACCCAACCAACAGAAGCAAGCTAGAAAGATGGCTTAATCCCAGCACTCAGGAGGCAGAGACAGGCGGATCTACAGAGCTAATTCCAGGACAGCCAGAGCTACACAAAGAAACCCTGCCTCGAACCCCATCCTTCCCTCAAAAACACAACCCTGGCAGAACAATCGTGAAGACCACAGTAGGTTTTAGATCCCAGAACCTACAGAAGAAACTGTGTGCTGTGCTGGTAACCCCATTTCCAAGTGGGGCTGGCAGAGACAGGCGGATCAATAGAGCTGGCTGCCTTCCAACCTAGCCAAGAAAATCTGAGCCCTAGGGAAAGGGAGAGACCCTGCCTGAAAGGAAGAGACGGAGCAACAAAGAATATGTAACACCCTCTTCTGCCCCCACATGTAGGTACGCACACAAACAATCTCACAGACACATAAGCCTTTTAAAAAATGTCATTTCACAGTCATGATCTCACCACACCTCAGTATCTGGGTAGGTGACATTTTTTAGGAGGAAGCAGACTCTGAGAGAAAACTGAGAAACAAGGGCAGGACTTGAACTCAGCCCTGACCATGGTCGCAGGATCTTTTCAGGTTAGTGTGGCACAGAGAACACTTTTGGGGAACAGGGATAGGGAAGTTTGTGATCTTGCCCTGCCCTAGCAACCTAAGAAATGAGTAAGTCTGACGGGAACCGTGCCTCACCACGGCTGGCACGGAGGGGGCGGGGTTCAGCTGGGAAAAGTGCCATAGTATCCACTGGTCATCAGTGTACACCATCACGGAAAGTCACAGCAGGCTGGGCAGGCCTGAGAGAACCAGACGCTGGACTAAACACTGCTCCTGCGAGCACAAAACCTTTGTTTTTGTGAGACAAGGTCTTGTTATCTAGTCCAGGCTAGCCTGTAGCCTGTTACATAGCAGCCCAGACTGGCCTCAAAACCATGATCCTCAGGGCTGGAGAGATGGCTCAGAGGTTAAGAGTACTGTTTGCTCAGCCGGGCGATGGTGGTGCACGCCTTTAATCCCAGCACTCGGGAGGCAGAGCCAGGTGGATCTCTGTGAGTTCGAGACCAGCCTGGTCTACAAGAGCTAGTTCCAGGACAGGCTCCAAAGCCACAGAGAAACCCTGTCTCGAAAAACCAAAAAAAAAAAAAAAAAGAATACTGGTTGCTCTTCCAGAGGTCCTGAGTTCAATTCCCAGTAACCACATGATGGCTCATAACCATCCATAATGAGATCTGGTGCCCTCTTCTGGCTTGCAAGCAAACATCTAGACAGAATGCTGTATACATAATAAATAAATATTAAAATAAAACAAAACAAAACAACCATGACCCTCTTGCCTCAGACTCTTGAGTGCCAGAGTCACACGCATGTGCCACCACTGTGACCGGAACTCAGGGCCTCAAATACAGCAGACAAGCAAAGCCTTCAGGGGAGCGTCAACCAGTATTGACTAGAGAATGAAACAGGAAAAGGAAATATGTCTTTGATCTGACATAATTATTAGTCTGCTTGCGTTGGCCATTCGAGAAACCAAAGCCACTTCAAATAGGAAAGACACGTGCCAACCAAACCGAAGCTTTGGTTATGAGGTAAAGTCCCCTATAAAAGAATGCTGGGCCTCTGAGACAGTTCCATTGGTAAGGGCACTTGCAGGCAAGTCTGATGACCCAAGTTCGATCCCTACAAGTTGAAAGAGGATCAGTGCCGTCTACAAGTTGTCCTCCGACCTCCAAGCATGCGCTGAGACACACGTGCACCACATATGAAATTAATAAACGAGTGTGAGAGAATTCTCCTAGCAAGTTCCACGTAATCAAACACTGCCGTTTTCTCAAGTCTAGCAAACTACTCGATCCAAAGACTTGAGGATAAATCCATTAAGACGAGGGCTTCCTGACGAGGAAGTGGGGTTGCTCCCGCCTGGCTTGAGTGATCAGGGGAGGCTGTGTCTGTGGATGCCATGCAGGGTCAAGGACAATGTCACACTGAGTGGACAAGCGAGCTTGCTCCCCGCCCCCATTGCCTAACGTAACCCATAGCGACCAGATCGTCCTGCGAAAGAAGAACCAGCTCAGAAGTACAAACGGGAGCCCGGCTGCTCTACATAACCAGCCCAGGTCCTGTGATTGACCCCTAGGTATGAGCAGAAGAGATCCTGAGGCTGCCTGCACACCCGTGAGGACATCATGACCCCTACCTACTTCCATCCCAGTCACTAAAACATGGACCTGGAGGCCATGTCACAATAAGCCCCCTTTCCAGAGTCCTCCTCTATAGACAACAGCCTGTTAAGGACAAAGAAAAAGAATTCTTGGAGGCCAGTGGCCTGTAATAGTTAAGTACTCTTGCTGGATTTTGGTACTCATGTCTATAATCCCATCCCTGGGGAGGATGAGGCAGGTTGATCTCTGAGATCCAGGCCAGCCTGGTGAGGTTAAATAGTGAGTTCAGGATCAGCCTGGGCTACACAGCAAGTTTCAGGCTAGCCTAGGTTATATTACAAGACCTTGTCTCAAAACAATAAACAAAAGCAGGGCATGATAGTGCACACCTTTAAAGGAGTGCTCTTGAGGCAGAGGCAGGTGGATCTCTGAGTTCAAGGCTAGCCTGATCTACTGAGTGAGTTCTTGGACAGCCAGGGCTACATAGAGAAACCCTGTCTCAAAATACAAACTAACAACAAAACAACAACAACAAAAACTAGTTAAGCCTTCTACATAATTCATTTGGATCTCAGACCTTGGTTGGCCTTCC
>NC_022016.1:50921293-50921814 GCF_000317375.1 Microtus ochrogaster | reverse complement strand
AAGTGAAGTAGAATTAAGACTTTAGGGCAGTGTGTACCTAGCACACATGAGGACTTAGGTTTGATCCTCAGCATGGACAAAAAAGACCCTTCCTCCCACTCTTCAGGACACAGAATGGACGCCAATGGTGAGGCACGGGACTGCAAAGGGCTAGAGGAGCTGCAGCAGGTTTCACTGTACCAGAAACACAGCCATGACGTGAATTACAAAGTAACACAATCGATGCTGCTGAGGTTCAGAACCGGACGTTCCAAGGAAACACTGATCTCTTTTACATGCACGTGACTTACCAATAGGAAAGCCTCACACCTCAGACGACATTGCTGTACACTTTATGCAAATAAAGGCGCATGCGCCACCACCGCCCGGCTACACATACAAATTTTTAAAAAGTACTTGCCACACATGCTGGTTAATTCTTTGTCATCACGACACAAACCACAGTCATCTTAATGAGAAAATGCCAAAATGCCTCCATCAGACAGGCCTGCAGCAAATCTGTGGGGCAGTTTCTTTTTCTC
>NC_022016.1:50917691-50920358 GCF_000317375.1 Microtus ochrogaster | reverse complement strand
ACCATCTGTAATGAGGTCTGGTGCCCTCTTCTGGCCTGCAGGCATACACACAGACAGACTATTGTATACATAATAAATAAATATAAAAATATATATACATAAATTAGTTATAATGTAAGCTAAGCAAGCCACAAATCAGTAAGAGTAAGCACTGCTCCTCTGTGGTTCCTGCCTCCAGATTTCTGCCTTGACTTCCCTCAATGCTGGAAGTCTAACCGAAATAAATCTTTTCCTCCCCACGTTGCTTTTGGTCATAATGTTTTACTTTAGCAACAGAAAACAAAAGAGGATACATGTAAACATGGGAACCAAGTCCAGATCTTTAGAACCCACGTCAACACGGGGCAGATCTGGCAGGCTGCTTGTAACTGCAACACTTATGGAGACAAGGACACTGAAGTCAGCACGTTCCTGGATCAGTGAGAGACCCTGTCTCAAAACATACAGTGCAGTGTGACCTCTGACCTCCACACTCAGGCACACGTGTGTATGCAAACCTGCCCACATACAAGCCTATATAAATGCTATCTTACATACACATACATGTATACATGTGAGGGGGTGGTGGCACACACCCTAGGCTCTCTGCCAATTTGTGATGATCCTTTTCCCTTGGCTTGGCCTCTTAAGTGCTGGGATTAAAGGCGGGCTGCCATGTCTGGTTTACTGTGGTGTCCCCCTGCCCCCCACACTTGGATAGGTAAACCAGGCTGGTCTCAAAGTCAGAGATATTCATCTGCCTCTGCCTCTTCAGTGCTGGGATTAGAGGCACATGACCCCAGGCTGACGTCACTCCTAACCCTCTCACTGTCTGATAAGAAGAACCCAAAGCATCCCATGACTTAGAACTGAAAAGTGACTCAACTACGAGGAACTTTAGCCTCCCACTTGGCTTTTCACCCAGGGCAGCATCAATCAACAAAGGCCACACCCTGCTCTTTGGCCCCACCCACTCCCTCTTCCTTAGCACCTGGACCAACCTCTCCCTCTTTGAAGCTTCAAAGCGCCCCAAACAAAATCTACTCTTCCCCTCAACTTCCAGTTCCCCTACCCCACCCGTGGTGTGATCTCAGGGAAGCAACCTTACACTCAGACTTCTGACCTGCCGAGGGTCATCTAATTCAGGACTTTATGGAAATCCAAATGGAATAACAAAGGAAGCTTTCCCTTAAATTAAACCTTAGCAAGGCAGATGGCACATGGTAGGTGCTGGCCAAATGCTCCTGAGCCTGGCCTCATCTCTTCCTTCCACCTACCCAGCCCTGGTCCCCTCTGACTGGTAATTCGGAGACTGCCACTCCTGAGGCAGCCAGTTGTCACACTCTGCCCTCATCATCGAGACTTACCCCCTGGGAATGCAAATACTCCACGGTCTTGCTGATGGTATGCAGGACGAAGCTGGCCTCCCGCTCCGAGAAGAACTTCTGTCGCAGGATCTTATCCAGCAGCTCGCCGCCCCTCATCAGCTCTGTCACCAGGTACACGTGTTTGCCATCATCATATACCTGCCAGACACCTCGCCATCAGGCTGGGACCCTCGGCCGCCAGGTCTCCTGACAAGGAAGTCTTAGGGCTGGGTTCTGCCACACTGCAGTAACTCTGCTGGGGCTCCATCTTTCCAGGCCACCACTGCTGGGCAGTGGGCGCTGGCCTCGTCCCTGGTGGTTAAAGAGGGCTCCAGGAACGCCCGAGTCTTGCAGGAGAGGGCTCAGAGACCCCTGCCTCTTGTCATGAGCATTGGAAAGGGGCCCTGATGTCACCAACGAGGACCCCTCCCCACTCACATCTTTCAGAGTGATGATGTTGGGGTGCTGTCCATACCGAAGAAGAATCTCGATCTCCTCTGAGGGATCTCGTTTGCTCTTGTCAATAACCTGAAGACAGCAGGAGACACGGCACTGTCAGGAGCACAGACCCCATGATCTGATTCTCTCTGCCATGAAGCCCGTACCATAGGGTCAAGGAGAACCAGTCCCATGCCTGCCATAATCCACAGACCCTCCCATCAAAGTGCCACGGGTACACTGGCCTCACCCCCAACCCAGCAGCCTTAGAGATATGGTTGGGAAGCCGACCTTGACAGCGTACTCCATGTTGGTGGCCTTGTGGACACATCGCTTACACACGGAATAGGAGCCCACGCCGATGGTCTCTTTTACCACGTAGCCATCACTGAAAACTAAGTTCTTCCCATGGAGTTGCTGCAGGAGACAAGAGTCAGCTTGACCCCAGGTGCCCCGGTCCAGGGGTCATCCCTAAGATCAGGCCTTGCCTCAGTAAAGATGGCATGCAGAAAGGAGAGTCACAAGGCCTAAATGTTATCTGCTGTGACCTCAGTCAAGAACCTGCCCCGCCAGGCAGTGGTGGCGCATGCCTATAATCCCAGCACTCAGGAGGCAGAGGCAGGAGGAGCTCTATGAGTTTGAGGCCAGCCTGGTCTACAGAGCTAGTTCCAGGACAGGTACCAAGAAACCCTGTCTTGCAAAACAAAAGAACATGCCCCTTCCTGAGCCTCAGTTTCTACTCTGCAATGGGCACACTCACCGCGGTGTACAGTCACAGGGCACACTCCCCTCGGTGTACAGTCACAGGGCACACTCACAGCGGTGTACAGTCACAGGGCACACTCACCGCGGTGTACAGTCACAGGGCACACTCACCTCGGTG
>NC_022016.1:50908989-50917361 GCF_000317375.1 Microtus ochrogaster | reverse complement strand
CGGTGTACAGTCACAGGGCACACTCACCAGGGTTCACAGTCACAGGGCACACTCACCGCGGTGTACAGTCACAGGGTAGCCCAAGCGGGGGAGATGGGGGACAGGACAATGCACGAAACAACAAAATGGAAGAGGACAGACCAGGAGAACCGGACACTGAGAAGTGCAAGGTTTTAAAACCCTGCGTAGACCTAAGCTGGATAAAAACCCAACTATATCTTAGGACTTCCATTTAATGCAGCTTTAAGTAATGGGCTCCTGTTCTTGGGGTATCTGGGTTTATACCATCATGTCTAAAGGTTGGCATATACTTTATATAAAGATAAATATATTGAGCTGGGTAGTGATGGTGCACACCTTTAATCCCAGCACTTGGGTGGCAGAGACAGGTGGATCTCTGTGAGTTTGAGGCCAACCTGGGCTACCCTATGTTGAAAAACCATATATATACCTTTAAGATTTACTCATTTTGGGGCTGGAGAGATGGCTCAGAGGTTAAGGACACTGACTGTTCTTCCAGGGGTCCAGAGTTCAATTCCCAGCAACCACATGGTGGCTCACAACCATCTAAAATGAGATCTGGTGCCCTCTTCTGGCCTGCAGGCATACATGGAGGCAGAATACTGTATTGTATATGTAATAAATAAAATCTTAAAAAAAAAAGATTTATTCATTTTTAAATTTAAGCATGTGGATGTCTATTATGTGTGGGTGGATGCCTGTATCGATGCCTGTACCAGAAGAGGTCGTCAGATTTCCTGAAACTGGAGTTAGAGACAGTTGTGAGCTGCATGAGGATGTGGGGAACTGAACCCAGGTTCCCTGCTAGAGCAACAAGTGCTCTTAATTAGTGAGGCATTTCTTCAGCTCGCGTCTCAAGGTGGTTTTTTAAAAGATTTATTTATGTATATTATGAATATGGGTATTTCATCCGTACATTAAAAGAGGGCACCAGATACCATGGGATTACAGTTATGGACGGCTGTGAGCTGCTGGATGGGTGCTGGGAATAGAACACAGGACCTCTGGAAGAGTCTCAACATACCTTATAGACAACCCTGGCTTATGCCGGCTAGTCTGGTTAAGGTTTGTCCTGCACAGACATCCCAATTTAGGTAAGAGATTACCTAGTGGGCAGGAATGGTGGCACATGCCTTTAATTCTAGCCTTCCAGAGGAAGAGACCTTTGGATCGCTCTGAAACCAAGGCCGTCTTGGTCTACAATTAAGAGTTTCAGATCAGACAAGGTATTTAACCTATTTAGTGAGACCCTTTCTCAAACAAACAAGAAAAGGAATTACATTGTGATCTTAACTTCAAACATCAGCTCTGGAAAAGCAAGACATGGCAGAAGAAGGTTCTATTATCACCCATTTACAGATGGGGAAACTGAGGCCAGCATCTCCTCCAGAGCCTGCTCACCTTGTATATGATAAGCCCTGGCCTGAAGTTCTGACATCTAATTATTGTCTCTGTGCACAAAGGAGGGGTGAATGTGAACACACACACACACACACACACACACACACACACACACACACACACACCCCGCCTACTCTAGCGGGGACACCTGAACCACTCCCTCATTCTACCCTCAGGGCAGTATCCCGCATTCCTGCTAAGAAGTTTCTCTCTCAGATTCTGGCCGATGATCAGGGCCTCTCCACTCCGATGCAGGAGACAGGTGTCCCCGACTGTGTTTCCCTAATAGGCTTATACCTGAGGACAGCGAGGGTCCAGGAGCTTAGAGGTTGTCTGGGTCCCAGAGAAGTGTGACCTGTTCAACTCCAGAGCCTGTGTTCTCAGCTTTCCTGCTGTGCTTTCTGCATGGAAATGGACAACTGGGGGCAGCCCCCCACCTTCTCACCTGTACTACCGAGTGCAGGGGGGCCTGAGTGGCCCGGGACTTGCCGTCGTCCTCCATCAGGCCAGTGGCCACGAAGCTGAAGCCACGGAACAGTTGATGGGCACCAGCACTGGGGGGGATGCCTGGAGAGTCTGTTGAGAGGAGGGGACATGGGGGTGAAGGGGGTACCCTTGATCCAAGGCAGGCAGCCATGCCGGGAGCATGTTTAAGGCTGTCCACGCCAGGACTTTGCCTATCTGTTCACATGTGGAGCTCAGTGGTATAGTACTTGCCTAGAACATTCGATGTCCTGGGTCTGATTCCCAGCACCACAGAAGAAACACAAAAAACGTGTACTGTTAGGTGTCAAGAAAACCTGGGACAAGCAAGTTTCAGTGCCTGTGGCTCTTCCCAGCACTCCACACCACGCCCCCTACCCTAAGCTCCTCCCTCCCAGGGGCTGGACTTACGTTTTCCTTCCCTCATTCTGACCCTGAGATAACTCAAATTTTGGCTACCCCAGTCTCTAGATCTGTTTGGGGGGAGGGATCCCTCATGGTCAGGCTCCTCTCTTGCTTTCCCTCCCCATCTTTCCTCTCATGGTCTGGTTTAGTCTGCTGCCATGTTCTGCCTGGACTCTTCCGCGCCTGCTTTCTCCCTCCTATCTGCAATGAAGACCTCCATGCTTTAGAGGCAGTCATGGCCTCCTCCTCTTACTCCATTTTTCTGTTCACACACTAAGGGAATAAACAAACAAGCCTGGTACGGTGGCACACGCTGCAGTCCCAGCCCTCAGAGCTCGAGGCAGGGGGATTGCTGCTAGTTTGAGGCCAGTCTGGATGACACACAGAGTTCCAAGCTAGCCTGAGCTACAGAAACCCCAAACAGCTAATGCAAACGATATAAACACATAAACGTCACTTAGACCATCCTTGCCCTGCCACACGAGGAATGCGAGACCCCCACATAGGACCCCCAGCTCAGGCCAGGTGCACCATGCCTCCCCCACAGCCTCTCCATCTCAGGTCCACCTCTCTCTCTATCGTGAGCACAGTGAGAGGAACAGTCACAACCACACAGTCTGCTGGCCACCTGGCCTCTGCACCTGCCAGTGGGATGCTCTCCACCACCTGGCAAGTGAGATCCACGTGGCCCCCTCCTTCCCTTTGGCAGCTCGGCCACAGTGGAGCTCCACATTCTCAAAAGAGCCTCGGAGCAGCCACACACGCTGTTCCTCTGGATTAGATAGTCTACTCCTTGTCCATCATTCAAGGCTTAGTTCATAAGCCCTCCCGAGAACGCTGCCTGAGGCTGCTTCTCTGACCATCTAGAATCTCCTTCCCACCGACAGCCTGAGCCATGTGGTTCCGAGTTATGTGCTGCTATTCCAGGTCTGCCCATTCTCTCCTAAGGCCGATACACAGCAGGGACCTGGGATGGACTTGGAGGATAAAGAGACACACAGCTCAGAAGGGCTTGCTGTCCTCGGCAGTGTGCCAGCCACATGGAAAAAAAAAATCACCCTCCAGGAAGGCATTGCAGAACCAACACGCAAGTCCCCATCCACTGGCAGTATCTGGCCAGAGCGTCAGCTCTCCCGCGCTCCTTCCTGAAAGCCCCCTCACTGGCTTTCGGTAACCACCGAGGCAGGTCTGTGACTGTCTGAATGTCCCAGATGAGTCAAAGTGCCTCAGCACCAGAAGCCGACATCCATTCTTACATTCGCCCAACCTGTGGGTACTGCCACCTCTGCTCTGCCAGGCTCTATCCCTGTCACAGGTTTGCCAGGTCAGGTTCCTCACGTCTGATGCGAGTGGAGGCCTGAGCTGGTTAGTCTTCCCAGCAGGCTGGAAGATGCCTGGGGCAGGGGTCCCGACTTTCCTGTTGTGCCCTAAACCACCCCCACATCTCATTCTCTCTCCCAGGAACAAAGAGGCCCATAGAGCCACAGAGAGGCAGCCAGGCAGTATGAGACCAGGACGAGCATAAATCCCTCGGAGCCAGAGACTGCCTATCTACCCACACACCTGAGTCCCAGAGTCTTTGGTCGCCTCTGTATCCCAGGATTCCCCCAAAGATCTGCTTACTGGGCCCAGCCCCAGACAGACTAACCAGATCAGGGACATACCCCGGGGTGTGCGGGACGTAAACTCAGTGTCAAAGTAGAAGGTGTCGTCGGGCTGGGCCACAGCTGGCTTGAAAGGTGGCTTGATCTCACGACGGTAGAGCTTCTGCAAGGTGGGGTGTGTGCTCTAGTCACCATGGTGACTCCAGCAGGAGGAGTGGAGGCTAGCCCAGTAGTAACAGTGAGTCCGAGGCCTTGGGAGACCAGTCGTGTCCCACAGGGCATGGCGTTGCCCTCCAAGGGCATTTCAAGGGCTGCTCACCTTCTATCTCCCACATCTGAGGTCCTAGTTGGCAGAGGCCCTGTTTCCCACCCCTCCTGTGTCCCCCAGAGAGCCATGGTGTGAACAAATACACTCACATTCCAGTCAATGGAGGAGTAGAAGACATGCCTCTTGATTTCCTCTGCCCCGTCAGGACCCGAGCCTGAAAGAAGCCAAATGAAGGTCCAACCTCAGACACGGAGCCTGTCCCCCAACTCTGGACCAGCTGCTGCAGCAGCGGACAGGCTGGGCCCACCCTGCCTTGTATCTGCACCCATCACCCTGAAGCCCTCAGCCCACTCAGCACCCTATACTTTACAGGGCCTCTGATGACCAAGTCCCAGTGTACAGACAGAAGGAAGGACCAGGCAGGACAGGCGACCTGTCCAAGTGACAGTCGGGACAGAAGCTAGACTTCTGAGCTCTAGCAAGGTCCCATCTCTGTCCTTCTCCTACTGCCTTCTTCATCCCTGAGACAAACTCTTGTTCAGTTCAACACAGGGACTTGGACTGGGCAATTAAAAAGTCAACAAACACTGTAGACTCCAGTATGCGACAGACGCCTCAAAGAACCTGGGGAGCCAGGCTGGGATCACTGTCTCCACCAACACAAGAGACTTGGGGCTCAGAGTGGTAAAGTCACCTGCCCAATCACGGAGCTCATAAACGGTACCCAATCACTCAACAAATATTTACAGTGCCTGCTAGGTGCCAGGAAGTAGGGACAGTCACAGCTAGTCCTGGGACCTTTCTCACTCCTGAGCTCGTGTGCCTTCTCCTGAGCCAGCAACTTTGGCAGAGAAGTTGTGTGGGGGCCTCTGTCCTTGTCCCTGAGTGGGTAGGGATGACTCAGTTCCTGCCTTCCCCCTACACACAGGTCACCCTCCCAACACCACACATGGAGCCAGAAAACAGGGTGGCCAGCAGCATTGTCTGCTCACACAAAGCACAACGGTTCCTTTCAGTTCCCGATGTGGCCCTGTGGCCTAGGCTGCAGCTGTACCCTGTTCCCCACTGCCATGCCCCCTCCCCTGAGCTGGGGTTGCTTACCAAGCCGATTGGCAGGATTCCTCTTAAACAGGGCTCGCAGGAGGCTCTGGGCTTCTGTGCTCAGAAACTGGGGCATACCTAGCTTCGCCCTGGAACAGCCGCAGGTCTCATGAGTGACAAGTCCCACCCCAGAAGCCCCAGAGCCCCTTCCCTTTGTCCAGCTCTTTTTCCCAGCTTGGTCCAGAGAAGCCAGGCACTAACTCACCTCCCAAAGACTTTAGGGTACCTCCCACTGGCCCTGGTAGATAACAAGGGTTTATGGAGTCAGGGGACACCTCCCATTGGCCCCGGTAGATGGCAAGGGTCTGTGGAGTCAGCGGACACCTCCCACTGGCCCCGGTAGATGGCAAGGGTCTGTGGAGGCAGGGGATACCTCCCACTGGCCCCGGTAGATGGCAAGGGTCTGTGGAGGCAGGGGACACCTCCCACTGGCCCCGGTAGATGGCAACGGTCTGTGGAGGCAGGGGACACCTCCCACTGGCCCCGGTAGATGGCAAGGGTCTGTGGAGGCAGGGGACACCTCCCACTGGCCCCGGTAGATGGCAAGGGTCTGTGGAGGCAGGGGATACCTCCCTCTAGCCCTTGTAGACAAAGGTTTGTGGAAAAAGGTGACTCTCTGGCCCCAAAACTGGGATGGGAGTAGGAAGACCATACTAGTGCAGGGCAGCATTGGCGCTTACTTCAAAATCAAGGTCATGGTCTCTTTCCGGTCCTTCCCCTGGAAGGGCAGGGAGCCTGTCAGCATCTCAAACTGCAGGACAAAAAGGGTGCAATTTTGATCTCTGTCTCCCACATCTTCTTCCTCCTTCCCAGGCTACTCCAGTTCCAGGATTTTTGCTGGCCTGTTGGACTTTAGAGTCGACCTGGAGAGAGGACCGTGCCTGCTTCTGCCCCCATCCCAACCTAGATTCCAGAAACAGCACTGAAGCTGGAAACTGAGGAGAAACCCCACGTCAGGTGCAGGGCACTCTGGGTGGACTGAAGCCCGTGCATCTCCCAGGGAAAGACGGTGCAGGTGTACAGGGCGAGGCACGTGTGGCTAGGAGACGAGGGAGGGCCGGATGATCCTTCTCCACTGTACACACAGAGAAACTGAGTCCTGAGTCTGGGACCGGATCATTTACTCTTGCCAGGACACTTACCATCAACACCCCATAGGACCACCAATCTGCACTGTGGGTGTGGCCCTGGCGGTTGACCACCTCGGGGGCCATGTACTCCACTGTCCCGCAGAATGAATAGGCCTTCTTCTCGTGGTCAATGGCCTCCTTGCTCAGGCCAAAGTCTGTAGCATGGAAGGCAGAGAAGCCATCTTTAGGACCCCTGCCATCCTCACTGCTATCACACTGAGCTTCCCTGGCCAGAACAGGGGATCACCTCCATGATACCAAGAGAAAGCTGAAACCCACGGGTATTTGAAGGTTGTGATGGGGAGCTGTGATTCTAAACTGGGACCTGGGGGCTTTGAAAGGTGGCCCAGCAATTAAGAACACCAGCTGTTCTTTCAGAGAACCCAGGTTTGATTCCCAGCTCCCATATGATGGCTAACGACCAGTTCCAGGGGACGCTGGCTTCTGTGGGCAATGCACACATGAGGGACACAGACACACACACAGGCAAAATCCCCATACACACAAAACAAAATAAATAACATAGCCAGGCCCTGCCTGGGCTTTGGATTCGTGTATATAACTGGCACCATCTCTGAGGTAGCAGAGGGAGCTCCCAGACCTCAGCTAAGACCTATCAGGACCCCTCCCATCCTTCCCTGGAGTCCAATACACTTCACTCACCAGTGAGTTTGATGTGGCCCTCCTCATCCAAAAGGATGCTGTAACAGAGAGATGGGTCAGGAGCCTTAGCAGCAGACACTATGTGGGTTCGGGTGGTACCATGGATGGAGGAAATTGGGCCTGCCCAGAAGAAGGGCTTGGTCGAAATCTACCCAATGGGAGAGTGGTAGAACGGAGGCCTGGCAGTGACATTAGGGCCCCATTTTGCTAAAGGGAAAACTACATCTCAGGAAAGTAACTCTCCTCTACAGGATATAAATGTCTGAGGAACCTGTCTTTCTTTTAAGCACAGCATCTATTATATTGCACAGGCTGGCTTCAAACTCTTGGACTTAGTCTCTTTAGCAGCTAGGACCACAGCCGTGCACCATCATGCCTGACTTGGGGTGTGCCTACCTCGACCACCAGACTGTCCTACCTCTTAAGGTAGCACCAGAAGGCATTGCATTTGTAAAGTGTGGAAAACCACAGGAGAGACTTATCAGGATGTGATCTTTAACGGCAGCATCTCTGACGTCACTAGACAGGACGGGACACATGACACAGCTGCCTGGTGGCCTTTGGTAATAGCACTACGGATCAGGCAGTCCCGAATTACCTAAGGTCAATTTGCTGCTGCCACTACCCCTCCAACCACTCCCTGATAGCCCCAAAAAGGTAAGAACCTGAGGAGAGCCAAGCCACCTCCATTCGAGTGGCCCTGCTCCGTACCCTGTGGAGAGGCCAAGAGTTTCACTCACTTCTCAGGCTTGAGGTCTCTGTAAATGATGCCCAAGCTGTGCAAGTGGTCCAGACCCAGTGCCAGTTCAGCCAGGTAAAACTTGACATCCTCTTCTGTAAACATAACCTGTTACAGGGAGAGAGAGACATGCTTCAGCCAGGACATCCTGTTCCCTGAGAGCCGGGCTACGGAGCAGCCACAGCCTCTGGGTGCTGACGGTCTGCCCTGGGGACACAGTGCAATGCCACATACCTTTCTCCAATACACAAGTCACTCACTGTGCTAAAGTTCGGAAACAGCAAAGAGTAAAACAATCCAAGTACCCAGGAGTAAAAGACTAGAATTAACTGCCTCTCCCGGGCAGAATCAAGAGCTACGCAGCTGTAACATAGAACAGGGAGTTTTTCCGCATCCTGATACAGAACAACCCGAGATTTACTGACTTGAGAGGCCAAGCCTAGCACAGTGTACAGAAACTAATCCTTCTCAGGTAAGAGAGTGGGTGCAGAGACTCAGAATATGTTCAAAATGTATTTATAAAAGGAACCTGAGGGCTGAGAGATGGCTCAGAGGTT
>NC_022016.1:50888735-50908499 GCF_000317375.1 Microtus ochrogaster | reverse complement strand
CAGGAAACTAGAGTTAAGGTTCTTGCTGGGCAGTGAGAGCTATACAGAGAACCCCTATCTGGAAAACAATGGGGGTGGGGGGAGCTAGAGGGAGCTGTAGTAACGAGACTGTACCATTAATGTTTACTTTTGAATCATGAAAACGGATCGCCTAATTAAGTGTTAACTTTTCAAATACTGAAAGTTTGGCTCTGAGTAAGTGAGACCATGCAGTGGGAGTTCTGTCCTCCTGGAGCCAACCCCCATGATGGAGGAGAACCAATTCTCTCTCACAAGCTGTCCTCTGACCTCCACATACATGCGTGTCCACACATCTGTGTGTGTATGTTCCAATACACACACATCTGTTGTTTTCTTCTGTTTTGTCTTTTGTTTTGTTTTTCAAGACAGGGTTTCCCTAGCTGTCCTGGAACTCACTCTGTAGACCAGGCTGGCCTTGAACTCACAGAGATCCGCCTGCCTCTGCCTCCCAAGTACTGGGATTAAAGGCGTGCGCCACCACTGCCCGGCTCTAGGTATTTTATTTTTAAGAAAGTGTGCATTATTATTTTTTATTTCTAGTGAGTGAATCAGGCCCCTGCACATACTAGGCAAACTCTTGACTACCATGTTACATCCTGAGCCCTGTTTACTTTTCGTTGCTCAGGGAGGCCTTCATCTTGTAATCCACCCACCTCAGCTTCCCAAGTAGCTGGGATGGCAGGCCTGCACCAGCATGCCTGGCCAAGCTTGGTTCTCTTCCCTCCAAAGAAGAATTGTATTAATGGTCACGATTTTTTAAAAATTAAGTTCACATCCTTTTATATTGGGTCCTTTATATTATATTCTTTTATGTGAATGACAGTATAAGAAACTTATGCCTTTTATTGTTTTTTTTTTTTTTTTTTTGTTTTTTGAGACAGGGTTTCTCTGTGGCTTTGGAGCCTGTCCTGGAACTAGCTCTGTAGACCAGGCTGGTCTCGAACTCACAGAGTGTTTTTTTTATTTGGTTTGGTTTTTTTAGTTTTTTGAGACAGGGTTTCTCTGTGTATCTATTGCTGTCCTGGAACTCACTCTGTAGACCAGGCTGGCCTTGAATTCAGAGATCTTCCTGCCTCTGCCTCACAGGTGCTAGGATTAAAAGTGTACGCCATCACTGCCCAGCAAGAACCTTAAGTCTAGTTTCCTGGGCGGGTTTGGGCTTCTTTCCCTAGACCAGCACAGACCGTGGCACTCCACCTCAAGCGTTGGGAGATTCCCTTAGCAACTAGAGGCCACAGTGGTGTCGCATGTAGGCCTGCTCATCCTCAGCCTATCCTCAGAGAAACTCGCAGAGGCACTGCCAGGGGTGGCCTCCCTTTCAGGGCCGGTGTGACATTTATTGCAGCCGGGAGGTTACAGGCCTAGGCCACACTGAGAACGGGCTTCACAGGACCCCGGGACTGGACTCGGTACTGCATCCCTGGCAGTGGGAAGTCAGTACTGCATCCCTGGCAGTGGGATGCTGGCTTACCTCCTTGGACAGTCGTGTGAACAGGTCACCGCCACGCAGGAAGTCCAGAATGAGATAGAGTTTGCCCTCAGTCTGGAAGGCTGAGGGGGGACAGAAGCCAAGGCGGAGTCAGCTGGGCCTGTGACCTATGCCTCCGTCCCTGGCTCCTGGGCCTGGCCCGTGAGAGGTGGGAAAAGGAACGAGGCAAGTCACAGGCAAAGGTGGACACCGAGGAGTGGGGTGGCACTTGGGCAGGGTCTGTGATCTCACCATAGTGCAGCTTCACCACGAAAGGGTGGTTCACATCAGCCAGGATGTCTCTTTCCATCTTGGTCCGAACGCGGTCACGCACTGGCCAGAGGAGAAGAGAGGTCACTAAAAGTCTACACCCAACACAGCCTCCCCAAGCCCAACCCTATGGGCCACTTCCCACTCAGCCTTCCAAGTCGGCACTCCAGAGGCTCTTCACCCTCGGGGCACTCAGTTTCCCCCTTCCTCCCCACACTGCCCTGGCTTCTTGGCCTGCTCTCGCTCTCGCTCCTCACAGAGTCCAGGCAGAGTCCTGGTGTCTTGCCCAGTTGTGCCCCAGGGTGCCCTATTTCCTGAGGTCCCTGGACTTTGGCCGTGTTCCTCCCCCAGCACACCTTTGTCAACCCCTCCCATTTCCACGGGAATTCCTAAGGCCATTCTAAAATGCGGTTCTTGGGTGGTCTAAGTAGACATTCTTAACAAGCTTTGTTTACGGATGTTTTTTCTTCTTTATCTTATTGCTGGAGAAGATTATTTGAGACAGGTTCCCATGTAGCCCAGGCTTACTTCAAAGTCTCTAGGTAGCCAGTACTAGCCTTGAACTTTTGAGCCTCCTGCCTCTACCTCCCATGCTTCAGTTAGGGGTCTCATGAATGTCTGGTAGGGACAAAGAACAGAAGCTGCCAATCCTGGCCATCAACAGGTTTTCGGTGGACTGGGTTCAAACCCTACCACCTCTAGGAAGCATCCCTGTGGGCTGGGTGTCCTGGACTTCCAACCACATCACTGCTTCCTCTGTTTTAATCCTTCTATTTCTCTCCCTAGATGTGGCAGGGGCCATGCTGCAGAGCTAACCAGTCCAGCCACTTTCAAACACACCTCACGTTTCCAGTCACCTCACGGCTCCTCCTTCTTGGGGGTCCAAACTTTACCATCTTGTTCTGGTAAATTCCCAACATCCTTCAAGGCACAGGTCCTATGCTTACTCCCCAGAGTGTCCCCAGAACCCTTGCCTAACCTGACCTCTATAACTCCACAGCCCACCCCTCAACTCCTTGGCCTGGGCATCCATGTACAAAAGCCCAGCATCGCTATACCTCACTGCCAGGCCATGTGAAGACTCTCCCAGTCCCTACCCGGTCCATGAGTAGGGACCACATCTTTCCCTGTGGCTCCCACGAATTCTCCTGAGGGACGATCCTACGGTCAGACTATACTAAACCTCCTAGCATCTGTCAGAAAGCCCTTGGTAGGCCAAGGGCAGATCTGTCCTTAAGGCTGACCCCTCCCTTTCTCCAGGTTACTCTCCCAGCCAAGGCTTAGTATGGTTTCCACCTGCTTGCTGGCCACATCGGCCCCCAGGCCAATCAGAGTCAGCAACTGACCCACAGCCAGCGACCCATCCTCGTGCACTAACTCCCCAGAATTCTCGACTTTGGCTTGGGGCTCCCTTCTGAACCTCTCTGTCCCCCAACTCTGTGGCCTTGCCCTCAACTCATGGGTTCCCAGCTTCTATACCCTCAGGCTCCCCGCCTCTTCTCTCATGGGGCCAGAGAGATCTCCCTTAGGCTTCCAAGCACCATAGAAGCAACTCTGCCGATACAACACTTTCACCCAACAACATGATGGCTGAGAGTCCCCCACCCCAAGCCTCTGTACCCCAAGCCTCTGCCCCCACGCTAGAGGCTCCTGAAATCAGAGGCACCTCCCTCACTGTAGCCCGGGCTTCCTCTGATCCTGAGCCCAGCTTCAGTTCTGCCCAGGGAGGAACTCTTCCTCACCTTTCAACGTTGCCTTCTTTAACACTTTCATGGCATACAAGTGCCCACTGTCAGGCCGGGTGACCTTGCGCACCAGGAAGACCTGGAAGACAGAGGGCAGGAAAAATCAGGGAGGGGGTGAGAGGCAGCTAACCCAACCATCTTAAAGCCCCCTACATTGACCTATAAGTTCCCTGGGACCCCAAGTTGACTTTCTGTTCTCCCTGGGTTATAAAGGTGACCTGTGATCCTTTGGGGGACTGCAAGGCCCCCAACACCCTATTTCAGACATGACCTATGGTGCCCTCCCGATAAGGTGCCCTCTGACTTACTTTGCCAAAGGATCCCTGGCCCAAAACCTTAAGGAGCTCAAACTGGGATGGATCAGCCTTCTCGGAGCCAGCCTTGACGTGGTGTGTGATGGAGATCTCCTTGAGGACGCCTTCATCCTGACAGAAGGACAGAGGTGGTAGGCCCGGGCCCCTTTGTAGGCCTGGGGCCCTTCCAGGGCAACATGGCATACAGCTTATCCAAGCCATCCCAACAGACCACTACCCCAGCAGCCTTCAGGCTCATGGGCACCAAGAGTGTCTCAATGGCCAACAAGGGCCAACTCAAGTGAGGCCCTGTTCCTGTGGCATGGATGCTTGGGCCTGCTCAGACCCAAAGGAAGGTGCAGACATGACCAGGATGAGTTGACCCAAGCCTTGGGTCTGGTGTAGGGACCAACTCAGGCCCGCCCTTAAGGCTCCCCTCCCCCCAGCTGTTTGGGTTTTGCCACAATAGGAAGTAAGGTTTGAGCTCATAATGGGGAGGTAGAGCCAGGCCTTTCTTGCTAGTCAGGATGAGATGAGGCAAACTCTCTGGTGTATGGATAAGGCTGAGGTACACAGAGACCCAAGAGTCACCCAGACATCCCTGTCAACCCACTCAATGCCCATCTGGAGCAACTGAGGGTTAAGGCCAGAGACCCTATGCCCTATCAAACGTCCCTTGATAAGCATCTAGGAGCCCTCGTTGGGTCACTGTTGTGCGGGGACCTCTCTGGCCTTCCAATCTGCCAGTCTTGCCGTGAAGCACTGAGATGCCTTCTTACTTCCCCAGGAAGCAAGTCTGGGCAAGGTCCGGGCATCTAGCACAGCCGAGAGAGTCGGAAGCTAATTTGGGCCACACTGGCTGCCCAAACACCTGTTCCAGGGGCTACTGCCAAGCCAGGACCAGATATCCGGGTACACTTACCGAGTCCTGCTGGGGACCAGAGCCAGGGCCAGGGCCAGGCAGAGTCTGGCCGATCCTGGACCGTTGCTTCCTGAGCAGCCAGGGGAGCAGGGCCCTGAGCCGCAGGCGGGGCAGCTTGGGGTCCTGCTCCATCCGCCCAGCAGGGCCACGGCACCATGGCAAGGGTAGGCAACAACCCACTGGGGCTGCTGAGGAGGTGGCTGGGCCCAAGGCGGATGTGCAGGGTGAGGGCGCGGGGGCTGGGCCAGGCCCAAGACAGCCAATCACACAGGGCCTGTGGTTTCCCAGTTCCAGACTTCCACCCTCACTCTGTTCCCTTCTTCTCTCTGCCCCCCTCCCCGGTGCCTGAGGTCTGCCCTCTGGCCCTCTCCTTCATCTTCCCTACAAAGAGAAAGCCCCAAGCCAGCCCAGGGGCTGAGCAGATAGGTCCTAGAACAGTAGGGACCTGAGAAGGTCCTCAGGAGGCAGAGAAAGGCATCTAGCATGTAGCAGCAGACAGCAGACAAGGACAGACACCCATGAGGCAGGGGCCGGAAGACATATTTACAATGTGTGTATGTATAGAGCATATACACATTTAGTAAACAAACGGAAGTATAAGATGATGCCATATCCCCAAGTGGCAAGAGATAGATTGGGACGATTACTGAACAGACAGACAGACACACACACATGTTCAACACAGAGATGGGTGGGAGACCTAAACCAAGAGGCAAGAACACAGCACATATCCACTACACCGGGGCGGGGGGGAGGGGAGCCAGTGCCTATGAGAGGCAGAAGGGACCCAAGCACGCAGAGGCAAGGGAGCCTCTCAACATTTATCATGTACGCCATTCACTAAGACAGGCGCTTATCAGTTAGAGACAGGGCCTGGAGCCCAACGAGAGAGACAGAGCTGCAGCAGAGAGAGAGCCAGGCCAGGCCAGACCCAGACAGGTAGCGGGGCAGGGATTCCCCAGGAGAGGACAAGGGGACAACAACGCTGTAGGTGCTTTCTCCAGTGCTTAGGGAAGAGACAAGAGGAACAAAAGCTGCCGGCCCCAGCACTGAGAGTGTGCTCAATCCCATCTCTGTGAGGTCTTCCAGAACTTTCTCAGGGACTTTCCAGGTGGCCCCAGGATTGAGAGAAGCCAAGAGAGCTGTCTTGAGTGAACTCTGATCCAAATATCCCTAAAACCTCTAAGCCCTCTGAGGGAACAGGAAACTGTGGTTCAAGTTCATGACAAACCAATGACAGAGTTGCCCTGAGCCGGGTCCCTCCTCTGGGTCCTGTCTGACTGCAGTCAGCAGCCTCAAGTGCCAGGAAAGGGTGGGCAGGTAACTGAGCCAGAGCCTACTTCCTGCACAGCCAAGCCTGCCGTCTCTCGGTCCTAAAGTCAGTCTGGGAACTTCCCATTCCAAGCTGTCACTCTTAGAGACTCCAAGGGTTTCAACAGTGCCATCAAACCCCCAAGAACACCGCGGGCTGACCAGTCCCCCAGAGTCATCTAGGGGAACAGGCAGAAGGTATGACTGTGGTCAGGCCAAGGCCACACAACTCCTGCTCACCACACCCCAAGGTCAGCTGCTTAACTCTGCCTGAGAAGAGCCACTGGGGACAGATGCAGCTACCCGGAAACTCCAGGGGACAGAGAGCTTTCCCCAAACCTATTCCGTGCTCAGAGGCGTGATGACAGACACCCGTGGAGACAAATTACCCATCTCCTCACCTTTCTGGGACAGAAGTCAGAGTCTCTCTCACCCCTGGGGAAATCTGCTGGGGTTTGCATGGTAGGACTCAAGCCGGTAGCCAGAGGGGCTGGTTACTCGACAACTTCTGCTTTTTTTAGCCTTCCTAGCCCAGAAGGCAGGGTCCCTGGCTCCCCTCCTTCTCACTTCCCTCTCAGCAGGAAGGAGGAACTCAAAATGGGTTAGGCTCCCCTGCGAAGGAGGGGACACTGCAGACCCCGAGATATGACCCAGGGAGAGTCCAAAGCCACAACCCCTTGCTGTCTCCTGACCCCCAGGGAGGGGAGACAGGAAAGCAAACAGAAGCCAGAAGGCGAGGAGACGCCCACACAATATGCATTCAGCATTTGAAAATATACAACCTGGAGGTCCCCAACAACAGATGGGACAAGAGTCAGCAAGGCCAGTCTGGCTGGCACAGCCTGGAGTTGACATACTCCTCTCCTGACAGAGCAGGCCGCACCCTGCCTCGTCCTGTTTCTGTCCAGACACACTAATCTTAAGCCTTGGGATGGACAAGAAGTCAGAAGACCCAAGAAGAGGAATGGGCTCCTGAGGGCAGGCATGGACCGGGGCCATCCCTTCCTAAGGGGCTTTACCTCCTCTGACATTAGCACACCCACAGGAACTAACACGTACGCTCACTCATGCTGGTGATCGGAAACCCTTTCTAGACAGCCCAGTGTAGAAACACATGCCCCCTCACGCACAATGTACTTCCCCTTCCCTGTCCTCGCAGGGCTCTGATAAGCCTGTGGTAGGTGGCCAGTGGGGTTGTGAAAGATGCCACCCCAGACCAAAGCTCCTGCTGCTACTTCAGGCAGGGCAGCTTGCCTGAAGATTAGCCACAAACACCTGTGCCAGGCTTCCCTCAACCTACCAGTTCCCACAAACAGGGAAAGAAGTGCCGTGGCAAACAGAGCACCAGAAGGGGCAGAAGGAAGGAAATGGTCTCAGAGCTGCCTTCGCTGAACCGTGTGAGAACTCAAAGTCCCTGATGGCTAGGAGGGAGGACACACATCAGCTTATATCCCTGTTCCTCCAGATTCAGCCCCTGTATTTACTTCCTCCACAGAGTAGCAGGAAGAAACGCCCAGAGCCCTGCCACCTGACCCTTGTTTTCTAGGAGCTCTACTCTGGGTGTCCTGCCTGCTGCGGTCAAGCCCACCTGTCAGTTGCTGGCCCCAGTGGCCACCCACACTCCCTTCCCCAGCTGGCAAAATCTGCAGGGCCTTCCAGGTATGACTCCCAGCATGCCTGTGGGCAGGCTGCCCGCACCTTGGCATCCCAAGGGAGGGGCTGGTCCGGGGCACCAGGTCAGGCCTGGGAAGAAGCCTGAGACTTGAGCCTCCCGTCACAGGGTCATTTAAACCACGTGGTCACTCTTTCCTTCAGTCTTTGCTGAAGTAGGTTCACCGGGCCTGGGCTTGGCACAGCTCCCAAGGACGGATCCTTTTTTGATTTTCAGTGATAAGGAAACAGGACTCAAAGAATGACAAGCCCAAACCCATGTGGATGGCACAGGGGACAGCTGAGAACTAAACTAAAAGCCTGCTCCTGAGCCAGCCAAAGCTTTACCCCACTTCATCACTGACCCTTAGGCCCCCCTCACACCCCGACACCCCTAGCCAGGCTTTTCTGCAAGCACTAAACACCAGTGCCTCTCCTCTGGCTGTGACTGACAGCTCCCAGCCCCTGCTTCAGCCAGGTGGGAGACAGACACTAGGAAGCACAGAGAAGGCTGGCTTGGGTCTCATTCTCAGGCAGCTCCAAAAAGAAATACTTTGGTAACGAAACCCAACTGTCTTGCCCCAGGGCTTTGGTTAAGGTGCTGTATCTGCCCAGAGGTGGAGAGACTGTCAGGCTGAGGTCCTGAAGACTTTCTGGATGAGACGGTACCTTGGCTCTTGAGGATAAACAGGTATGGGCTGAACAGAAAGGAACTTAAAAAAAAAAGTCCATGCCAAGAAAGGGCATTGTGAGCAAGGTGCTTGAGAAGGGAGCAATGATTCCCACAGCCAGTGCTCCCAGGCAAAAAGTCTTTATTTCTCAGTCTCGGTCGCCCTCTGCTAAGAAGGTTCTCTAGAAGCCAAACGGGCCATGGAGAAAAGAACCTGTAAACAAAAGCTCTCTCCACTGAACCACAGGCTCTCCCTCAGTGCAGGCTGAATGAAGAGAGGCCCAGGCAGGCGTCTAGGGCGCTAAGCAGGTAGTCTGGACAGTTCCGGTCATCCGAGAGAAGTTTCTCTCAGTACCTGAGGCTGCCTGAGGCTCCCTGAAGCCCAGAGTCACATCCTGACTAAGCTCCAGGGCCAGGGGAGCACAAGGGATCCGGGAGGGATCAGGGTTTAATAAACAGGAAGAGAGGAAGGGAGGCAGGAGATACTCAGCTCTCAAAATAGACCTGCAGACACTTCAAAGGGGTCCAGCTCCGGAGAGAGCAAGGAGGGGGCCTGGGTTGTCCAGTCTACTCCCAGAGGGGAGAGGGAGTAAGTGGAGCCCTGGTGCTCCTGAGAATACCAAGAGCTACAGAACTGAAGGGGATCCAAGGAGTGCTTGCCCTTCGCTAAGGATGCTAAGCCCCAACACTCTTTCCAGCTGTAAGGACGAAGCAGCCAGCACTATATAACAACTGTGCACAAACTTGGAGGCTTTAATTTGTACACAGCACATTCTCCCTTAGGTGGTCCCTTTTTTGTTTTGCCACAAGGTCTTGATATATAGCCTTAGCCAATCTGGAACTCATTATGTAGCCCAGGCTGGCTTCGAACTCACAGATATCCATCTGCCTCTGCCTCTGAGTGCTGTGGTTAAGGGCCTGTATCATCAAGCCCAGCAAAATAGGTTCTTCTGCATTGTAGTTAGGCTCTATTCTGCCCTCTGGAAGAGCAGCTTGCCCCAGGCACCTCCATGCAATGTCCAGCCAAGTGCTAACTCTGCAGGAAAGATAGTTGGGTATCCCAGAGCCCACCCAACTTTCCTTCACCTACCACTCTCTGGTTGACACTCCGTCAAGAGTTCAGATGCTGCTGCTGAAGCTAGGATGTGCTCAGGTCACTAATCACTCTACTGAGGGGAATGGGGGGTTGGGGGAGGAAACGCTGTATGTAGGTTCTGTGTGCCCATAAGCATGTTATTTCCCCATCTTAGCACCAACCAGTTTTCCTGTCTCCACCTCCCTCCACACCTGGGTGCTCTCTGAAGCTGGGGGTGTACATTTGGGCAAGGGGTCCCTTTCAGTGAAACAGTACGGAGTACACATACACAGATGATGAGGACAATCTGCCCGCTCCATCCGCTACCCAATGATGTGGTCCTGGCTGCAGGCTGAGCGCTCCCTAGTGCACTAAGACGTGGCCACTGGGGATCTTCATCTAGTGGTGGCTGAGCTCACACTCCGTGCTAGCCCCCTAGGGTGGGAGACACCCAGTGTTCTTCCTCTTAAGCACTCTAGATTCACCAGCCAGGGAGGAATGGGGCTCTGGTCAAACAAGGCTGGACCCCTAGCTCTGTGTGACATAATTTTCCCATCTGGAAAATGTTGCTCTACCTCTGGAAACTGTACACAGGGCTGGAGAGATGGCTTATTGATTAAGAGACTTATTGGTTACAAAACTCCTCTTCCAGAGGACCCAGGTTTGATTCCCAGCACCTACATGGCTGCAAACAATCATCTCTAATTCCAGTGCCAGAGGATCTGACTCTTCTGGTTTTCCCGGGCACTACACACATATGAGGCACAAACATACATACAACATAAAATAAAATATAACATAAAATAAAAATAAATCTAAAAAATAATAAATAGGGGCTGGAGAGATGTCTCAGCAGTCAAGAGCACTAGCTGCTCTTCCAGAGGACCTGGGTTCAATTCCCAGCACCCACATGGCAGTTCACAACATCTGTGACTCCAGTTGCAGGGGATCTGACAGCTTCATCCAGACATACATGCAGGCAAAACACCAATGCACATAAAATAAGAATAAATAAATCATTTAAAAATGTTTTTAAAAAATAATAAATAAAAGCTGGGCAGTGGTGGTGCACGCCTTTAATCACTCAGGAGGCAGAGGCAGGTGGATCTCTGTGAGTTCAAGGCCAGCCTGGTCTACAGAGCGGTTCCAGGACAGGCTCCAAAGCTACACAGAGAAACCATGTCTTGAAAAAAAAAAAAACAAAATAAATAAGTAAATAAAAAAGAAAAAACTGAGCACAAAGCCTCTATTTTGAAGCCAGGTGGTAGTGAACACCTTTAATCCCAGCATTCAGGAGGCAGAAGCAGGTGGCCAGTCTGATCTACAAGAGTGAATTTCAGGGCAGCCAGGGCTACACAGAGAAACCCTGTCTAGAAAACAAACAAACAAAAAACCCAAAATAAAAAGCTTCTAGTTGCCAGGCCCAGGTCCAGCCTTTTCCACTGTGTGGCATCTGAGAGCCACACTGCCTCACTAGCCCCAGCCTTGACCCCCTTCCCGCACCAGGATCTCAGTGTGGGAGCCTTAGGCTGTGGAATGAACCAAGTCCTGCCTAGACAAGCCCCCTCCCCGACTCAGCCAATCTTTTGGTTTGGTTTTGAGACAGGTCTCATATAGCCCAGACTAGCCTAAAACTTACTACATACCAACCAGGGGTACTTTCTCCTGATTCTCCCGTTTCTGTCTCCCAAGTACTGGAATTACAGCCTGCACCACCAAGCCAGGCCCTTTAACAAACTGAGCTCAGAACCAGTTCCCCAAGCCTTCGCTCTAACCCCCTCAGACCTTCAAACCCAAGATCTGAAGGCCTCACACGGTTCCAGCTTCTTCCTTTCATTACAAGGAAACTAGAGGCAGCTCCTTTACGGGAGGAATCTCCTGTCACAGCCAGAGGTAACCAACGTCCAAGCTACAAGGCTTACTGGCCCCCAAGGCTCTGTTGTTATAGTAAGCAACAGCAGGAGGAGGTAGGGGCCTACTTCTCTCACTCAGCCCCACCACACCCAGCTGAGCTGCCTTATCTGAGGAAGCTAAATCAATGGAAACACCAGTACCAACCCTGACTCCAAATCAAAGGTCATACTTAGAGCTAGGCTGACCAGGCCTAGAAGGTGGGGCCCTGGGCAGGAAGTAGAACTCTGAGCGACTAGCGAGGCAGTCCCGCGGCCTGCAAAGCAGTTACTACCTCAGCCGTCCTCTACTCAGGAAAGGCCTATTCCCCAAGTTACAGTTGACTGCAGGGACTCCGAAAGCAGAAGAGCTTCTGGGTAGGGTGGAGTACCTGGAATCTAGGTTGGCACAGACCCAGAGGGCTTCCAAAGCCCCTCTATTCTCTCTCTTTCCCCCTCCCCCCCCCCTCAGATCTGTGACGGAGTTGTGGTTCCTCCTACTACAGAGGTGAGAAAGCCCAGGATCAGAGAGGACAAGGTACTCAGCTAAGGTCACACAGACGGCTTTAGCTGTGAGAGACTGGTGACTGGTGAGGTGACTCGGTGGGTAACTAGGGTTGCTGCCACGCTTGACAAACTGAGTTTGGTCCCTGGCATCTACACAACAGAAGGAGAGAACTGACCTCAGCATGTCTAGGGACATGCACACAGATATGTACACAAAAACACATACAAAATTATCAAATAAAAGTTAATCACAGCACTCAGGAGGCAGAGACAGGCGGATCTTTGGGTACGAGGCCAACTTGATCTATAGAATGAGTTTCAGGACAGCCAGAGCTACACAGAGAAACCCTGTCTCGAAAATCAAAAACAAACAAACAAAAAGTGCAATGTAGCCGGGCGGTGGTGGTGCACATTTTTGGGGTTGGGCACAGTGGCAACCACCTTTAATCCCAGCACTTGGGAGGCCAAGGCAGGTGGATTTCTTCCAGGCCAGCTAGAGTTACATGGTAAGATCCAGTCTCAAAAAATAAAAACAGTAATTTTTTTTTCCTTTTAAATAAAGAGCCAAGCCAGGCAGTGGTGGCGCACGCCTTTAATCCCAGCACTCGGGAGGCAGAGACAGGAGGATCTTTGTGAGTTCGAGGCCAGCCTGGTCTACAGAGCTAGTTCCAGGACAGGCTCCAAAGCTACAGAGAAACCCTGTCTCGAAAATCAAAAAAATAAAATAAAATAAAATAAAATAAAGAGCCAGCAAGGGGTAAGTATCCTAAGGAGGCAAAGACACCTGGGATGAGGGACTATGCCTGAGCTTTGGAGCTGGGAGGCCCAAGAAACCACCTGGAAGGCACTGGATGTGGTCAGAAGATCCGCTGGGTTCCCATTCCCACCACTCCAGTTCACAGGCCCAAATGTCCCCAAGTCCTTGTTGCACCCACTTCCACCCACCAAGGAGGTCAGCACAGAACACAGACCTCTCCAAACCCTCCTTAGGCCCCACTACCAGTACATAAGCCCAGGAAGTGTTGTGGCCTGGGTGACAGACAACCAGAATTCCTGGATCCTGTACCTGTGCCCTCCTTCATCTTTGAGAAAGGGAAGATGAAACCAGTGGGCTCCGCCCCAAGCATAGAGATAGGGCCGGGCTACACAATGGAGTAAGAGGCCAGGGTCTTCTCATCCAGGTGCTGCAAGAGCAATGCTCTCTCCTTCCCCGGCCACGACTTCCCTCGCCGCCGCCCCTAGTCCTCACCTTGGATGGCTGAAGTCCAGCTTCTTCAACTGACGCCTGTCCATTCTGGAAAAGAGAAACAGAATGAGGGCACGGTCACAACTTACCTTCAGGGGGACAGATGCATGCTGGGACTCTCCATCCTTGGGTGTTCCTAATAGCATAGCCAGAGGCCACAGAGACCAGTTATTTTTTTCTTTTTCTTTTCTTTTTTTTTTTTTCCAAGACAAAGCCAGTTATTTCTACATAAGTCCCCTCCATCTCTGCTTCAGTAGGCAAGAATCAAGCCCTCTGGCAACAGCCCCTCCCAACCCAGGCAAAATACTCTCAGGATGCAGGTATTTGAGAATACCCAACCTTCCTAGCAAACACTCCATCACCCTCAGAGTCTCAGCTCAAACAGTACCCTTCCTAGGGAGGACACGGCACACACGGCCACGCTCTGCAGGGCAGACCGTGCAATCATTGCAAACTAACCAACCACGAGAGGCCTCAGTATCCCCATCTGGACCACTCAGAACGATACCCTAACTTCCACAAACTGCTATAAGGAAGGAGAGGACAAATTTGGGGAAGGTGTCCCTCCTGGTGGCTTCCCTGGTCCCTGCCCTACTTTGAGAGCCCTCTGCAGGTGAAATGATGGCTGTACCCACGCCTTTGCTTTTCTCCACTCGCTACTGTTCACATATGGACACACCCTTCCCAATAACCAGGGATTTCCAGGAAAGCAGATAAGAGTGGCCGCCATATGCCAAGCTGGGCTCACCGCTCCACACCTGTGGCACTGCTTAGTCTGACAGCCCTGGGAGTCAGGCCCTGGCCCAGGGGGTAGAGGAGGATGCCGGGGCTCAGAGGGGACTAACGATGGAGCCCTGACACAGCTGAAAAGACGCGATTTGAAGTGTGGCCCCAAATGGAGGGCTTGGCTAAGGAAAGGCCCGCTGCAGAGCAGCCTGTACCATGGCCAGGGAGGACCCACCTCTGAGCTATCCTGCTTCTTCTGGACTTTACCCCAGTTGGAAACTACACATGCTGGGGTGTACCATAGCTGGTCTCTCCATTCCTACAGGCTATGAGGTTAGAAACCCAACTGAAGACACTGTCCCCACCCCTCCCGGCACAGAGTAAGTGAAACAGACAGGAGGCTCCCAAAGGCTGGGACTTTGGAGCCAAGAGCCAAGTCCGTAGGGCAGCTTTGGCTCTGCTTGGCGGCAGCAGACATAGCTACATTCTACCTAGTATGTATTCCCCTTTGCTCCTGGAGTGGCTGCCCCTGCCTGCCAGGCCATCCTTCCTGCCCTGAGCCCCTTAAATGTCCCTAATACTCCTCAAGAGTCAAGTGTTACATGGGTACACAAACACACACGCACGCACTTAGGGAAGGGACGCACTTAGGATTGGCCAGGGCCTAAGGGCAGGACTAGACAGATGTATTTGCTGAGTCCAGCTTACCCAGCAGACCTAGATGTCACAGTCACAGAGGAACTGTTTCACCTCAGGCACGAACAGCCTGCCCATCAGCCCCTGCCCGAGCCCTCCAGAGGTACTCCAAACCCTCAACTTCCTCCACATCTCTCAACCCAGCCACTGTTCACTGAAAACCACACATCCTCCATGACTGAGACGAAGCTGGAATCAAGTTCCAGCTCCTCAACACAAAACCCACGGCTATCACCCTCCAACTACCCCGCACAAGGATTCAGAAGTGGGTGCAAATTCTGGCTTCTACCATTTGCATGACCCCCCGAGGAGGTCATTTTACTTCTCACAGGTCAGTTCCCTCACCTGTAAACCGGGGGATAAAAATAACACATTTCATGGAGAGCTGCTACAGTCAAGGAATCAAGCCCAACAGTACACACACATGGCATGTGACTGGCCCACAAGCAGGAGCCACTGTAGCCATGATTACCATCGCCACCCCGACCGCCTGGCTCGCGTCTTTGTACTAACTCACACAATGGTTTGTCTTGTGATCTGCTAAAGCAGTGAGTCTGTCAGCATTTACCCTGAGAACATCTGTCCGTGAGAGCTCGCACCGCATCCACCTGAACAGTGCTCTTGACAAAGGCAACGAATTTCGACATTCTCATCCCCCTTACAACATCTTAGGGCAACCAACAAGAACACCCTTTCTCAAGCTTTAAAGATACGGAACGCCGGCCTGCTGAGATGGTTCATCAGCGTAGGGGACCTGCCACCACGCCTGAAGACCTGAGTTTGACCCCTGGAATGCAAAAGGGTGGAAGGAGAAAACAGACTCCACAAAGCTGTCCTATGGCTCCCACATGTGTGCAGATGCACGGGTATGTATGCACATCATGTATACATACACGCAATAATAATTACAACTTAAAGATGGGCCGCTTCTTGAGTTTGCGGCCATCCTTGCCCAGAGACCACACTAGTCTTCTGTGTACCATTCCAGTTTTTCAAGACAGGGCTTCTCTGCAATAGTCCTGGCTTTCCTGGAACTTACTTTGTAGACCAGGCTGGCCTTGAACTCACTGAGATCCCCCTGCCTCTGCCTCCCAAGTGCTGGGATTAAAAGCGTGCGCCACCACCGCCCGGCCTTGGTTGGTTTTTAGAGACAGCATTTCTCTGTAAAAGCTCTGGCTGTCCTAGAACTCATTCTGTAAACCAGGATGGCCTTAAACTCACAGACATCCACTTGCCTCTGCCTCCCGAGAGCTGGGATTGATTAAAAGCGTGCGCCACCTCGCAGCTCACTCCAATTTTAGTACTGTCAAAGCAAGCACTATTGGGTCCTCTTTGGGGCTTCCACCGAGTGACCCCAGATCATGAATATGACCGAGCATTTGCACGGTGACTTACCCTTCCTGCTCTTCTTGTACCTCCTCTGTCCTCACAGCCTCTAACTCTTCCTTCTCTCCCAGGCACCCACAGCACTGAGCACCCCGGTTAGCTCAGGAGCACAGCATTACTTGTCCTTCATCAGCTCATAGTACCGACCCAGGGTCCAAGATACATTTCATCAAAGGAAAGGTGAAAGGTCAACCCAGCAAGGACAGCTAGGGGGCTAGAGTAGGTTCTTGCTAGCAGGCGACAGCCATGGGACCATAACTCTAATTCATATATCTGCAAGTCTAAACCCCTGATGAAAGAGAAGACATAGCAAGACCTATCAAGATTTTTTCCCCCTTAGCATAATTCAGGGACAAACCCCCACCACCACCCCCAGTCTTGTTTGGCTAAGATCCTCCCCTAGGTACCATTATCAGGGAGCGTTTCTCTAAGAGCTGATACCGAGGTCTCTAGAGAAGTGACTGGTTCTCAGTAAAGGACTGAAAGGCAGAGAAGACAGCAGAGAGCACCTGATAGGCGGGAGGGACAGCGGGAGGAACGCGGCTGTGTAGCCACAAAGACTCGGACCCCGCACCTGTCACATCGCTTCTCAGAGCCTAGTTTCTTCCCCCGTATCACGACGACACATCTACCTAGTCAGCAGCTGCACTCGTGGGCTCAGAATACTAAAGGAAGTCCTAAAAAGCCTATGGTGAGCTGGAGAGACGGCTCAGTGGTTACGAGCACTTGTTGCTCTTCCAGAGGGTATGAATTCAAATCCTAGCACCCTTGTCGAGCAGCTCACGATTGCCTGTAACTCCAGCTTCAAGGGACCCAGTGTCTTCTTCTGGCCCCTGCTGACACCAACACACACACACATACACGAATAAAATAAATAAATAAATCTTTAATGATAATTCTTTAAAAGGCCTAGGGGAGAAGGTTTTGCTCAGAGGTAGAGTACCTGCCTACCACAAACAAGGCCCTGCAAGGAAGGAAAGGAAAGGGAAGAAAAGGGCGGGAGCTAGGGACACAAACCAGACCCTAGGACCAGGGCAAAAAGCCTGGGACAGGGACGACCCTTTGTCTTCTTGGAGCTCTCCATTCTCCTATCTTCCTCAGGAGCACTGTGAGGAAGGAGATCTGCTCAGAGCCCTAGAGCACTGCACCCCTTCCCGTAGTTGGGAGTAGTTTCCTAACAGGCAGGCTTCTTCCCACCTAAGGGTCCAGAGCAGCTCCTGAAAAAGCTGGGAGCAGAACAGATGGAGAAAGACAGCACGTGCCCTGCAGGCAGGAAGCAGCCCCAGGAACAGAGGTCTGAGCCCAGCACTGGCAGCCCCTGTGCACTGTGGGAGCCTGGGGGACAAGTGCCAGGACACTGCTAGCCCTCGGCCAAGGCTGGACAAGGGCCCTGCGGGCTGAGCAGTGTATGCCAACATCCGGAGCTGCTCTCGGAGTACCTGCCACCTGCGCCAGTTTAAACCCAACCCATGCTCATCTTCAAGCCTCCTTTGCTTGGTGGGAAACAGCAGGAGCACCGAGTTCCAATCCTGGTCCAGATATTAATGCACGGGCCGGCATTTCCAAGTTCAGCTGTCCCCTCTGAAAATGGGAGTCATTTCTATCTCAAGAGGTTGTGAAAATTAAAGTAACATAACATCCATGCCCAGTCGATAGCGAAGTCATGGTGGGACAGGGCCTGGAGATGAAGCTCTATTTCTGCCCAAACCAAGAAAAATCCAGGTAGCATCCTCACCCATACTTCCCACTGGCTTATTCCACCTCCACCCAGCAGCCCAGTTTTGGTGACAGCAATGGGAAGACAGGACAATTCAGATCCAGACCTCTTGTGCCAAATGCCCCTGCCAGCCCCCTTACCTGCCTCCTTCCTGACTGGAAGCTGCCCACGACGGCGCCAGTACCTGCAGGTCAGGTCCATGTATCGCTTACATGTCATCTGTGCTAAGAACAGCAAGGCCCTGTTCTCAACCAGGAATGCACACCCTCACTGCCCCATGGCTCCTGTTACTCAGACAATAACACCCAGTCCACTGGCACCCTCCAAGGTCTGGGGGAGGGGACACAGACAGCAGTACCCAGCTTTTATTTTTGCACCTTGTCAGGCCCAGGAAGCAGAGTTAGAAGCTCATTTGTGGCACTGGAAAGAGAAGCCCAGATGACTTGGGCATGGACTAAGGGCCACCCCCAGCATTTCTGAAATAAAGTTCATTGAAAAAAATCCTCTCCCCATCCCCGGAAATCCGACAGTCTCCTCTCCCTGAATTCAGGTGCAACACTGTTCAAACTAAGATGTTTCCGGTTTAACCTGGCCCCCATGAAGTTGGCCCTGGCCTCAGGATTTCCCAAAGGGAAGCAGGAAGTGCTGCCCTGGAGGAGGCCAGAGCTCCCAGATCTCTCCCCTCCCTGCTGCTAGTGTAATACTGTGTGTAACACTAAGCCCCTCCCCAACCATACCCAGCTCAACTCTCCCTTCCTCTGGAGGCCCAGGTGGCAGGGGCGTGCCCAGGCAAAGGAATACACCTCTGAGCCTTCCCGCGGGCCTTGTGCCCAGACCCGAGGTAGAGGGGGGAGGCAACAGGGGCTGCACAGGGCAGTGCTCCTCACCTACCAGGGTGAGTCAGCGAGAGAACCTCTGAGGGCTGTGCAGGGCCTGTAAAAACCCCATGGCAGGGATCCCAGAACAATTTACTCCAAATTGCGCCTTCAGGTTGGTTACCTAATCCAGCCGCGCCCACCCTCCAATAGCCAGTGTAGGCCATCCCTTTAAAGGGGCAGCCAACCCTGGGTGCCTGAAGACCTGGGGTCCTCACTGTGGGTCTCTCTACCTGTGGTCCTGACAGGCAGGGAATATGGTGACTGCCCTAAGGACCCAAACCTAGGAAAGGAAGGGTTCAAGCCCAAGAGAAAACCAATCTAGATTCTGGGGTCAAGTGAGGTCCCCATCCCTCTTCTATACCCCCTGACAGCTCCAGCTAAGGCAGAGTTTCACCTGCCCCCTTCCCAGCATGAGAGCAGGGCAAAGTTTCTCACTTGCTGGTTCAAGACTTGACCTTGATCCTAGGGTCACAGGCCACCACCAAAAGTGGCCTCCTGCATGCTCAGGGTTGGACCACAAAGCCCTCGAAGGATAGGAGCTGCTTCTGGAACAGAATAGGTGGTAAAAGCAACACTACCCAAGGCCCAGCCTTTTCTAAGGGAAAGGAAGAAGGAGGGAGAGAGGAAGACGGATGCTGAGTCTCTTCACCAGAGACAATCTTCTCAAGGGCTAAGGGCAAGCCCACTCTCCAGCATAACCTGAAGTAGGAGACTTTTCATAACTGCCATGGGTCCGGAAGGGCTACCTTCCTGAGGTCAGAAGTGGAAAAACGAAGAGAGCTCTTGGGGAGAAGGAACGGGGAGAAACCGGATTCCCATGATCCTTGTCTCTAGTTGAACCCCAGACATCTGACCCAAGCCTTTGCCATCTGCACTGACTGGGGCACCTCCCACAGCTCCCAAAAGATGATTAGCGGGACGGGTCCTAGGGGTGCTTAGGGAGTCAAATCTCAACATCCCGTGGGGTTCCCTCTCCTGGCTACCGCAGCGGGGTACTGAGCGCCCTAGCAGAACCGTCCCCTGCACACGCACACCCGGAGCACAGGGGGGTGGAGCCGGACAGTGGGCTAGAGACCAGAGGGCACTCGCGTCCTCGCGGGGCTGCAGAGACGACGCGGGCCGCCCCGCCCCTGTGCGGATCCGGGCTGGCCGTCCGCCGGCGCCCGTCCCCCCGCCCCTCTCACTCACCTCCGGGTCCAGCGGCACCAGCTCCATGAGCGGCCAGGGCTCCTTGAGCTGGGCGAGCGGCATCGCGCCGCCGCCGAACCGCCCGCGCTCCTCCCGGCGGCCCCGG
>NC_022016.1:50887208-50888497 GCF_000317375.1 Microtus ochrogaster | reverse complement strand
ACCTGCGCGGGGGCGGGGCCTGGGCTGCCCCGCCCACTCCCCACGGCGCGGCATTCCCGGCGCGGACCCCCGCCCCCAACTCGCTGGGGAGTCGGCCCCGCCTCCACACGAGCCCCTGGCCCACTCTCGGCCCAGCCCACTGGAGACTGTGCGGGTATCTCCTTCCCGGGCTGTGTGTCCCTGCGCAGACCCCGCCCGGCCCACCGTTGTCCTGTCCTAGCAGCATTTGGAATCTTAACCCAGATGTGCCTTCGCCCTCCAGGGGGAGGGGCTGCCACCCTCCACGGGTTGTACTGGGCCTGATCCAGACCGAGGCTTGAAAGGATCCGGCGTTGTGTGTCCTCAGCTCGCCGAGCTCCAAAAGCTGCACCGCACGGGAACCCACGCTGGGGTCTCTAAGGTGTCCAAGCCGGCCAGCGCCAGGACCCACAGCGCCCCCAGGGTGATTTCCTAATACGCATTTTCTTCCCCTCCCAGTCTGTGTTGTGTCCTATCACTTGAGGGCGCAGGTTTCAGGCCAGGTCCAGCGTCTCTTCCTCGGCAGGCCCGATGGTGGTCTTGGTTTGAGCTTGAAGCCCTGTGGAGAGGGCAAAGTCTAGGCCAGGTGGGCTCAGGAGTCCCTCGGGCAGAGCCCAGGTGTGGTGAGACTTACTCTCAGGTGAGAGCCCAAGGACAAAACGAGAGAGAGACAGAGACAGAGAGACAGAGAATTTGAGACTGGGTTCTGGTGTGTGAGAGAAAGAGAGAGAGTATTTGATTGAGATTGGGTCCTAGTGTGTGTGTGTGTGTGTGTGTGTGTGTGTGTGTGTGTGAGAGAGAGAGAGAGAGGAGAGAGAGAGAATGTGTGTATTTGAGATTGGGTCCAGTGTGTGTTTCCTTGCTTGGTTCTGGGTATGGAACCCAGGCTTTGCACACTAAGTTGCGTTTGGTACCATGGACCTAAACCTCCAGGCAGCTTGTGAGTCTCTTGAGAACTTACCACCTCCTACCAGACACTCAGAAAGGTGGAGTGATTTATCCAAAGTCACCCAGCAGATCAGGAGTACACTAGTGTTTAAAAGAGTGTGGGGGTGGGCTTATGAGATGGCTCAGTGGGCCCGATGCCCTCCCTGAGGTTGACTCCCAGCCCCAGATGGCGGAAGGAGAGAACCAACACCCACAAGTTGTCCTCTGACCTCCACAAACATGCATGGCACAGGGACAACTTCCCCCAATAAATTTAAATGCAATAACATTTTTAAGTGGATGTAATGGTGCACGCCTTTAATTGTAAGAGGAGACTGCTCATG
>NC_022016.1:50867241-50885668 GCF_000317375.1 Microtus ochrogaster | reverse complement strand
TACACACATGCACATACGAAGTAGACACCAATTTCTCCCAAATCTACATGTTCCCCTTATCCCGTGTCTTCCCTTAGTACGACCACTGCTGGCTTGAACTGCGTCTTGAGTGGAAAGGATACTGGAACCCAAAACCATGGATTTGAATCCCGCATCTGCCACCTCTTCAGCCCTGGGAAACTCCTGTCTTTACGTTCATCTTCTTTATCTGAAAAATGGTATTAGAACTCCAGTCTTTTAGGTTTGTAGTTAGGACCAAACTCATAAGCCTATATATAATTTATAGTTGTGAATTACATACCAGAACATCTCAGCACAGTGGCACAGGCCTGAAATCCCAGCATTCAGGGGGCTATGGCAAGAGGATCTTGAGTTAGAAGCAGATCAGCCCAGATTATATAGTGAGACTGTGTCTCAAAAAAATAAAAGTAAACACAGTTGGGTGTGATGGTGTATGCCTGTAATCCCAGGTGGTGGAGGTGCAAGGCAGGAGGATCTGGAGTTCAGAATCATCCTCAGTTTTGTATTGAGTTCTAGGCTAGCCTAAACTACAGGAGACTTTGTTTCAAAGCTCCTGACAAGATCTCTCATAAGATAAAGGCATCTGCCATCAAGATAAGAGTTTGATCTTCAAGATCCACATAGTGGAGGGAGAGAACTAACTCCCAAAATTGTGCACTTGGAAACACATACACACACACACACAGAGAGAGAGAAAGAGAGAGAGAGAGGAAGAAGAAGAAGAAGAAGAAGAAGAAGAAGAAGAAGAAGAAGAAGAAGAAGAAGAAGAAGAAGAAGAAGAAGAAGAAGAAGAAGAAGAAGAAGAAAAATAGAATCCAGAATGGTATTTCTGCTCTTTAATCTCGGCACTCAGCAGGCAGAAAGATCCCATTGAGTTCCAGGACAGCCAGGGCAACACAGTGAGACCCTGTCTCAGTAAATAAATAAATGAATAAATAAGGTTAGAGATATGGCTCAGTTGATAAAGCAGCAGTGCCAGGATTAGGATGGGAGTTTGGATCTCCAAACCCATGAAAAAACCAGGCAGTCCCTACGCCCTCATGCAGTCACAGTACCGGAGAAACAGGGACAAAGGGCCCCGCAGGGCAAGCTGGCCAGCCAGACTAGCTGTGATTGGTGAGCTCCAGGTTCAGTGAGAGACGCATAAAGTGGGCACACACACACACAGGAACACAAATCTGTTCACACACACACACTCTATACACATATACCCTGACTATAAATTAATGTAACTAAGGCTAGCAGACACTACTGTGTTCTTCCTAAGCACCCTTCCTGTATTCTGTATATTGCAGTATATACATCAAGGGCTATTCTACCCAATGTAGCAGATAAGGATGTTGGGGACAGCTTTGTGCCAGATGGTAGTACTTGTGAACATTGGTGTCGGCACCATCCACGCTGACTGCCTGGGAGCAGTTTGAGACGCTGCAGCTCTGACTGTCAGGGCCAGAACCCAAATACTTGAGCACACTTGATTATATCATTACCTGCCATTTATCTGATACTCAAATTGAACTAGAGATCCTGGGTTTTGACGTGCTCAGTCTAGTAATCTTCCTCAGGGCTCAGACGAGCTTGCACACAGGTGACAACTGTCAAACAGCTCTAAGTGACTCTTGAGGAAGACACACTGAGAACCACAGCCTGCTGGTGGAGGCCTGGGCAAAGTGGTGGACTGCTGGACTGCAGCCAGGGAGGGGACGCAGCAGTGGCTCTGCCTTCAGTCTCCTTCCTCCTCCTTGTCCAAGGACTCTTCCCTGCCAGGCTGCCAGCCTCACTTAAGGGCTGGGTCAGTGATGACCTCTTCAGCTTAAAATTTATCTCATCTACATAGCAAGTTCAAGGCCAGCCAAGGCCACACAGAGAAGCCTTGTCTTAGAACCCCCGTCCCCCAGCCCGAGAGAGAGAGAGAGAGAGAGAGAGAGAGAGAGAGTCTCAGTTCACTGGGCCAGATAGAACCATATTCATGGAGGAATTAAAGAAAAGGTTGATCCAGCAGAGCGCTCGAGGCTGATATGAACCTTTAGTGCTTTTGCTGGGCCCGTATCTTTATATAAAGTAAAGAAGGCTTGGGCAGAGCTCAGTGATTTAGCATGTCAAGAGAGTTTTGTAAGCAAGAAAGCTTTCTAAAAAAAATCAGAAAAAGCTAAGGCCGAGGAAGAGGCCTGTCTGCGTTACTTGAAGATGATTATGGCAAGACTTTTGTTGAGCTGGAGTTCCCGAGGAAAAAACTGGTAGAAAGCCAACCTGTGTGTCTAGGAGTTCTGGAAGGCTTTACGGCCCGAGGAGCAGTTCAGAGGCGGCATCCAGGACAGAGCAATACAAGTGAAGACGGTCAAACCCATCCCACAGGTGGGCAATATTTATTCCCCAAGACTAAGGAGCGTACCCTCCGGCAACAGGTTATACTAGGGGTGGAGATGGTTTGCCTAGCTAGGAGTTCCCCCAACAACCAGTTTTGGTGGATGGAGAGGCAACAACTACAGCTATATCCGCAGTGCCAACCCATGGCAACTCTGACCCAGGGAGTCAGCGGGTGCAGCTGGGGAGAGCAGGGTCCGCAGCAGGATTTCAGGACTGCAGTAAGGAGCTGATTAAGTTAGTGTGTCTCCGAGCCTTGCTTTAGACTCAACCGAGGTCTGTGGAGCCTTCACGTGCTGGATTAGACCTTGTTTATAGTCCGTGTAATTGTTGTGAGCTTCTGGGATCGGCTGACGCCGCTGAGAACAGATGACAACAGACTTCCAGAGTGCTTCACTGAGGGTATCTTTGTAACCCCACTATTATGGGATGGTGTATCAGGATGTTACCTTGTCCATTCTCTGGAAAAGGTTTTGTTATATAGATGCCGTCAGGTTTGGAAAGCCATTGGAGACACAACCAGGCACAATGTTACCTTTACCTATCTTACAACCCTACTGGGGCTGGGTTAACTAATTGAAAGGAAAAAAAAGTATCCAAAAGGACAGTCCCAGAGGCCATAACAAGACCCCCAGTGCCCTTGTGATTTGTTGACCATGGAAGTTCCCGAGGCCCCACAAACCAGAAAAGCTACTGTGACTGG
Organism: Microtus ochrogaster; assembly: GCF_000317375.1. Taxonomy (NCBI): domain Eukaryota; kingdom Metazoa; phylum Chordata; class Mammalia; order Rodentia; family Cricetidae; genus Microtus; species Microtus ochrogaster. Next base: position 50,882,580 of record NC_022016.1, on the reverse strand, counting down.
CGTTAGTTGTGCACCAGCTCTAGACGGTAAAGCCTGCTGCTGAAGACGCTGCATATATACATGCTTTGATTGTAGGGCGTGGAAAAATTAAGCTGGGACTTAGCTGGAAACTCCCACCCTGCTGGCTGCTTTCATAATGCTAGGGGTGGCCATGCAGGCTGCTGGCGGGAGACTGTCACCCACAGTACAGCTTGGCTATGGACCCTGAGCGCTGACATACTGACATGCCAGGCAGGATGCGTCTGCTTGTGCAATAGTGGCTCGGCTATCACGGGTAAGACCAATAGCCTGCCAGCTGGATTTACAGCCCACTCCACAAGAGGGAGTTCACACCTGGTACCGTAAGCCAGGACCAAAACCTATAGCTGGGGAGGTCATGGGTTCCCAATGGGAAAGCAATGTCTGTGGTTTTTCTAGATGGGTGAGATGGGCCTGTGGAAACGTGTGCCAAAACTGCCCTCTGAACATGTGTGTTCATGCCCATAGGTCACAGTTGTCGGCTTCAACTCATAACCACCGTCAAGCTCCTGCAAACATCTGGCTGTTGCTGTGACGTGTGGCCTAATCCTTAGCCATCCTGCCAGGCTCAGGAATCATTGCGGAAGAGGGGGCGGAAAGAACGTACCAGCCAGAGGAAGGCGTGGCACTTGTGTAGCGGTTTCCTCTGAGATCAAAGCATTCCATCCTGCAGAGGAGCTCCAGAAGCTGGACTCCCGGAAACTGACCAGATTTACTATGCCCTCCTTGCCAGAGTAAACAATAGCAGCTGAGATCCCTCGCAGTTCTGCGGGGAAAAGCTGCACGCAGACACGGACCAGACCAGCTGCCTGAAAGAAGCAGACACCTGAGGAGCTGCCTGGAAGGGGTTGGATCAACTGAGGCACCTGGAAATGACCGTCTCCAACCTGTGGAGAGGCCTGCAGGCTGTGTGGTGTGCTCCAGGTTTTCAGCTTTGTGAGCTGTCAGCCATGCTGGGGTGGACCTTGGTGATAGAGCTGTCTTTGAGTCATTTCTGCTCCTGTTAAGTAAACCAATAAAACTCTCTCGTTTACCAAGTTTAACTTTGGTGGTATCCATACTTTGGTCTGTCGTGGGCTGCCTATCTAGGGTAAGTAACTAAGAGTGTTTTATTTCCCCAGGAAGTTTTGCCATACAACTTTGCCTGAATTTATGTATGTATGTATGTATGTATGTATGTATGTATGTATGTATGTATGTACCATGTGAATGCCTGGTGCCTGTGAAGACCAGAAGAAGGCATTAGATATCCCTGGAGCTAGAGTTCCAGATGGTTCTGAGCTACCACCTGCAAAAGTTAACAAATGCTCTTCACTGAGCCATCTCTCCAGTCCCCCAAAGCTTTGAACTTTTTATTGGTTTGTTTGTGTTTTTCAAGACAGGGTTTCTCTGTTTAACCCTGGTTGTCCTAGAACTCACTCCGTAGACCAGGCTGGCCTTTAAGTCAGAGATCCTCCTACCTCTGCCTCCCAAGTGATGAGATTAAAAGCATAGGCCACCACTGCCAGTTACTTTGAACTTTTTAAAAAGAGATTTATTTATTTATTTATTTATTTAATGTACATAAGTACTCTATCTCTATGTATGCTTTTATACCAGAAGAGGACATCAGGTCCCAATATAAATGGTTATGAGCCACCTATGGTTGCTGGGAATTAAACTCACTCAGGACCTCTGGAAGAAACCTCTTAACCTCTGAGCCATCCCTCCAGCCCTGCTTTGAACTTTTTTTTTTTTTTTTTTTTTTTTTTTCGAGACAGGGTTTCTCTGTGGCTTTGGAGCCTGTCCTGGAACTAGCTCTGTAGACCAGGCTGGTCTCGAACTCACAGAGATCCACCTGCCTCTGCCTCCCGAGTGCTGGGATTAAAGGCGTGCGCCACCACCGCCCGGCTCTGCTTTGAACTTTTGATGAATACATTTCACCTCCCACATCTCCTTTCTGTGGATGTGGAGGCCCAAAACCGTGAGCCTATTTCCACATTGACCAAAGGTCTGACAGTTGGAACTTACCTCTAGTTCCTTCATGGTTATTGCGCTTCAACCTCAAACAAAGGTCCCACCTAGTTGTAGAGCAGAGAGTGCTGCTCTCTCAAGGTTATTGTCAGCAGGTGTGGCTAATAACCAGCCCTTGCAGTTAAGGAATTGAGGAGTAGATCTGCTTCTACCTCAAACAAAAGTCTGTGGACCCAACTAAGTTCCAGTTTCCTTAAGGAGATAACTGTGAAGTCCACCCAGGGAGTGGTTTGCCTACAGAATGTTTTGTTCTAGGGTGTGAGCGACTTGTTCTAGTAACAGAATGTTTAGCTGTGGCTGTAGCCTGCGACCTTTGTTGGTCTGTTCATTTCCTTGTATCGTGTTAATGCATGCAGGTTTCTGGTTTTTGTTGTTGTTGTTTTTTTTTATCTTACTCCTACCTTTTAGGGTCAGGGAAATTAACCAGTTGGAAATAAGACGCGGGTGAATTTCAGTACTCACTGGAATTCCCTCCTGATACTATCCTATGTTTCTCCGTTTTACTATATTTCTAAGTCCCCGCCCTCTACCCTGGCGAGAGGTATTTTCATCAAGGCTGGTCCCCGGCACTTGGAGATGTCAGCGATACATGTGTCACTGTGGCAAGAGGGAAGCCCAGAGGACAGATGGACTCTGTGTGGGGCCCATGGGCAGGTCAGTTTGCCATCTGTTCCTGGAGTAGGGACAACAGCCATTTGGCAGAGAGCTATAGCCAGGAAGCTGCATTTCTCCAAAGCCAGCACCGTGCAGCTGCAAACCTGGTTCTGTTTCTCTCTCCAATGCCTTTACTCTCAGCACTCTAGGGCAGAGGCAGGTCTTTACGAGTTCAAGACTGGCCTAGTCTACCACATTAGTCATTGCTCTCTTGCTCTGATAAAACAAACTGGAAAAGATAGTTTCTCTGGGTTTGTGGTTCCAGAGCCCATCCCCACCACGGGAAGGCTGCATGGCAGTGGGCAGCTGAAGTGGCAGAAAGCTCACATCTCATAAGCAGGAAACAAAGAAGAAATTCAAATGATTGGCACTCAAAAATCCCACCCCCCAGTGACATACTTCCTCCAGCTAAGCCGCACCTCCTAAGCCTTCCCAAACAGGACCACCCCTGGGGGCCAAGCATTCAAATGCCAGAGACTGTGGGGAACTCTTCTTATTCAACCAATCCTGTCAGCATAGCAATTTCTCATCATATATCTCCCAATAAGGCCACCAGACAGAAATCACTGCTCCCATTTTCTAGGTAAGAAAATCGAGGCTCAGAGAGGGATGGGATCGTCCCCAGCCAGATAGCAGATATTGCAGTTGGACTGAAAACTCACTTACCTCAGACCTGAAAACCAGCATCGGTACTGACCCACAGCCCAGCGGTGGGGAGGGAGGGGTAGGGACTCCTGTAGGACTGAGGCAGGGGATAGTGTCACTTCCCAGTCAGAAACTTCACTGTACTTTCTCCATAACACTTCAAGAAAAACACAAGCCTTTGCCATGCCTGCAAAGCCCCACAGGACGGGTGCCTGCTCCTTCTGCACCTCCAGGGTGCCATTTGTCCTGGGCTTTCTACCTTCCTGCTCCCATCACCCCTGTGGCTCGCTAGGCACGCCCGATAGATTCTCTCCTTGGATTGCTCCTGCTGTACCCTCTGTCTGGAACATTCTTTCCCCAGCTCTCACCCTATCAGCCTTGTCTCTGCTGTGATGATGCCACCTCAGAAAGGACTTCCAACAGAGGTGGCAGCCGAGAACTGTTGTAACCCAATGTCATGCCTGCGTACCTGTCCACCTTCCCATGAGAAGCAAGCTCCAGGAGGGGATGGTGACACACTCCTGTGATCCCATCACTTGAGAGGCTGAGGCAGGACTGTGAGTTTCAAACCACATTGAGACTCTTATCTCGATCCCCCCCCCCCAAAAAAAAACCCTCAAAAAAACCAAAAACAAAACAAAAACCCACAAAAGCTGTAGGGGACACATCTGCCTCTTGCTTGCTGCTGTAAGCATAAACACGCATGTACGACAGATATCACAGGTCACAGGTCACAGGTTGTATTTCTGAGCACAGCTCTGCACACCTGAGCTCTCAGCCCATCTCTTAGCTGTGTGACCTGAGTACTTAAATTAACCTCCCTGAGCCTTAGCTTTTGCATCTGTTAACTAGGAATGCACTGACTGTGCAGACCAGGCTGGCCTTATCGCAGAGGTCCATTTGCTTCTGCTTCCTGAGAGCAGGGAGCATAGGTGTGGGCCACCAAGTCCTGTGGTCTTTACATCTTAAAGCAATTTTAAGTGAAAAGAAAATTGTGATGTGTCACAGCTGTATAAAATTCAAATTTGGTCAGGCAGTGGTGGCACACACCTTTAATCCCAGCATTCCAGAAGCAGAGTAGAGTGGATCTCTGTGAGTTCTGGGCCAGCCTGCTCTACAAAGTGAGTTCCAGGACAGCCAGAGCTGTTACAGATTTGGGCACCCGTAAATAAAGTTTTATTGGAACACGGCCATGCTCCATTTGTGGATTCTCTATGCTTCCTTCTCACTACGTTAAGTAGTTGCAACAGAGACCATATGGCCTGCAAAGTCGGAAATATTTACGAGCAGGCTCTTGGGAAACAGTGTGTGGCAGGCTCTAGGAAGGTACAGTCTTAGTGGAGCAGACAGACAGTCAGAGGAACAGGTCAGCTCTGTCAGGGGCTGCAGTATTTCCTCACGGGATGCTTCTCCCGAGCCCCTGCTCCATCCTTCAGCCCCTTTCTCAGGGTCAATAGGATCCACCCAAACTCCCTTTTCCCCGTCCAGAATTTGGATATAGGAGCAAGTTTTGGAGGACTTTTTTTTTTTTTTTTTTTTTTTAGGTTTTTGGTTTTTCGAGACAGGGTTTCTCTGTGATTTTGGAGCCTGTCCTGGAACTAGCTCTGTAGACCAGGCTGGTCTCGAACTCACAGAGATCCACCTGCCTCTGTCTGCCTCCCGAGTGCTGGGATAGTTTTGGAGGACTTTGGAGGTACGTATGACCTTTGCATGTGGGGGGTTTTGTTGTTGTTTTTGAGACAGGGTCTCTAGACAGGTTCAGGCTAGTTTAGAGCTCACTATAGTCCAGGGTGGCTTCAAACTAGCAGCAGTCCTGTTGCCCCAGCCTCTCAAGGGATGGGACCCCAAGGAAGAGCCACATCCAGCCAATCGCCTTTCAGGCCTGCCATCCGTGTACCTGTCCTCTGGCAGCATTCACTCACCTGCCTGATAGGGCAGGTATGGATTATGGACTTGTCTCCAGGGAAAACAGCCTCTGAAGTGCCTGCATCCCTTACGGTGTCAGAACTGGAAAGTTAGCTTTGGGAGGTGCCCTTTTGGGTTCATCTTGGCCAAGGCTCAGGAACTGATGGCCTTAGGCAGGAACAAATCTGCTAAGGGTGGCGGCTTGTCAGCTAAGTTCAAGAACTAAGGCGCGTATTACCACATAAAACCAGTCACACGGAACCTCACAGAAGAGAGAGAGGGAATTTTAAGACATCGTAACGAAACCGGATAGGCTTTTATTGTCACCATATCCTGGTGATTCTAAGCAATATTGGTGATAAAATTGTCCTCTCAGCCGGGCAGGGGTGGTGTACGCCTTTAATCCCAGCACTCGGGAGGCAGAGGCAGGAGGATCTCTGTGAATTTATGGGCAGCCTGGTCTACAAAGTGAGTTCCTGGTCAGCCAAGGCTACACAGAGAAATCCTGTCTTGAAAAACAAAACCAAACAACAACAACAAAAACTGGCCACCCAGATCCCTGTCCTGCCTTGCGCCCATCAGCAGGAACCAACTGGTCCCTCAGATGACTCCCTCCGTTCTACTTTTTTTTTTTTATTTATTTATTTTTTGGTTCTTTGAGACAGGGTTTCTCTGTGGCTTTGGAGCCTGTCCTGGAACTAGCTCTGTAGACCTGGCTGGTCTCGAACTCACAGAGATCCGCCTGCCTCTGCCTCCCGAGTGCTGGGATTAAAGGCGTGCGCCACCACCGCCCGGCTACTCCCTCCGTTCTACCCCGCCCTCCCCTACCAGCTCCTCGCTCACTCAGGCTCCTGCTGCTCTTGTGACTCTTTGCACTTCCATGGCAGTGATTTTACAAATGGAGGACGCTTAAATCCCGGGAGGAAGAGGCTGACAGGTAGGAGGTAGCTTTGTGACAAAGCTGGGTACTATGCCAAGCTTCACATGGCCCCTCAGTGACAGGGACAATTGTCAGTGCCCTCAAATGGGATGGGAACTCAAAATCGGAGTTTCCCAGCTCAGACCAAGCTACCTCTTTTTCCTGAACACACTCAAGTGCAGTACTGTGATGGGTACATCCTCACCCACCTGCCATGCCAGCCCCCCCACCTCTATCTTCCAGGTAACCATGGTGCAGGGCGGTAGTTGACGTTCCCAGAATCCCACAGCAAGCTCAGGCAGATCTGTCTAGATCTGCACCAGCTCCTGACAGAAGCCCAGAGGAAGACCTCCAGCTCCCCTCGGGAGACAAAGCCTTGCCTCTCACACAGGCCTGGCTGTTTGGAGTAATCCCTGGCTAAAGTCTTTTCTTCCAAGGGAGCGCTGAGACTGTCAGCAGTAGCTGCCACGTGCCAGGCTTAGGCTGGATGCTGCCCTCCACACTTCTGTCCCCTTCCCTGTGTTTATTTTCAGTTGGTACAATTTTAGTTCCTATACGAGGAGTTGCTTGATCTAGGCCTAGAGGCGATTCTGTGGGTGGTCCGGAAGCTGTCTCCTCGTCCGAGAGAAACGAGGCTCAGAGGACAGTGGTTACACCACACAACATGGAGTTGTCATACTCCAAGGCCTTTCTCCGTTCATTCTCTGAACACTTTGTTCTACACATGAGAAAATTAGAAAAACATCCTAAGAGGAAGATGGTTAAGGCGGTAATACTCAACACTCGGGAGACTGAGACAGGAGGATCTCAAATTCAAAGTCAGCCTGAACTACATAGGGAGACCTTGTCTTAAATTAAAAAAAAAAAATCAGAAAGGAAGGACTGGAGGGATGGCTCAGTGGTTAAGAGCGCAGGCTGCTCATCCAGAGGACTGGGTTTTCAGTCTCAGCATCCATATAGTGGCTCACAACCATCTGTAATTCCAGTCCATGGGGATCTGACACCCTCTTTGGCCTCTGTGGACACTGCACACATGTGGTGCACAGACATACAAGTAGGCAAAACACCCATACACATAAAAATAAACAAAATAAAATTATTTAAAAACAAACCAACAAACCCATGTATGGTGGCACACGCCTTCTATCCCAGCACTGGGCAGGCAACGGCAGGTGGATCGCTAGGAGTTTGAGGTCAGCCTGTTCTACATAGTGAGTTCCAGACCAGCCAGGGCTATATAGTAAGACCTTTTCTCAACAAGACAAACAAACAAACAAATAGAAAAACACAAACAAACAAAAAACCTGGACTGGAGAGATGGTTCAGTGGTTAAGAGCACTTGGCTGCTCTTCCAGAGGACCTGGGTTTAATTCCCAGCACTCATATGACAGCTCACAACTGTCTGTAACTCCAGTTCCAGAGGACCTGACACCTCACACAGAAAAATGTACATATAAAAATAAAACACAACAAACAAAAACCCCACAAGGAATCAAGTATTTCCTATTTCGTATAAACTGTATTTCAGAAGAATAAAATCGACAAGTTCATATTTATGGAAGAATTATCCAGGTAATGAAGACAAAAAGAATAAGAAAAATCATCAGCTTGCAATACCTGATCAAATAATGATTCATTGGTGGATGCTAAAACCAATAGGTGAAAGGTTGATGGAGACTTTTATAATGAAGAGATCATTAAGTCCACTGATTAGTCAGCTAGAATAGCTCAGCCAGACATTACGCACTTCTAGATTTGCTGTAATGTTGAATGTATTGTGCTGGTCATTCAGCTAAGACGGTAGAGTGCTCCCGTAGCACGCAGGAAGCCTTGGCTTCCATCCCCCATACTGAACTAAGTGGGCAAGATGGTGTACACCTAGAATCCAGCACTCAATCAGGATTCAAGGTCATTCTTGCCACAGCGAGGAGTCTGAGGTCAGGCTAGAATCCACAACCCTGTCCGAAAAACAAACAGCAAAGTAAGCAGTGTCCACGGCCATCACCAATAAAGTACCGCTGCCAAATGCATTAAAGCCCATCTGATCGGATCTCTGGAGCTGACTTTCAGTTTGCGGGAAACTTAGGGCAGAAGAGCAAGTTTAAATACACTTCCAGGAAGAACCAAATCTTCTAGGGTACGGGAGCTCTTATTGGACAAACACTCTGGTTCTTCCACAAATAAAGAACACAGAAAAAAAAGAAAAAGGAGAGTTAGTGACATGGCTCAGCAAGGAAAGATGCTTGCTGCGCAAGCCTGGTGACCTGTGTTGAATTGCTGGGGCTATGGAAAGGTGGGAGGAGAAAACTGACTCCCCAAATTGTCCTCTGACCTCCACATGTGACTAGGAAACAGGCTCTTCCCCGAATCTCTCTCTCTCTCTCTCTCTCTCTCTCTCTCACACACACACACACACACAGAATAATAAACAAACAATTAAAACTTTTAAGAAGATGAGTGTGAGCCAGGCGGTGGTGGCGCACGCCTTTAATCCCAGCACTTGGGAGGCAGAGGCAGGCGGATCTCTTTGAGTTCGAGACCAGCCTGGTCTACAAGAGCTAGTTCCAGGACAGGCTCCAAAACCACAGAGAAACCCTGTCTCGAAAAACCAAAAAATAAAAAAATAAAATTATATATAAAAAAAAGATGAGTGTGTAGCTGTCATAGATAAAAGGGTCTGTAGGAGAAGTATCAGAGCTGGGTATGTTGGTGGAGCTTGAGAATCCAGCACCCTGGAGGCAGCAGGAGGATCAGGAGTGAGAGGCCATCTTTGGCTACAAAGCCAGACTACAAAGCCAGACTTGGGTATATGAGACCCTGAAACAAAATATTGCTAGCACAAATGATAACTTTTAAAATAAAAAGCGGACACTTTTGCCTAGACTTACAGAGATTTAGTCCCAAAGGGAAAAACAAACTTTGGCAAATGTTAATAATTATTGAACTTTTTTTAATTTTATGGAATGTTGGCTTTCCCAGTGCTGGGTGGTGACTGAAGGCCTTCGTGCACTCTAGATGAATTAGTTACTGTTCTCATTCCCATGGCCAAAAACCTGGTAAAAGAGCAACTTGAGGGAGAGCGTCTGTTGGCTCACAGTTGAAGGGATCCAAGGTGCTGCCTTAGGAACTCTGGGCAGCTGGTCACACAGCTGCACTCAGGAAGAGGGGAGGGGAGGGGTAAGGGGAGGGAGAGAGGAAGGAAGAATGCTCAGTGTCTCTTTTTTCCTTTTGCGCCGCCCACGTTCAGAGAGGATCCTCCCTCTTGGTGAACAGGCTCAGGAACACCCACAGGTGGGGCTCCTAAGAGTCTAAACCCAGCCAAAGTGACAGTAAAGACCACCATGGGTGACATGCACACTCCTGGTGAGCTAGATCCCCCAACCTCTTCTCACTCCTTAGTTTCAGACAGGGTTTGGCTGAAGTGCCAAGGCTGACCTTTGAACTCACTCTGCAGCCCAGGTTGGTCTGGAATTTGCAATCCTCCTGTCTCAACTCCTGAGGCTCTGGGATTCCAGGCCTATGACACCAGACATTTTCTACAGTAAAAGAGGTTTTAAAACCGGATGTGGTGGCACACACCTTTAGTCCCAGCACTTGTGAGGCGGAAGCAGGCGGATCTCTGCGTTTGAGGCCAGCCTGATCTAAGTGACTTCCAGGACAGCCAGGACTGTTACACAGAGAAACCCTGTCTTGAAAAATCAAAAGGAAGAATAAAAAAGGAAATTAGAACGAAGAAAATACAGATCAAGAAACAGAGAAGTTCTTCACTTCTGCAGTCGGAAGCAAGTGGTGCAGGAAGAGCCACCCTGACCACAGGACTGAGAAACCAGCAAAGCAGCAGTTTCTCTGTGCTTTTCTCTTGTGTGTGTTTGGGGAGTGGGGGTGACAGATTCTCACTGCTAAGTAACCAAGGATGACCTTGAACTCCTGACCCTCCTGTTTCTATCACCCCGAGGGCTAGAATTACAGACTTTAACCACAACACTTGGCTGGCTGCTGCACAGTTCTTTTCCTAAAAATAATTTATTATTTATGTGTGTGTGTATAGGTGTGTGAATAGGTGTGTGTTAGGGGTGTGTGTGTAGGTGCGTGTGTGTGTACTGATTCCAGCTGTCTGCAACTCCAATGTCAGAGCGTTTGACACCCTCTTCTGACCTCCACAGGCACCTGGCCAGCACAGAGTACATTCATGCAGGTGAATACTCATGTACATTAAAATAAAATATCAGTCGTTAGAGAGAAAGAGAACCCAGTTTACATACCTAAATAAGCCAGTCCTTTTTTCCGTCCTTGCGACTTGTATAACCCCAAAAGGCGCAAACAGGAGGCAAAAGCCTGAATGGAGAGGCTGTAGGGTTTTCATCTTACAGCACATAGCTGCTCAGAATGCTCCAAAGTAATCGTCTGAGTCCCAAGCTTCCAGAGCAGCTCCAGAAGGCCCTGCTCGCTCTCCCTCCTCCAAATTGCTGACCACCCAGGTTCTGCCAACCCACGTCTCTGCTTCCTGTGCCAGCAGCTTTTCCAGAGCGAGCGAGTGAACAAGAGGGCCTGGAAGGAAATTCTCCAGATCACAGCAGGCTTTTTGCTTTGGTCTGCCCCCTCCCTCGGCAATCTTCACAATATGCTTCAAACCAAGACTGGAGGAGGAGAAACCATGAATATTTACACGTAAATATTTTTTTTTTCCCTGTTGCACAGAAATAGAGATTGGAAGTCACCAGAACACTAACAGGAAGAGATCAACAGAGCCACGGGATCAGATAACATTGGGCACAGTTCGGGTCTGTGCCATTCTGGCCCAGCTGTGTGACCTTGAGCAAGTGACCCTCGCAGGAGAACTTTCTCCAGCTCCCAGATTTCCATTGCATGAATTACTCAGCATTAAGTACCCCAGACAGTGTAGTTTATAGACGAAAGCAGTCAAGGCAGAGTGGCTCACCACTTGTATTCTCTGCTCATAGAGAGCTGAGGCAGGAGGATGGCTAGACATTCAAGGCCAACTTGGGTTGTATTGCCAGTTCCAGACTTATTTGGGCCACAGTGACTTTGCTGCAACAAAAAATGACAAAACCAACTGGCACAGTGTGGTCAGCCTGGTCTAAATAGTGAGTTCCAGGTTAGCCGGGGCTACAAAGTGAGACCCTGTCAACTAAACCAGAACCAAATAAAAGAACAGGTAAATACAAGCTGAAGGAAGAGAGCATGATGTAATCTTAATCTTTATCAATTTCTTGGCTCCTATTAATAGTTTCTCTAAAAGTGTGCACATGAACATGTATTTATGAAGTTATAAAGACTGTTCTTTTTTTTATTTTTTTATTTATTAAGGATTTCTGCCTCCTCCCCGCCACCGCCTCCCATTTCCCTCCCTATAAAGACTGAACTCACAGAGATCCACCTGCCTCTGCCTCCCGAGTGCTGGGATTAAAGGCGTGCGCCACCATCGCCCGGCTTTTTTTGGTTTTTCGAGACAGGGTTTCTCTGTAGCTTTGGAGCCTGTCCTGGAACTCGCTCTGTAGACCAGGCTGGCCTCGAACTCACAGAGATCCACCTGCCTCTGCCTCCCAAGTGCTGGGATTAAAGGCGTGCGTCACCATCGCCCGGCTTTTTTTGGTTTTTCGAGACAGGGTTTCTCTGTAGCTTTGGAGCCTGTCCTGGAACTCGCTCTGTAGACCAGGCTGGCCTTGAACTCACAGAGATCCACCTGCCTCTGCCTCCCGAGTGCTGGGATTAAAGGCGTGCGCCACCACCACCCGGCTATAAAGACTGTTCTAAGCATAGGCACAGACTAAAAGCTCGGAAGTAGAGGACTAACTGGATTCTAAGTATCCATTTTCTGGGAATATTGACTCCTTAAATAACAAAGCATACCTATTGCAATAACACATACAGGGCAAACCATAGGCATATGACCTCTTTATGTGTAGGATCCAAGTATTTAAACACAGAAATACTGGAGTATGTCAGTAAAAAGATGAGGGTATTTATTTATTTATTTATTTTCGAGACAAGGTTTCTCTGTAGCTTTGGAGCCTGTCCTGGAACTAGCTGGCCTCGAACTTACAGAGATCCACCTGCCTCTGCCTCCCAAATGCTGGAATTAAAGGCGTGCACTGTTAAGCTGATTTAAATTTTTTCTTTCTTTCTTCTTTCCTTCCTTCCTTCCTTCCTTCCTTCCTTCCTTTCTTTTTTCCCCCAAGACAGGGTTTCTCTGTGTAGCACTAGCTGTTCAGGAACTCTGTCAAGGTTAGCTTCAAACTCAAGAGGTCTGCCTGCTCCTGCCTCACAAGTACTGGGATTGAAGGTGTGCACTACCATCACCTGGTTTAAATGTGGTTTTGTAAGGTTAATTTAAAAAATATTTACGGATTAAAATTACATTTTAAATGTTTTGGGTTTTTTTTTCTCATGGTACCAGGGCCTCACATTAAAAAAAAAAAAAAGAAAAAGAAAAAGAAAAATAGGCAGGGTTTATTGTTCTGTCCACAACCCTCTGTCGCTGTGTGGGTAGGAAGTTGCCCCCAGCCCTCCCTGTAGGGAAACTACTGCAGCTCGACCACAAATAGAGCAGGAAAAGTGACCATATATTTATCTCTAGCTTTCTATCCTGCTTGCTTTAGGGTTTTGATGCTGTTTTATTCTTTGATACAGGGACTCACTCTGTAGTCAACAAGCCTGGAACTGACTGTGTTGTAATCAGGGCTGGGCTCCAACTCTGGTGACCTTGTGGCCCCAGGCTCCCCAGTTCGAGGATGACAGGCAGGAACAGCCACGCCTGGCTTCCTAATCTTATTGAAACTTAAGATTGACAGGCTCAAGAATTTCTCTGCTTGGCTGGGTTCTGCAGGACCTATCCTGTAGTGTGTGGAGGGAGGATGCCTCTAAGTGACAAGCCTGAGCAGTTGTTGGAATGTAAAAGAGGGGAGGACATACCAAGGCCCTAAATCTAGTCCCAGACGGGGTCCTAGGATTATCCGTCTTGTCCTCTCCCCCAAGCCACGATCCGTCCCATCACACAATGGACCACAAACCCGAGATACCCTAGGGTCACCGTCCAGCATCCAAACCCACCAACCACGTGGTCCCCTGCGAACTAGCTCGGATGACCGCACCGCTTCCGCCAGTCGCTCCTGCTCCCCTCACTCTTGTGTGCGCCCCAGCTTCTGGCCACGCCCCCTGGGAGCTCATCCTGGCCCGAAGCCCCGCCCACACACGTGCGTGCGCGTGCTCCGTTGGCCTCCCGGGGCCGCCGGGCCGCTCTTAAGGCCTGGGCTTGGAGATCCCTGGGGTAGTGTGTGTGTGCCGTACGGAGCGACAGGGAGGCAGGGCGGTCCTGCGAGAGGCCGACGCGCGCCGGGGACGACGTCAGATCAGAGGCTTGAAGGGAGCCTGCGGAAGCGTCCGGTTTCGGGCGCAGAGGCCGCAGCACGGGCATTGGCTCCCACGCACGCGCGGAGCTCGGCTCTGCGTCGCCCCAGTGTGGCCAGAGGACGCAGCGCCCGCACGCTGCCGGGGGACTCCTGCGAGCTGCACGCGACCCAGGCACGCGCGGCCACCTAGGCGATCTGCTCTCCCGACACCGCCCCCTTCCGAAGACAGTCCAGAGGACGGGTTGAGGTTGCCATGGAGACGGCTGAACAGATGTAGCGCTTTCCTCCGGCTGCTGTGAATCCTCCTCTGGACAGAGACGGCTGGAGTGTAGTTACCCAGCCTCTCTTTGCATCGTCCTCTCTCTGTAACCTAAGTGGTGAGGATTGATCCCGCCCCAAAGCAGCAAGGCCTTGAACAAATGAGCCTTTCCTAACAGCCTACGGTGTGAAGGCAAAGAGCAATAATCCTAGGAGTCCTCTCATTCCCAGTTCATGTAAATGTGTCCGTGAGATGAATCGGTGGGTAAAGCGTTTGCGGTGCGAACCTGAACACTCTAGTTTGAACCCCAGAATCCATGCAGAGGTGGAAGGAGAAAAACAAGGCTCCATAAAACTGTCTTCTGAGCTGCATTCCCCGTCCCTGATAATAACAGGGAAAAAAAATCAAGTTGGTAAAATTCAAGGAGTGCTGATGGGCTAGGTCCTTACGGAGCGCTTTTGTATAGCCGAAACTGCATTCCTTACCGTGATCAAGAGATAAGGGAACCTAGATCCAGAGTCATGCTAGGGCTGTAGCTCAGTGGCGGAGCACTTACCCTATACATGTGGACCGCCATTGTCAGTCAAATACAGTGGTCGACTAAGTTGGTTGTTTGAGACAGTCCTTGTAGCCCAGGTTGGCCTTGCGCCCTCAACACAGGCACTCTACCCCCCGGGCTGCATTCCCAGTTCGTATCTTCTTATTTCTAAGTCATGGTTTTATTCCCTTTGCCAGTGTCCTGAGAGGGTGAATACTGAGCCTTTAAAGGATGCGAAGATGGTTTGAGAAGAATATTCTAGGCCAGAGAATTGTACGTATAAAGACGCAGGCCCCAAGTACAGTGGACAGGCCTGTAATCCAGCTCTTACGAGGCAGCTGCACGAAGCGCTTGGGTTTGGGGCTAGCCTAGGATACAAAAGGAGCGCATAAACAGTTTTAACTAAACGATGAGTTCCTACCTCAAAAAATCCAAACCTAAAACACAAAATCAAAACAGCAGGGCTGGCGAGGTGGCTCAGGGGTTAAGAGCACTGGTTACTTACTCTTCCAGAGGTCCTAAATTGGATTCCCAGTAACCACATGGTGGCTCACAACCATCTGTAATGAGGTCTGGTGCCCTCTTCTGGCCTGTAGACATACACGCAGACAGAACACTGTAAACAAAATAAATAAATAAATAAATCTTTTTAAAAAAACATTAAAAAAATCAAAACAGCAAAAACTACTAAGGCTCTAGGAGTGTAGTCAATAACCACAGAGAGCAGGGAGGATGGAAGAAAGAACCACCTGTAATGAGATCTGGTGCCCTCTTCTGGCCTGCAGGGATATATGCAGGCAGAACACTGTATGCTTAATAAATAAATAAATTTTTTAAAAAAGAAAAAAGCAGCAGTCATGCGGTGATGGCCCACGCCTTTAATCCCAGCAAATATGAAATATCCAAAAGAGAGGACTAGCTTAAACATAGTAAGATGTTATACAATAAGAACAATTATCAAGCAAGGATTACATTCACAGCGTCCAGTCCTTTTGTGTCTGTCAAATTATAAAAATTA
>NC_022016.1:50838641-50840864 GCF_000317375.1 Microtus ochrogaster | reverse complement strand
GGTGGCCGGGTGGCCGGGTGGCCGGGTCCTGAGAGCCTCCTCTCCTTATTCTCTTGTTACTCCCCTTCTTCCTCATTTTTTTTCCTTTCGATTCTCTCTGCCTGCCAGTCCCACCAATCCTTGCTCCTGCCTCGTTATTGGCTGTTCAGCTCTTTATTAGACCATCAGGTGTTTTAGACAGGCACAGTAACAGCTTCACAGAGTTAAACAAATGCAGCATAAACAAAAGTAACACACCTTAAAATAATATTCCCTAACAGTTGTGAGCCACCATGTGGGTGCCGAAACTTGAACCCAGACCCTCTGGAAGAGCAGCCAGTGCTCTTTACCACTGAGCCATTTCTCCAGCCCCCTGAACAATTTCTTGCACCAGGCCCTGGAAGAAACGTAATGTCAGATTTCCACAGCCGAAGGCTCCTAGTGAGGCAGTCTTCTCCCTGCAGTAGAGGGTACTGTCTTGAGATAGGTTTTTGTAGTCAGTAGTTCCCCAGGCAGCCCGTTTTGTAAAAGTTATAGAGACCCCCTCCCCCCCTTACTTCCCCACTTGTCCTTTGACTGGAGCTGGAGGCAGCATCTGAGTGGCTGTGGTTGTACCCTTCCCCATTTAGGTGGTAGCATCCAGAAAGGAACTGTTTCTCAAGAAAATCAAAGAGATCACCACCAAAAGAGGTGGTGGCGCACGCCTTTAATTCCAACCCTTGGGAGGCAGAAACCAGTGGATCTCTGTGAGTTCGAGGCCAGCCTGGTCTTCGGGACAGTCTCCAAAGCTACAGAGACACCCAGTTTTGAAAAATGAAAGAAAGAGAGAGAGAGAGAGAGAGAGAGAGAGAAGAGCCTGAGGACTGAGGGCTGAAATGATGGGGGTTCTGTGGTTCAGGAAGTGTGGATTCCCCTCATACTTGATCCTCTTTGACTTCGCTGACCCTTGTCTTCCATCCTGGTCACAGTCACCTTTTCCTTCATCAGTGTATGTCCGAGGACCTCAGCAAGGCTCCCAGGCAGCTGCCCCTCCAGCCCGTACATTGTGTAACCGTCAGGAACTGCGTGTGTGGGCAAAGTAATCGGTAACCAGAACAGCTCCAGGCTATGATGATCTTAGTTCTGGAGATCTGCAGGACTGCAAGGCAGCCAGTGATTAGGGCAAACTAATAGGTAACCAGAACAGCTCCAGGCTATGATGATCTTTGTTCTGGAGATCTGCAGGACTGCGAGGCAGCCAGTGATTGATTAGGCGATAAGGATCTGAGCAGCAGCATCAGGCCCACCAGCTGAGAGAAGGTGCCCCCCAGTCTGGGAACAGCCACCAACGGCCTAATGGCTCCTAACCGGGCAGTTTTTGAGAAGTGTTCCATCTTTTCTCCTAATAAAGCCTCATTCTTTGTCTAGGACCTTGCTCCCCTCCTCAACTGCCCTGCCACGATTACACTGAAGACTGAGTAAATTCAGTAATACTTTCTTGGGACTCAAATTTAGAAATGGGGAGGTGGAGTTTGTGGGGAGAAGGAGGCCGTTGGGGGGAGTTCTGTTATTCTGGGGAAGGTCTGAGCCAGTTTCAACATCTGTGCTACATCCCTGGAGGAAAAGGAGCCGCAGGTGATGTCTGAGCTGTCCCAGGAAAAGCTTGCAGTATCCACACCAGAACGCGGGTGTTTGCCTCTGGGAGGAGCATAGGTAAGGGAGGCAAAGGATTTTATATACCGGAAGTCCAGTGGGTAAAGTGTTTGCCTTATAAGAAGAAATTACCTGAGTGCAATCTGAGAGATCATGTTAAAAATAAATAACTGTGGGCATGGAGTTGAACACGCACGATCCCAGCACCGGAGAAGTGGAGGGAGACAGGTGGATTCTTGGGGCTCGATGGGGGCCAGCTCAGCCTACTTGGCAAGTTCCAGCAGGAAAACTGACTAAAAGGGGTGCTGACCTACACATCACACGCAGGCACACACGCACACACACACCTCGTCCCTTTTGTCCCCCGAGATAGTCTCTCACTGACCCCCGAACTCCTGGTTTTTGGCTACGTTGGCCAGCAGTCCTAGAGATCTGTCTGTTTCCTAGTTTTGACCTGGGTGTTGGGGATTTGAACTCAGGTCCTCGTGCATTTTATGGGCTCTGTGGCACACTTGTCCAAGGCCTGTGTTAGATCCCCAGCAGTAGAAAAACCCTCAGACATCTCCATTGTGAGCAGGTGATAGTTTTATTTGTTTTTTTTTTTTTTTTTTT
>NC_022016.1:50837951-50838541 GCF_000317375.1 Microtus ochrogaster | reverse complement strand
GTTTCTCTGTGGCTTTGGAGCCTGTCCTGGC
The DNA here is from genome assembly GCF_000317375.1 of Microtus ochrogaster. Lineage (NCBI taxonomy): Eukaryota > Metazoa > Chordata > Mammalia > Rodentia > Cricetidae > Microtus > Microtus ochrogaster. Next base: position 50,838,510 of record NC_022016.1, on the reverse strand, counting down.
ACTAGTTCTGTAGACCAGGCTGGTCTCGAACTCACAGAGATCCGCCTGCCTCTGCCTCCCGAGTGCGGGGATTAAAGGCGTGCGCCACCACCGCCCGGCCCAGGTGATAGTTTTAGAAGGAAGAGAAGGAAAAAAAAAAAAACCCTGCCCCACTCCCACCCCACTGGGAATGCCTGACTACTGTGGGGAGGAAACGGGGGTAGGTAAGAAGTCATTAGCACTCTACGTGGCCCTGGCCACCACCGCAATCACTGCCACTGCTCTCTCCAGTGACAATTGTTAGGTTCTGGGCAAATGTGCGGACTTTGGCCGGTTCTGTGTAGTGTAGCTCTGGCAGAATCCCCTATGATTTTGCTCCTTCGCCAGAGCAGTCAAAGAGGCCAGAATCACAGGGGTCCTACTCTTTGTGTCTGAGTCACGTTGTCCTTGCTTGGGACTGCTTGGCTTGGGTATGTCTGAGCTCAAGTTAGGGACTGTGCTGGGAAAATGGAGCCTAAGGAAGCCCAGAGCTGTGGGCATCATTAAGAATGCTGGAGGACACTTGGGAGGCAGAGGCAGG
>NC_022016.1:50834064-50836933 GCF_000317375.1 Microtus ochrogaster | reverse complement strand
CACCATGTGGTTGCCGGGAATTGAACTCAGGACCTTTGGAAGAGCAGGCAATGCTCTTAACCACTGAGCCATCTCTCCAGCCCCTTCTCTGTGTAGTCTTGACTGTCCTGGAACTCACTCTGTAGATCATGCTGGCCTTGGACTCACAGAGATCTGCCTGCCTCTGCCTCCTGAGTGCTGGGATTAAAGACTTGCACCACCGAGGCCTGGCTGCCATATTTCTAAGGTAGCTTTCAGGCCCATATAACGCAGCTTGATGGTTTAGTCACATATGAGACTTGGACATCGCCTACAGAGCTCTCCTGGTCTTCAAGTCCCCTGCCATCATAACAAGGGCAGTGCTGGGAAAGGAAATGGCGGGAACCTGGATAACACATTCCCATAACAAAGGCTCAGGAGGGAGGCAGAGTTTTTGCTTCATAAAAGCATGTCAGTATTTTCCCAGAGCCTTTTCAGCTCTCAGAAGTTGTCAAAGGGCCAGGCAGGGTGGCACACACCTTTAATCCCAGAATGCAGAAGGCAGAGGCAGGTGGATCTGTATGAGTTCCAGGCCAGCCCGGTCTACATAGGAAGTTCCAGGACAGCTGAAGGTACCACTAGGATCCTGTCTAAAGAAAGTCACTGGAGGGCTTGAGGGATGGCTCAGCAGTTGAGAGCACCGGCTGCTCTTCCAGAGGACCCAGGTTCAATTCCCAGCACCCACATAGCAGCTCACAGCTGTCTGTAACTCCAGTTCCCAGGGATCTGACACCTTCACACCAATGCACATAAAATAAAATTTGTATGTCACTGGATCCAGTCACTGAGGTGCGGTCTGGAGCCGTGATTCAGCCTGGTGCTCTGGTACATGTCTGTAATCCTAGTCCTATGGAGGTGACAGCAGCACTGGGGCTATGTGAAGCTCTGTCTACAAACAAACAAACAAGCAAGCCCATTGGAGCCAGGCATGGTGGCTCAGACGTGTAACCTCAGCACTCAGGGAGCTGAGGCAGCAGAACCACAAATGTGAAGCCAGCCTGGGAGTACATAGATAGTTCCTGGCTAGCCTGAGCTAGGAAACCAGACCATGCTCCCGAACTCCTCTCTCTGAGGTGGGAAGGTAAGAAAACAAAGCAAAAAACAAACAAACAAAAAAAACCCAACAACAACAACAACAACAACAAAAACCAGTTGCCAGGCTTGACCTGTAGCTCAGAGGTCCAGCACATGCTTGGTGCACACACAAAGGGTACAGAGGGCAAGGCCATTTTTCTGCCCTCTCAGGCCCCTCCCAGGGCAATCTCAGACTAGTCTGAGTCTCTTATCGCTGCTATCTCTGAGGATCAACAGGAGGAAAGCAGTTAGGGTGCTTGTTTGCCTTCTGTAAACATCTGGAGCCCGTGGCCAGAAGGATGGCTCTGCCCCCAGCCCTGTGGCTCTCTGTCTCTCCCCACCTAACTGCACTGACAGTTGGCCTCATGGTCACAAGGTGACTGACTTAAATAACAGGAGCGGGAAGCAGCAAAGGGTCTCCCTTCCCTCCAGAAAATCTTTCCCTAGTGGACCCAAGAATTGCCTGGAGATTTTTTTGAAATCAGAATGTTAGGCCTAATTTGTAAAGATTCTGACTTGGGTCATCGGGGCGGGGCAGGGCAGGGCAGGGCAGGGCAGAGAAACACACTGGTTCCCAGGAGCATAGGAGGCTTGGGTGGGGGTTGTGTCCTGCTCAGCTGTCGATTTCTGTGCTGGCTAGTTCTGTGTCAGCTTGACACAGCTAGAGCCATTTTGGAAAAGGGAAACTTAGCTGGGAAAATACCCCCACTAGATTGGACTGTGGTTCATTTTTCTTCCTTGATGGCAGACGTGGGAGGGACCCCATCACCGTGGGTGGTGCTGACCCTGGGCTGGTGGTCCTGGGTGTTATAAGAAAGCAAATGGAGCAAGTCGTGGAGCAAGCAACACTCCTCCACGGCCTCTGCATCAGCTCCTGCCCCCAGGTTCCTGCTTTGACTTCCTTCTGTGGTGGACTGTGACCGGGACAAGGAAGATAAGATGAACCCCTCCCACCGAGTTGCTTTAGGCATAGTGGGGTTTTTTATTTTTATTTTTTATTTTTTTTAAGCCTACAGCACCCGGTATTCCCAGGCGGTCTCCCATCCAAGTACTAACCAGGCCCGACCCTGCTTAGCTTCGGAGATCAGACGAGATTGGGCGCGTTCAGGGTGGTATGGCCGTAGACTAGGCACAGTGTTTTATCACAGGAATAAGGACCCTGACTAAGGCACCCTCGTGCCTCGGGTAGCTGAAGGAAGAGCTAGGACGGTGCTACCTCATTTGGGAACAGCAAGCCCTGACTGATGGAGGTGGGGAAGACAAGAGGCTACAGAGCAGCGAATGGACAGCCATGAGCCCGCTACCGTCCGAACGTTTTACGCGGGATTCTCTACACTAAGGTGCAAGCCCTTGATCCCAGCTCTTGGGAGGGAAAGGCCACAGAGCCAGTTTCAGGACAGCCAGGACAAATGGCCCCCAGAGACTCACGTGTTTGAATGCTTCTCCCATTGGAAATGGCACTATTAGGAGGCATGGCTTTCTTGGAGAAAGGGTCACTTTGGGGGTGGGTTTTGATGTCTCCTATGCTCAAGCTACACTCAATGTGGTGCACAGTCTCCTTCTGTTGCATGCAGATCAGGATGTAGAACTCTCAGCTCCTCCAGCACCATGTCTGCCTGTGCACCACAGTATCCAGCCATGATGATAATGGACTAAGCCTCTGAAACTGTAAGCCATCCAATTAAATGTTTTCCTTTATAAGAGTTGCCACACGGGCAGTGGTGGCGCATGCCTTTAATCCCAGCACTTGGGAGGCAGAGGCAGGCGGATCTCTGTG
>NC_022016.1:50828538-50829903 GCF_000317375.1 Microtus ochrogaster | reverse complement strand
TCTGCATTGCTGGTGGGAATGCAAGCTGGTACAACGCCTTTGGATGTCAGTGTGGTGATTTCTCAGAAAATTAGGAAACAACCTTCCTCAAGACCCAGTAATACCACTTTTGGGCATATAGCCAAAGGATGTTCAATTGTGCCACCAGGATATGTGCTCAACTATGTTCATAGCAGCTTTGTTTGTCATAGGTAGAACCTGGAAACAACCTAAATGTCCCTCGATCAAAGAATGGGTAAGGAAAATGTGGTACATTTACACAATGGAGTACTACACAGAAGAAAAAAAATAATGACAGCTTGAATTTTGCAGGAAAATGGATGGATCTAGGGACCTGAGACCTCCAAAATCCCAGCAGAGGTAACACCTCTGGACCTGAAGACTTGTCAGTCACTAGAATCCTTGGCCCCTTAGGCTAGAAGACCAGAGGGAACAAAGGAACAAAACACCCATCCAACAAGTGCAAAAGCAGAAATCAACACCTACACCTATGATCACCCAGAGCCTAGATGCCTAAACACCAGTATAAAACCACAGTAACAGAAATATGGCACCACCAGAACCCAGCGATCCTCTGACAGCAAGACTGGAACACTCAGTGCAGCTGAAGCACAAGAAAACAACCCTAGAAATTACTTTACAAAGATGATAGAGGTTCTTACAGAGGAAACAAAAACTCTCGCAAAGAAATAGAGAAAAGGCTGGGCAGTGGTGGCATACACCTTTAGTCCCAGCACTCGGGAGGCAGAGGCAGGGGGATCTCTGTGAATTCGAGGCCAGCCTGGTCTACAGAGCTAGTTCCAGGACAGGCCCCAAAGCTACAGAAGAGAAACCCTGTAACAAAAACAAACAAACAAACAAAAAACAAAACAAAAAAAAAAAAGAAAAAAAAGAAAAAAAAAGAAATCAAGGAAAAGATAAACAAAATATTGGGGAAAAAAATCAATAAATTCCTTGAAGACTGCCAAGAAAGGGAGGCTGCCCACACTAACTGTACTCTCAGGTACCCTCCCTATAGTTCACTACAGGAATGCCAAGGAAGTCAATCAAAACAAACTAACAGGTGGTGGAAATGATCCAAGACCTGAAAACGGAAGTAGAAGCATAACAGAAACACAAACTGAGGGAGTGCTGGGAACTGAAAATCCAGGTAAGCGAACAAGAACTATCGATGAAGCCATCACCGACAGAATATGAGAGATGGAACAGAGAATCTTAGGCATTGGAGATATGTAGAGGAAAGAGGTTCATTGGTCAAATGCTAATTCTAAATTTTCTTTAGGTCCCCATAAGATTATCAGTGCCCCCAACAAGCAGGAAGTAGCCTGGAAAACTACACCCACATTCCCCAAAAATGAACTATGG
>NC_022016.1:50821588-50826653 GCF_000317375.1 Microtus ochrogaster | reverse complement strand
GAGAGAGAGAGAGAGAGAGAGAGAGAGAATGTAAAGACTGGACCCTTTAGAGGTCACTAGTGCAAACATTAAATGGTGTGGTTCCTTTTAGGAACCTGGCAAGTCTACAGAAAATTGAGTTACCATGCAGTACAGAAACTTCATTCCTAGGATTATGCCTGAATGAATTGCTAACATGTCCACACAGTGCTGACACAACTCTTAAAATAGCCCAAAGTGGAAACCCAAGTATCTATTAAAATGTGGCATCCTGTCAGGAAGACTGCTGGAGTGATTCTATAAAATGAATGGATCTTGCCGGTGGTGATGGCTCATGTCGTTAATCCCAGCACTGGGGAGACAGAGGCAGGCAGAGTTTGAGGCCAGCTTGGTCTACCTAGGGAGTTCCAGGACAGGTTCCAAAGTTACAGAGAAACCTTGTCTGGGGGGTGGGCGGGGAACAACCCAAAACAAACAAAAAAGGATGAATGGATCTCGGAAGCAATGTGACATTTCAAAAGAGCACAGACTCTTATTATATTGAAAGAATTGTTGAGAACAGGCGATTGCCGGGTTCAGGGAGGTATGAATAGGGTGTTAACTGCCAATGAGGGGATGGAAAGGGATGAAGGAAGCACTCTGGAATTAGGCAGTAGTGATCACCATCCAGCCACACAAACCACACACGGAACCTCATGATTTAAGGCTGTAAACTTTGTTTTGTTTTTCAAGACACAGTTTCTCTGAGTCCTGGAACTTGCTCTGTAAAAGCCAGGCTGGCCTCAAACTCAGAGATTCTCCTGCCTTTGCCTTCTGAGCACTGGGATTAAAGGCATGTGTCACCACTCCTTGGCAATGACTGTCAATTTTATATTTATCTCTCAAGAAGGGGAAAGGTTTCACTCAGCAGTGCCCCATGGTCCAACAAATCAGATGAGGCCAGGTCGAGAGGTCACAGGACACAGTGAAGTCACACTCAACAGCTCTTCCATCTCATGATCCTCTATTCCTGGGGTTCTCCCCCTTCTTAATTCTCGCCCTTTCTTTAGTACAATTCATGATGTGGTAACCGCAACCATAAAGTTATTTCATTGCTACTTCGTAACTGATGTGAGATTCCCCTCTGTATGCTGGGAGTATCATTGGTGAATAAAGAAACTGCCTTGGCCTGCTGATAGGGCAGAACTTAGTTAGGTGGGGAAAATTAAACTGGATGCTGGGAGAAAGGTGGCAGAATCAGGAGACTGGAGACAGACGCCAGATGGAACTTTACCCAGTAAACCACAGCCACATGGCAATACACAGATTAATGGAGATGGGTTAGTTTATGAGTTAGCCAGAAATATGCTTAAGCTATTGATCAAAAAGTATTGCAAATAATGCGGTTTCTGTGTGATTATTTCAGGAGTCTGGGCGGCCAGGAAATGAACAAGCAGCCTCCAACTACACATAATTTTGCTGTTATGAATCGTAATGGAAATGTTTTCTGATCGGCTTAGGCAACTCCTGTATGTTCCCCCTTGAAAGGGGTTGCAACCCATAGGTTGAGAACCACTGCTTCAGTTCTAGTGACTGCGTTTCATCAGTGTGTGGTTCTACTACTCTTGAGATTCAGCTGAAGTGGGTCAACCACTTGTTCTTAAGGAACCCAGGCTGGCAAGAAGTTTCCTGGAAAGGTTTTTTTTGAGGAAGGAACCCTAAAATCCTGCCTCTGGGCATGGCTGAGTATGTTATATCAACGGAAGACTCAGGCCAGCTGGGCAATATGAGGTCTATGGAAAAACTGGGTATACATCCTTCCTTTTTAAGAACTGAGACTGGGCCAGGTGGTGGGGGTGCACACCTTTAAGCCCAGCCTTCAGGAGGCAGAGTTCGAGGCCAGCCTGGTCTACAGAGTTCAGTTCCAGGACAACTAGGGCTACACAGAGAAACTGTCTCAAACAAAACAGAACAAAACCCCCAAAAAACAACCTAAGAGCTGAGATGGGAGTAGGGTGGGGCAGAGAGATGGCTGAGTAGTTAAGGGCACTGACTTGTTTTTCCAGAGGACCCAGGTTTAATCCCCAGCATCCACATGGCAGCTCATAACTGTTACTCCAGTTCTAGTGGGCCTGAAACTCATGGCAAATGCTAATGCATGTAAAAAACAAACAAACAAACAACTATGGGGGCTGGAGAGGTTATCAGTGGTTAAGAGCACTGGCTGCTCTTCCAGAAGACCTGGGTTCAATTCCCTACACCCACATGGCAGTTCACATCTGTCTCTAACTGCAATTCCAAGGGATCCAACACCCCCTTACAAGCAAACCAATGTACATGAAAAAAACTAAAAAAAAGGGAAGAAATTTTTTTTTAAAAAGGTAAATTTTAAAAAGAGAGAGCTGAGATTAGTTACATAGTTATGGCAGGCTTTGAGTTGGGAAGGGTCTACTTTTATTAAAAGTGCCAGGTATTAGAAGGTTATGTGTGAGCAGGGCGATGGTGGCGCACGCCTTTAATCCCAGCACTCGGGAGGCAGAGGCAGGTGGATCTCTGTGAGTTCGAGACCAGCCTGGTCTACAGAGCGAGTTCCAGGGCAGGCTCCAAAGCCACAGAGAAACCCTGTCAAAAAAAAAAAAAAAAAAAAAAAAAAAAGAAGGTTATGTGTGTGCCTGGTGTCCATGGAGACCAGGAGAGGATATTGGATTCCCTGGAGTTAAAAGTGCCAAGTGTTGCTCTTCCTGTAAGCGGCCAGAGGTGACCCGTGAAGATGGTTCGCTACTCTCTTGACCCAGAAAGCCCCACAAAATCATGCAAATCGAGAGGATCAAACCTTCGGGTTCACTTTAAGAACAGCCGGGAAACGGCCCAGGCCATCAAGGTATGCATATCCAAAAAGCCACCAAGTATCTGAAAGATGTCACTTTGAAGAAGCAGTGTGTGCCATTCCGATGGTACAATGGTGGAGTTGGTAGGTGCGCCCAGGCCAAACAGTGGGGCTGGACACTGGGTCGGTGGCCAAAAAAGAGTGCAGAATTTTTGCTGCACATGCTGAAAAATGCAGAGAGCAATGCTGAAGGGTTTAGATGTGGACTCTCTGGTCATTGAGCACATCCAGGTGAACAAAGCACCTAAGATGCGCTGACGAACTTACAGAGCTCATGGCCGGATTAACCCATACATGAGCTCCCCCTGCCACATCGAGATGATCCTCACCGAAAAGGAACAGATTGTTCCAAAGCCAGAAGAGGAGGTTGCACATAAGAAAAAGATATCCCAGAAGAAACTGAAGAAACAAAAACTTACGGCACGGGAATAAATTCAACATGAAATAAATGCAGATAAAAGTAAAAAAAAAAAAGTGCCAAGTGTTAGCATGTCATGTGTGTGCTGACCACCAAACCTGCACCCTGAGAGACTAAGCACTCTTAAGCACCAAGCAGTATCTCCAGTCCTCTAGGGGCCCACCTTTTGCTGTTGAAATGGTTTTCATGTGGCCAAGTATGGTCTTGAACTCATGCTCTGAACTCCTGATCCTGACTAAATAAGTACTCAGGCCCAAGTATAAAATATAGCCAGGTAGCACATGGCTACATTCAGGCTTTAATTCACACAGGGCAGACAGACCAGGTCTATTCAAATAGACCAATCTATAGGAATAAAAATCAAAGGTGGCCAGGTGGTGGTGGCACACGCCTTTAATCCCAGCCCTTGGGAGACGAGGACAGGAGGATCTGTGAGTTCAAGGCCAGCCTGGTCTACAAGAGCTAGTTCCAGAACAAGCACCAAAGCTACAGAGAAATCATCTCAAAAAAAGAAAAGAAGCCAAGCTGGGCGGTGGTGGCGCACGCCTTTAATCCCAGCACTCGGGAGGCAGAGGCAGGCGGATCTCTGTGAGTTCGAGACCAGCCTGGTCTACAAGAGCTAGTTCCAGGACAGGCTCCAAAACCAGAGAAACCCTGTCTCGAAAAACCAAAAGAAAAAAAAAAATCAAAGGTGAAGCTCAGAATACATATCCGAATTATTTGGCAACACAAGTCCAGAACAGAAAAACACTTCCACCCAGCTATCCAGCTATGACACGAGGTGATGTCTCTTTATAACTAACCCAATGACTAACACAGCACATGTTAGAGCTACATGCCATCTCCAGGTAAGCAAAGTACACAATGGGAACACTGGTAACCCAACTACAGCTTCAAGATTTGCTTCAACTCCAGATTGGTCACAGAACCCCTAGAACTGTTCTACCAGAAGAAAACAAGTGGCCTTCAGATAGAGGTCTAAGATTCATTTCATTGCTCAGTGTTGTCAAATTTAACTAGTTTCTTTGCCCAGAAAGGAGTTCAACACACCTGGAACCAGTTGCCTCAGAACACCCACCCCGAAGCTTCAAGTGTCATCTCAACCTTTGACAGAAGGGAACGAGGCAGTTTCTGTTGTCTCCCAATTAATTTCCCTCCAATTTGAGCCACACGAAACTCTGTGAAACAAGTTCAAATTACAGCCACAAATCACACATTTTTTTGTTTTATCCAGACAGGGCTTCTGTGTCATAGTCCTGGCTGCCCTGGAACTAGCTCTTGTAGACCAGACTGGCCTTGAACTCCTGCCTGCTTTCCAATTAAAGGCGTGCACCACACCACAGATCTGTGTCTTCACCTTCTGATTAGCCAGTCTGTTAACATTGTTGCAGGTTAGCACAGTGGTAGACCATCTGACTCACTGGCAAACACAGCACTGCCCAAAGACAGCAGAGGGTCAATGCTCAGAGGGATGCCCAGCTCTGCATAAAGGATTGCCACACCCTTCAAGAACCATTTCCCTGCACCCACTAACAATCTGGTCTATTCTGGGAAGCATAAATACCCGCTACCAATTCCCACTGTGTGTTTGCGAGACTGACTGGATCCATGACCATCCAGTCAAACCAAGAGAACTGGCAGCCAGGTTCCCCAATGTGGAGGAAAAGACCAGAGGCAGCATTTCCAAGCCAAACTGTATCCAGCTTTATTAAAGACACTTTCCATAAACAATCATGGTTTTCCAGGCAGAACATGGGCAGACAATCAGTAACAGTATACAAGAACTTCCAAACTCCCTTCTT
>NC_022016.1:50811399-50821058 GCF_000317375.1 Microtus ochrogaster | reverse complement strand
TGTTCCTCCCCACCCAAAACAATGAAGTGTTCTGTGTGCTAACAACATAGCTTTAAAAAAAAAAAAGTAAAACAAAATTCTGCATTTTTATAAAACTTGATAAAAAATAGTATTTCAAACTGTACAGTCACCAGAAGTACACAGTTATCAAAAACGCACACATTTCACTTGGCGTCTCCAGCACCTTCAGCTTTTTGTGCCTAAAAGAAGAACAAGTAAAGTCAACACATAAACTAAACTCTACCTTTGCTTACTCTAGTCTATATACACGGTATCATTCCCATGATAAAATCCAGGTTTGGGTCCACCAAGACTGCACTTCAAGAACAGCCCACTTTACTAAATTACCCACTGACTGATTGGGATAGATAGGATCAGAGGACCCAAGACCTTTAGTTTCATGTCGGGATAAGCCAACACAGCAAGTGCCTTTTAGATTATAACAGACTCTTGAACTGAGGATTTCAGACAGGAGGAAAAATCACACCCCACACAGTGATCCAGATATAAGGGGCAATAAACAATTGTGGGATGAAAGACTCACTGTACCTGGTCTGTTTTGGCGTCTCCATTCTCTGCAGGATTATTGGCATCCTTACCAGCATCGGCCTTCCCCTTCTTCCCCTTGGGTACCTTCTCTCCCTTCTAATGCCAAGGAAGGACAGATATTACAGTTCTTCATTTTGTATACCAGGATGTAACCTACCAAGTTCTACAGGCTTGCCTACTGAAGATATACCCCACTCCACTAGGCTGAAGTATAATTTCAGCTACTTTTTTTGCTGAGGAACATAAATTAAGTTACAGAAATCTAAGTTTGCTAAAAACAGTCCTTTCCCAGCCAAGGGTAGTTTTCTGTAATTCGTGCCACAGACACTAACATGACAAACACCAGGAAGAAGGCCAAAGTGACAACATCCACTGGTGGACGCCCATTATGAATTAGGTTACGGTGGGGAAGGACAATTCTTTCTGTGAAAATCACCCATCTGGTATTAGCGCCGCAGCCATGCTTACCTTTGCGGGGGCCTTTTTAGGCTTGGGCTCTGGCTTTGGAGGAGCAGGTTTCTTGTTTTGGTAGGCAATGGGGAAGAGGAAACTATTAGTACAAAGGACCAAAAGAAACAACCTCCCGAACCACATCTAGGAAAACTATCATTGGGGTTGCCTTTCTTTTACAATCTGAAAGTGATCTCCCAATTTGGTCTTAACAATCACAACGTAGGACAACGCCAAACTCCAGAGGTGCCACACCACAAGGTAATTTACTCAAAACCAGCCACAAACTATAATTCAGCGAAACCAAAGGGATCCCCAAAATGTTTCCCAACCTCAGGGTCAAGTATACACACTTACAGCAGACAACCTTGCCGATCTTCTCTGTGGCTATTAAAAAGAAAACAAAGTCAGAAAAATAAACACAACTTCTGCACCAGTTTTTCCACATAAAAGAAGGCGAAGAAAGAAACTCTAGGGTAACTCCAGACCTGGGGCTGAGGTCAAACAAAGCAAAGCAGCCCGTGGTGTTTACTACCCAAAGCCCCGTGCAACAAGCCCTGTGTGGGTAAGACTCACCTCGTCCTTCACCTTGGCTTTATCTCCTTTAGTATCCCCTTCAGCCTATAAAGATAGAAGACAAAAATTTGTAACCTCGGAGGTAAACCTCAGCCATCGCGACCTTAAAAGAAAGCGACACCACGTTTCTAAAACGTATCGACTCAGCGTCTCTTAAAAGTAGTCTTAGTGGGGGATGGAGCCCCAACGAAGGTCAAGGCCCGCATAGCAGACCCCGCAGGTCGGCCTCCGGGAAGCGCGGGAGAAGCTGGAGCGGGGCCGGCGAGTCGCCGGGCGCCACCAGCCAGGGAGGCGCAACAGCTGCAGATTGTGCAAACAAACCCCTCCGGAGGCGGAGCCCAGCGCCGTTGCCATGGCAGCCGTCGAGGGCGGGAGCTCGGGGAACTCGTGGGCGGCGGCGCGAGTCTCTGCGCCGGGGACGTGGGCGGCCGGGGGGCGGAGCCACGCTGCGGCCCCGCCCCTCGCGGCGTCAGTTTTTTGGCGGCAGAGCGCTCCCCCGCCCGCCCAGCCGAGCGCCGCCTTCCCGCTCTTTCGGGTTTGAATCGCCCGCTCACCCGCCCGCCCGAAGGAGGAGGGGGCGGCAGGTGGGGGAGGGGGCGCGGGCGGCCGAGGGGAGCGGGATAAACAGCGGCCAACATGGCTCCTCCCGTCGCCGCCACCGCTCCTCCAATATGGCTTCTGGCGCCCGCGGGCAGCGCGCCGCGCAGGCTTTGCCCGCGGCAGGACTCAGGCTGGAACCCCGCGCCGCGCCCGCTCTCCCCGCCGAGTTCCGCGCTCGAGGCGAGCGGCGGCAGTGGCTGCGCCTGGGCGCCCACGCGCTCGCGCCACGTACCTTTCTTTTGGGCATGGCTGCGGCGTGGGGGGAGCGTTGGCGCTGAACGCGGGGCTGCAGCGGTGCGCGGCTCGGGTCCGTCCGGGGGTCGTTCTCGCTGCTTCTTCACACTGCTCGGGCTCCGGGGGGTTTATAAAGTTTTTATAGCGCTGGGAGCCTCGGACCGGTTAGAACCGGATTTCACCTCCCGCCGCCGCTCATTGGCCCAGCTGGGGTCACGTGGGCGGGGTTTAAACTCACCTCCTCTGGAGTGAGGAGGGGGTGTCGGGGGAGGGTGAGCTAGACGGCCGCGCGCCTTGGGGGAGGGGGCGCGGTGGGGGAGGCGCGCGCCCGAGGCAGTAAATGAGGGGCGCGGGAGGCGGCGGGCTCGGGGTTCCGCTCCCGCCCGAGCTGGCTTTTGCAAACTCCCAAGTTCCTTCCACCTTATGCAACCCTGCTACCCACTTCTCCAAGCCGTGCGACACTGGGCACATCTCGGCCGCTTTCCTTCCGGCTCCCGCTGGGGGCCCCACAAGAGGGTTTGGCGAGGCCTGGCCGCGCCGCCCGGCTCTATAGGCGACTACGGGAGGCGGCCGCTCCAGGGGCCACGGGCGCTAGTGGGATGAGAGGGGAGGGGGCTGGCTTGGCGCAATCGGACGTGCATCCTTCCGAACTGCTACCTCGGGAAATCCCTCCGTGCGCCTCACCTGGGAAGCCGTCCACTGGAGGTGGGGGCGTGGGCTCCAAGTGGAGACTTTGCACACAGGGTGCCTCTCGGGTACGGCCGGGCAGGTAGGAGCTGTCCTTTCAGCACCTACTGCTGAACGGCCTCCCCAAACGCTACACAGCCCCCCAATATCGGCCCGGTGGCTTCCTTAAGTCCCTGCACGTCCTGCCCCCATCACAGAATGGTGGAGAAAAGCCGCCAACACGGTCTGCGAGCAGTCCCCTCCCCCTAAGCCCTCTGGGTCTCGGATACAGCTAGCTCAGCTGCCCCCACTCGACAGAGGCCACCAAACCTGGGCTGTGCAGATGCCACAGCTGGCGAAATCTCCCCCCCCCCCCAAACACACTCTCTAGCCGGCTTGTTCTCGCTTGCGTGAGGAAGAAGCCGTTGAAGGAAAGCGCCGGAAGATTAGGAAACAAGTAGACGAACAGGTGTGATGGCCAAGGGGCCCTCCTGTGCACCCCAGTCCAAAGCCCGGCGTTCTAGAGCTGGCCAGCGCACTCGCGGGAGGGTGCCAATGGCAGAAGCAAAGCAAGGCGTTCTTTCGTTATAGACACGGAACAAATCTTACATCTAAGAATTTTAAAAAATTCTATTTGACACCCAGAACACAACTGGCTAAACATCTGTAACAGGGTGTTTGGCGCTCAGGTGGAAGACGCATATATAGGTTCCCACCTTATTTTTTGAGGCAAGGGTGGAAGCTAGTTTGCATTAACCATTATTCCAGCAGAAAGCAAACATCCAAAACAATCTTTTTGCAGCCTTTGCTTCTGGGTAGCAACGGATTTGCCTCTTCTTTCCACTGGCACAGTGCCTCCTGAGGCAGCCCCCACCCCAGCCCACTCCACCCTGTGCACCTTTCCCAGAATACAGGTCCCCAGGCTGGAAGATACCTTGTCCATTAATCACCTGTACTGTACTCCAATCGTAAGAGAAAGTCAGCCAGGACTCAACAGCCATGCTTGCTGGGCAGATTCCGTTTGCTGCCTCCAGCCTCTCATTCCCGCCTTAATTGTAGGGCTCTGTATTATAGCCACATAATTCATGCCTCCCTAATTAAGGCTGTCAACAGCCTCATTGTAAAGCTGGGAAATGCACAGCACCTGCTCTTGGGGAACTCTGTGCCAGGATTTGGTTTTGGGGAGTGCCAGGTGTAGAGGGGGCCTTGCCAAAGGGTGCACTGATTGGCTTTTGGTTAGTGTCAGGCTCTTATCCTTGATTCTGAGAGGAAGAATGATGGACAAAAGGTCACCAGTGACAGGTATCTAGGCGCAAAACTGGGTGGGTGGGGTCAAGGCTAGAAGTTAGGAATCTAAAGAGTACATTTACCATGGCTTGTAATAGCCCACCTCTTTCCAGGAGGAAGGTGCTGCAGAAAGGGTTTGGAGGCAATGAGAATACCAGAGTGGCAACTGGTCAGTGTTCCTGGCTGGTATTTACTGCTCTGGGGCACCTGATGCAGAATAGCTCTGCAGACCTCTCTTCAGCCCTATGGGGGAGGCAGGCAATCTTGTCTCTTCCTGAAAGGCAGTGTTGGCCCTCAGGCTGAGTAAGTTCTGCCATGATGACAGTCAAGTGTCTCAGGGCCTACTTAGGGAGTCAGGTCAAAGAGCTGTGAGGAGCCTTGAAGATTGGGATCAGTCTGAGCTGGCGACAGAAGGAGACAGTCAATCAGGAGATGCTTGGTTCTGTTCGGTCCTGATGTGTTCGATTATACTCTGGGACCTCTCTAGGCCCTTCTGCTACCCTGTAGCTATGGAGGGGGTTGGGTCTCACTGGGGAGTGGAGCCTGGCCCCATGCCCTGTAAGGGGGAGCAAAGCTTGTGTGGGCTGAGTCAACAATAGGTAATTGGATTGTAATCACCCGCCTGGCTTTCATGAGCCATTGGGGGCGCTGAGCCTTTCAGTGAGCAATCAGTACTGGTGGTGGGAGGGGTGGAGATTCAATAGCAAATCCCAGGTGGAGAGCCAAGGGGAGGAGCAGCAGATGGGCAAATTTTCTTCCTGTTCTTCCCACCCTTTTCTCCCCTGCCCAGCGATGCTGGCTATCAGTTATTTACCAGTAGATGCATTCTTTTGTCAAAGTCACGTGGTGGGGGCTTGGGCAGGATGGGTAATGGCCTCGATTTTGGGAAAACTTCTTCTGCATGTTTTAGGATATGCTAGTGGAAAAAGAACATGCATCCAAAAACAGGGGGAGGGGGGAGGCATGGACAGTAAACACAGCTTTTGAGTTACGGTCCCCTGTTCTCCAGATTATGAGTGACTGCTCTTGGATTTAGTGTAAGCATGGGAGACTCCCTCAAACTCTAGGTGAGTCATTGTCACAGGGAGCCCAAAGATGTCTGACTGTAGGCTGTGGGCCTTGCCTTTGGTGCTCCCTGCAAAAAAGCAAAGGAGGGAGGTGCCTTTCACCAAGAAAAGAAAAGGAAGTTGGGGCCCAAGAGGCAGAGGGCAGGGCAAAGTGGCCATTAGCCAGCCTCAATAGGCAGGTGCCGTGCCCAAAAGTGCCAGCCAGTCAGCCCGTTTAAGTTCCAAGGCCTTCAGGAAGCTCTGGACTCGCTCTTCCCGTTTGGCAGAGAGTCTGTGCAAGCGTGTCCGTCGGAGTTGGGCATCCCCACTGGCCTGGAGCCCCTCTTGAAGCAGCTGCTCTGTCACTGCAGCCTGGTCCCTCTCCAGCTGGTGTCTCTTCCGCTCCTCAGCATACATGTCTTGGGCCTTCTGTTAAAGAAAAGTGGGGTTTGGGGAGATAATTTTAGGTGTGGGTAAGATGGAATGGAGAAGGTGGGACTAGGGTACCAGAGTGGCCAAGCAGAATAACTCCGGAGAGTTTCTACTAGTGTGGAGAGGCAGTAGATGGTGCCCGTGTTACACAGAAGTCAGCAGCAGTCCGTCTTGGCTTGTTTTGTGTGGAAATATTTGTATTTCTTAAAATTCTTTCAAGCTTACACTTGGAAACAGGTAAACAGCCTGACTTCTGATTCGCTGTACCCGTGGGGAGATCTTCCCTGGTTTTGCTCATTTGTAACGTGGGACTGTGTCTACCTTGAAGAGAGGTTTAAGGGATTAGGGATAATAATGCAAACCCACTCTAACATATCAGCAGGCAGAGAAACAGACATTTTATGCATTGTTGTCTACTGTCTGAGACGATATGCACTGGGTCTTCTCATGTCAGTGTGAGGTGTTGTTCTCTAGCTCCCTAACCTATTTTTCAGGGTCCAGCCTCCTATACTGAAGACAGGCTTGACTCTCTGAGCAAACAGCCCTCCTAGGAATGATGAGAAGCAAATTCAACTCTTAAGCCACTTAGGCTGCCTAGACCAGGTATTAGTCTTTAGTCTGATCTTTCTGTTGGAAAGAATCCCTTGGCGGCTCGAGAGCCACCCTGACAGCTGGTGGTGATCACAGGCTCTGAGTGCCTCCCAGACTGTGCATATGTCTTCAGAGAGATTCTTTACGAGGGCAGAGACTACTTTTTGTCTCTGTCACTCAGAACACTCTGCATATGCAGAGGTCACTCACAAGAGGACAGAAAGGGTGCAGGTGACCAAAGTGGGAAATCCTTTGGAACAGAAGTGACTGGCGTGTCTCACAGACGAGTCCTGACACTATACCTGGCCTCCAGAGTCCGACCGTGTCCTAATCATCTACAAGCTCACTACCTTGTTCTCACTTGTTTTGAGACGGAGTTTCTCTGTGTCACCCTGGCTGGCCTGGAACTCACGGGCCTCTAAGAGCTCTGGGAGTAAAGGCATGTGCCACCACGGCTCTGCTTTTTAGGAGCCGCCTGTTATGTTCACAAACACTTCACCCACTGTCTCACTAACCTTGTGAATGGAGCTGTGAGCAGCCAGGTGTGGTGGCACACGCCTGTGATCCCAGCACCAAGAGGTGATCTCTGAGTTCCAGACAACCCTGGTTTACACAGCGATCAGGTCAGCCAGCGATAACAGGGAGACTGTCTCAAAACACACCCCCAAAATAAAATAATTACTTGGGAGGGGCTCAAGTTGGAGCTCCAGAAACCAAAGGTGGCAGAATATGCCTATAACCCTAGCACTGGTAGAGAGAGGGCATCCCTGAAACCTCCGGCCTGGCAGAATAGATGAACTTCACCTTCAGAGGTGATCCTGTCTCAAAACAAAGGTGGAGGTGGGAGGGCTGGCAAATGCATAGATAGGGAGAGGGGCTGGTAAAGCCTGACAAATGGACTCCATCTGCGGATGCCATGCAGGGTGACAGGAAAGCTGGTTATGGTAGTTCACGCTTTAATCCCAGAACTCAGGAAGCAGAAGCAGGCAGATCTCTGTGAGTTTGAGGCCAGCCTGGTCTACAGAGGAAGTGGCGGGCTAGCTCAACCTACACTGTGAGTCCCAGACCATCTAGAGGTACATAGTGAGACCCCGACTCAAAAATAATAACAAGAGCCGGGCAATGTGGCGCACGCCTTTAATCCCAGCACTCGGGAGGCAGAGGCAGTCAGATCTCTGTGAGTTCGAGGCCAGCCTGGTCTAGAAAGAGCTAGTGCCAGGACAGGCTCCAAAGCCACAGAGAAACCCTGTCTCGAAAAAAACAAAAAACAAAACAAAACAAAACAAAAAAACAAAACAAAATAAAGGTAGAGAAAACCAAAGTTGTCCCATGACCTCTGCATACATACTGTGGGACACTATGTGTATCCACATTACACTTAAACACATACACTGATAATAAATAAAATAAAAATAGGAATGGAGAAAGATCGAGGAAAGATAGCAAATGTACACTTACAGACACACACAAACACACACACACACACACACACACATTAACCATACCACACACACAAAAAAAAATGCATCGGGGCTGGAGAGATGGCTCAGTGGTTAAGAGCACTGACTGCTCTTCCAGAGGACCTGGGTTCAATTCCAGCACCCACATGGCAGGTCACAACTGTCTGAAAATGCAGTTCCACAAGATCTGACACCTTCACACCAATGCACATAAAAATAAAGTTAGATAAATCATTAAAAAATATTTTTAAAAAAATGCATCAATTTTCTCAGGTCAGAATGAATTTGCTTGAAGCCCTGAAATTTGAAAAATTTCTGTCCAAAAGACTCTTGCCTTTCTAAGACTATTATTTCTTCTTAAAAAAAGATAGTTTTTATAACTTTTCTAATTGAGTGTGTGTGTGCGCGTGTGTGTGGGTACCTGTACTTGAGTAAGAACTCAAGTATAGGTGCCCACAGAGATTAGAAACACTGGCTTTCCCTTGGAGCAGGAGTTATAGGCGGCTGTCAGCCTGTGACTACTGGAAACTGATCTTCATCTTTGGAAGAGCAGGAAGCCCACTTAACAGCTCAGTCATTTCTCCTATTTTCCCCTTTTCCATTTTTTTTTTTTTTTTTTTTTTTATTTTTCAAGACTGGGTTTCTGTGTAGCCCTGGCTGTCCTGGATCTCCCTCTGTAGACCAGGCTGACCTCGAACTCACAGAGATCTGCCCGCCTCTGCCACCCAACTACTAGGATTAAAGGTGTGCACCACCACCACCCACTCTTATTTTTCTTTCTTTTTCAAGTAAACTTCTTTTATTTCTAAGAAGAACTATAAATAATCCATATCACATACAAGAAATTTTAAGAGTAATGCTAGCTGGGTGTGGTGGTACGTGCCTTTAATCCCAACACTCGTGAGTCAGAGGCAGGCGGATCTCTGTGAATTCGAGGCCAATGTGATCTTGGTCTATAAAGCAAGTCCCAGCACAGCAAGGGCTACACAGAGAAACCAAGTCTCAAAAACAAAGAGAAATCCTGAACAACTACATGTTTTATTTTATAGACCAGATATTGAGATTTGAGATTTGGTAATATAACAAAAATTTCTAATCAAATTTACATTAGATATTGAATATCTTACACAAAACTTTTCAGTCAGCTAAAATAAATAGCCAGCTATAAAATTATACCATTTTTACTTTTATAGCATGATTTTAAAAATGGCTTATTTATTTAAAGACAGGCTCTTGCTATGTGGTCCTGATTGGCCTCCTGAACTTTCTTTTCTTCCTTCTTTCCTTCCTTCCTTCTTTCTTTTCTTTTCTCTTCTTTTTGACAGTTTTCTCTGTGTAACAGTCCTAGCTGTCCCAGAACTCCCTTGCAGACCAGGCTGGCCTCAAACTTACAGAGATCCACCTGCCTCTGCCTCCCAACTCCTGGGGTTAAAGGGGTGCACCACCACCGCCTGACTGGCCTCAAAGCTGTTGTGATCCTCCCTCTGCAGCCTGTGCTGGGATCACAGCCTTTGTCACCAGGCCCCAAGGCTTCCTTTCCTTAAAATAAGTTTTACTTTAATTTTATGAGTATGAATGTTCTGCCTGCATATTTATGTATACGCACCTGGGTATGCCTGGGGAGATCAGAAGAGGGCACTGAACTCCCGGGACTAGTTAGGAGGTTGTAAACCACCATATCAGATGCAAGAGCAGTCAGTATTCCTAACCACTGTGCCATCTCTCCAGGAACCATATCAGATGCAAGAGCAGTCAGTATTCCTAACCA
>NC_022016.1:50802563-50810986 GCF_000317375.1 Microtus ochrogaster | reverse complement strand
AAAAACCAAAAAAAAAAAAAAAAAGTTTGTCTTTATCTGGGAAATGGGAACGACAGCGTCCACCTCCATGGGCTGACTCAAGAAAAACGAGATAAAGAATACCTCACTTAGGGCTGGAGAGATGGCTCAGCGGTTAAGAGCACTGGCTGCTCTTCCAGAGGTCCTGAGTTCAATTCCCAGCAACCATGGTGGCTCACAGCCATCTATAATGGGATCTGGTGCCCTCTTCTGGCCTGCAAGCACACGTAGAAGGAATGTTGTATACATAATAAATAAATAAATCTTTAAAAAAAAAGAATACCTCACTTAGAATTATCTGCTGTCGAATGATAATTGCAAAAATAAAGATGTTTTAACTGAAAAAAAAAAAAAGAAGAATTATCTGCTGTCCTGTCCCCAGGAAACAGCCACGGAGGGAGGAAAGGCAGATATGCCTGCAGGCTCAGGGCTCCTCTAGATGGCAGCCACAGCATAGGGCCAGAAGTAAATAAAGCAGGAGCCAAAGCCAACCAAGCCTGAGCGTGTGTAGGACTCAGGCACCCACCATGACAAGGGGAGAGACGCTAGGCTGCTTTCCTCATTTCACAGACAAGGATACTGAGGCTCAGACACAAAGGGACTCAGTTTATGTCATACATAAACAGCTGTCTGAAATTTTGTTGGTTTATCAAAAGTGGCTTTTTAAGTTTCTTAAAAAAAAAATAAGCAAAACAAAACAATTGAGATGGCTCTCAATATAACCTGGGCTTTCCTCGCACTCACTACATAGACCAGGCTGGCCTCAAACTCACAGAGATCCGCCTGCCTCTGCCTCCAGTGCTGGGATTAAAGGCTGCACCACCACACTGGCCCAACATGGTTTCAAGAGAGGATGGGGAGTAGTTCTTGTACCTACGGATAGATATGGTTCCTGGGAAAGCCATATTCTAGATGCCTCCTAGGCACACTCATGTGTCTGGAGCTACTCTCCCAATATCAGAGGGCTTGGGCTCTTCTCAGTTATTTGTCCTCAGAAAATCCAAGCGAGTAGGACACACTGGCAATTCCAGCACACACCTAAAATCCCATCCCAGAGGAGACCCAAGCAGGACTGCTGTAAGTTCAAGGCTGTTCTAGGCTACACAGTAAACACCATGCTAGCCAGAGCTATTAGCCTTACTTCAAAAAAAAAAAAAGGAAAAAAAAATCCTCAAGTTTACCAAAGTCCTTATTTTCCCTTCTCTTTCCTTTTTCTTCTTGAACTTGCCTGCTCTGCCTTGTTTTTAAGACAGCGTCTCACACTAGCTTGACACTTATTAAGGCTACAATGGCTGATAATCCCAGGGTTTTGCCTGTCTCCACCTCTCCACACTTAGATTATAAACACAAGCTACGACACCCAGATTGTTTTTAGTTATGTACACGTGTGTGCCTGGTTATGCGCACGTTAAGTGCAGGTGTCCATGGAGGCCACAAGCATCCGCTCTCCCTGGGGCTGGAGCTGTAGACAGTTGTCAGCCATCCAGTCTGGGTCCTTTACCAGCTGAATGATATATCTCTTTAGATCCCCCACCGTTTTTTCTTTACTTTTTGTTTGCTTGTTTTTGGAGTTTTTTGAGACCAACTTTTACAACTTAGCCCAGGCTACCTTAAACACATGGCAGTCTTCCTGCCCCTGACTCCCTGGTCCGGGGTAGCAGGTGTGTACAACCATGCCAGGGGACGGAAGTCCTAAAGGTCAGCGTCTCTCATGAGCGTATGTAATGTCCTATATAACAACAATCAAGGAAACATTCTTTGAGACAGAATCTCAAATGTGTTATGTAGCTGGGGATGACTCCTAGCGGGCATTGCCTCCATCTCAAGAACACTGATTCTCAGAGAAACTTTTATACAGGTCGGAGGCAATCTCGGGCCAAGACTCTAAGGGAGGTCACTCTGAGGAACGGTGCTGACCCTCTCTGCCCCTCCACCCTCAGGAGACACAGATAATAAGATGGAGCAAAGCTCTGAGTTCTTCATCACTTTACCAGAGCCTGGGGTTCAGAACACTTATAAAGGACAGACAGGGAGAGCTCAGTAAAAACATCTTAAAAAAAAAAAAATCTGGGCTGGAGAGACGGCTCAGTGGTTAAGAGCATTGCCTGCTCTTCCAGAGGTCCTGAGTTCAATTCCCAGCATCCACATGGTGGGTTACAACCATCTGTAATGAGATCTGGTGCCCTCTTCTGGCCTGCAGACATACACACAGACAGAATATTGTATACATAATAAATAAGTAAATAAAAAAAAAATCACTCCAGGCAGTGGTGATGCACACCTTTAATCCCAGTACTAGGGAGGCAGAGAAAGGCCAGTCTGGTCTACATGAGTTCCAGGACAGCCAGAAAAACAGAAAGAAACCCCATCTCAAAAATACCCTCCCTTGGGGGCTGGAGAGATGGCTCAGTGGTTAAGAGCACTGCCTGCTCTTCCAGAGGTCCTGAGTTCAATTCCCAGCAACCACATGGTGGCTCACAACCATCTGTAATGAGATCTGGTGCCCTCTTCTGGCCTGCAGACAGAATACCAAGAATACTGTATATGTATACATAATAATTAAATAAATCTTTAAAAAAAAAGTACTCCTTTGCCCTCCTAAAAAACCAGAAACAACAACCCCCCACAGTGTACATTTACATACACATACAGGCAAAACACTCATACACACTAAAAATTTGTTTATCTATTTATTTGGAGGGGGTCTTTTTCTTTTTCAAGACAGGGTTTCTCTATGTAGCCTTGACTGTCCTGAAACTCAAGCTGTGGACCAGGCTGGCATTGAACTCAGAGACCCTCTGCCTCCACTACTGGGATTAAAGGCGTGCACCACCACACCACACCCAACTTAATTAAATTTTTTTTTTTTTTTAAGAAACAAGTACAGATGAGAAAGAAAGTTTTTTGAAGACTTATTTTATGTGTAAGAGTGTTACTTACATGTGTGTCTGTGCACTTTGTGTAAGCTTGGTGCCCTCGGAGGTCTGCAGAGGGCCCTGGATCCCTGAAACTGGGGTCAAGGATGGCTATGTGCCTCCGTGTGGGTGCTCTGCAACAAGTGCCCTAAGCTTCCAAACCATTATTCCAGTCCATAAATAAAATATAAAAATTAGGGGCGGTGGTGGCGCAGGCCTTTAATCCCAGCACTTGGGAGGCAGAGGCAGGCGGATCTCTGTGAGTTCGAGACCAGCCTGGTCTACAAGAGCTAGTTCCAGGACAGGCTCCAAAACCACAGAGAAACCCTGTCTCGAAAAAACAAACAAACAAAAAAAAAAACAAAAAACAAAACAAAACAAAAATATATATATATAAATTAATAATAAAAGGGAAGGAGGAACGGCTCAGTGGTTGAAAGCGTGCTCTGCTCTTCTTGAGTTTGGGTCCCAGCACGCAGAGGGCAGGCAGGTCACAGCCACCTGTAACACCAGCTGCCGAGGATGACACCTCTGGCCTCTGGGTAACTGCACTCATGTGTGTGTACCCAACCATTATTAAAGATAGTAAAAATAAATTGGAAGAACAAAAAGCAGATGTAGGGTGGAGAAGCAGCTCAGTTGGTCCAGTGCTTGCCTAGTAACATGAAGATCTGGATTCACTCTCCAGCATCAAAGGGGCTTCGTCTCAACCTCTGGCCCCTCAAAGTCTCTTGTGGTTTTGTGTCCCCACCGCCAAGACAAGGTTTCTCTGTAGCTTTGATGCCTGTCCTGGAACTAGTTCTTATAGACCAGACTGGCCTTGAACTCACAGAGATCCGCCTGCCTCTGCCTCCCGAGTGCTGGGATTAAAGGTATGCGCCACAGGTTTATTTATTTATTTAATTAATTTATTTATATTTTTTTTGCCCAAATGTCCTATCAGATTCTGTCTATCCCCTAAGTCCTCTGGTTGTGTTACTTCCACCCACCTAGCTCTGTGTGATTTAGAGGCCTGACTGACTGTGGCTTGTTCCCCGTCTTCCCTCTGAGCACTCCAGGACTGAACTGCACAGCTCAGGCAGGCCCTGCCCCCTTTCGTGACACTCCATCATCACGCTGTGTATTCCTTATTGCCTCACTACAGCTGAATTTCCTTACTTTTGTTTGCTTGTTTACTGTCTGTCTATTCAACTACAAATGTAAGCTCCACGAGGGCAGAGATCTTGTCTGGCTGGGCAGCTGCTGGTACCCCTGTGCCTAACAACCTGCCTAATTCATACTTGAGACTCAATAAACATTTATGCAGAAGACGAAACCTGTGGCAACTCCTCTACAAACCATGTGCAAAGCACTGAGAAACCTGAGATAACAGAGGCTTCTGGGCATTCAAACTGTAGGACTGCAACACGAGAGCCTGGTGTGTGAACCCTTTGTGCATGGGTGTTCTTGTGTGCAAGAAATGTTTGGTAGGCTGGAAAGATTGCTCAGTGGGTAAAGGCACTTGTCATCAAGCCTGACAACCTGAGTTCAATCCGTGAGACCCACAAAGGAGAGAACCAACCCCCAAGGGCTGTCCTACACACACACACACACACACACTCCCAAAGGCTGTCCTCCACACACACAGGCATACATTAATTATGGAAAAATCTATGCACACAAACATATGTACAAATAAACAAACACAATAAAACCTTTTTAAAAAGAAGTACATAGCAAGGTATAGCACAAGGTGGGTCTGTCACGGCCAACCTCGTCCATCCCAATCTGCCCGACTCATACCTGAAGTGCACTATGGTTCATCTGAAACTGCAGGATTGCCTCACAGAGGTTCCAAAATGTGTATTCTGGCCACAGAACCGGCTGGAACACCAGGCAGGAATGAGAAGTCTGGTAAAAATAAGGAGTAGGAGTTAGTCAGAGCACAAAACTGCACTGCCGGGCTTTCCAGAGGCCTGGATGTTTCTGCCGTCAGCCCATTTCCCTCACTGTTGGAAAAAGGACCATGAGGCAATGAGATCACCTGCCTGTGGCAAGGCAGAACCAGATTAGGTAAATGTTTATACCAGGTCTTTTCCTGTTTTTCTCACTGTGCAGCAATGGCTAGACTGGAACTCATCATGTAGAATTCAGGCTGTCCTGGAACCCACACTGATCCGCCTGCAGCCTGAGGTCTAGGCTACTACACCAGCCCCAGCACGTCCCTAAAAGCCAATTTTAGGACTATGAAATAGCATCTGGATTGTGGTATTGGCTCGTGAAGGTCATCTGAGATGCATGCAATCTGATAAAGTCAGCCAGAACAAATGGTAGCTGCTCTTGTTATTTTAAGTAGCAACAGTGTGATACCATGTTTAAGCCCAGGGGTTCTGGAGCCAAACAGCCTGGATCTACCATTACCACTGAACTGATTGAGTTATTTAACCTCTCTGGGACTTAGCTTCAGGTGTAAAGGAAACACCACGAGCCTGGTTTTATGAACTATGAAGATTAAATGTGCATGAAGGAAAGCTCAGACAGCAGAAACATAAACTATCATTACTACAGTTGAGCTATCCCCAGTCCCAAATACTCCTGACAGCCAAGGCTTACTGTCTACAACCAAATGCCTCACAGGGGATAACGTGTTTGCTATTCTAGACCAATGGCACCTTCCCAATAGCTGCTACCAAGACACCAAGTACTTTCTCTGGAATACATACACCCTTCCCCCCAAACACACACACAGGGTTTCTCTGTGTAGCCTTGGCTGTCCTGGAACTTGCTCTGTAGACCAGGCTGGCCTCAAACTCATAGTGATCCACCTGCCTCTGCCTCCTGAGTGCTGGGATTAAAGGACCACCTGTCTGAGAAAGTGCCTTTGATTTTGTTTTTAGCTGTGAGACAAGTCTCGCTGTGGAACAGACAGGCTCAAGTGTCTCCTCCTCCCTAGGGCTGCGATGACTTGCTCAGAGTCCAGACTCGTCCAACAGTTTCCTATCTGCAGAGAGCAGCAACCACTGCTGAGTTCATCACAGCAACACTTCCAGCAGAGGAGGAACTCGAGCAACTTTTCTGAGCAGACAGTCAGCTTTTGTAGATCACTGTCCACTGCTAAATCTCCTTTTTAAAGACTTGGGATTGTTTCATCAGGTAAGTCCTAATCTTGCCAGTATGACTCTCTGTGTTTTTCTTTTCCATCTTCTAATTCCTTTCCTCTCTCTTCCGTTTTGTCCTCCCCCAAAAGTTTCAGGGATCAAATCAGGGCACTGAGAATGCTCGGAAAGCAGTGTAACAATGAGCTACGTATCTAGCCCCACTGCAGTTTCTTAAATCTCAGCTCAGTGTAAACTCTTACAATGTGATCTGAGTAAAGGGCTACAGAACCATTAGGTACACTGCATCTCCTTAAAGCTACCCAAAGACTAAACAAAGGCATTTCCAGTAGCTAGCTGTCAGTTTGTGTGTGTCTGTGTGTGGAGGTTAGAGGTCAATCTTGGCTATTGTTCCTCAGACATGGGCTCTTTCTCTGGGATAGGGCCTTGCAGACTGGCTGGCCAGGGCTCCAGGGCTCCTTGTCTTCACTTTCCGAGCACTAGAATTTTGAGTGTGCTCCATCGCAGCAGGCTTTTTTAAGGGTGCAGGCTCAAATTCAGGTTGTCATGCTTACTCACCAAGGATTATCAAATGCACTATCTTCTTAGCCCCTCACTTTTAAAAGATCAATCCATTAAAATTTCTGGACTTTGACACATGAGATATTTCATATTTCTAAGCTGTCTCTCTTAACCTTTCCTTCTTTCTTTTCTTTTTGTTTTTTTAGTTTTTGCTTTTTTTTTTGAGACAGGATCATTCTTTGTAGCCCTGGCTGTCCTGAAACTCCTTCTGTAGACCAGGCTGACCTCAAACTCAGAGATCCGCCTGCCTCTCTCTTCCTAGTGGTGGGATTAAAGGTGTGCGCCATAATGCAGAGATTCTTAAACAACCAACAGTCCTAACTGAATGCGAATTTTTAGGGATTACCTATGCTGGGATAACTACCTATGCTGGGATAACTACCTATGCTGGGATAACTACCTATGCTGGGATAACTACCTATGCTGGGATAACTACCTATGCTGGGATAACTGAGCAAAAAGACAGCAGTAATCCTGAGAGTCTGGATGTAGAGTTAAGTCTCAGGAAATAGGCCTGCAGAGATGTAGCCCATGTCCTGAAGAGGAGACTACTAACAGAAAGGTAAGTTTCTTGCCGTGCCAGAGTGACTGCCAGGTCAACCAAGGTTTCAAGGGCCCATTCCTTGAAAAGGAGCATATATGAAGCTTCCATTAGGGTAGGATGGCTTTGTTTTCTCCTTAGGACAAAAGTCCTGAATGTCAGAGAGCAAGAACCACATCATATGCCCAGCTTCAGGTAAGGAAAGAAAAGTACATGCTACCAAGTGCAGCCTACAGGGATTGGTCTAGATGTTAGCCCTCTGGCCCTGCTCACACAATGGTGCTCAATATGAATGAATCACTCTCATTCAGGGTTTGGGTACGGTTCTTGGGTTCAGTCTAACACCCAAATAACATGCTCCAAAACGACCCACCTGCCAGAGTAAGAAGTCACTCAGCCGCACTTCTCCGGAGGTCCGTATCAAGATGTCAGGATGAGGAGAGTGGTTGCTATAGAGGCACTTATCGAGCAGAGTCTCAGAGACATCACTAGGTGATCAGGAAACAGAAGCACACATCTCTTTCTGTGGTACTCTCTTGGTGAACCTCTGTACACAGCCTCCCAGTTTATAGACCATCATCAAATGCATTTGCCAGTAGATCTCCAACCCCAAGAATGACTCTAAGTCTAAACAACCACACACAATCCTTTTTCTGGGGGAGCGGGGGCATTACTGGGGATTGAACCCAGGGCCTTGGTACATGCCAGGCAAGTATTCTAACACTATACTACATCATCCTATGCCCTATGTAGGATATTCATAACCTGGTTTTATAGATACTGAAAAGTGAGGCTCAGAGATGAATAATTTGCCCAAACTCATTTATCTACAGTCTGAAACCAGATGTGTTCACTAGACTGTTGTTCTTCATTGACGTTTTGTTTTTATTGTTTTTTTGTTTTTTTTGGTTTTTCGAGACAGGGTTTCTCTGTGGCTTTGGAGCTGACGTTTTGTTTTTAAAAGGCACCTGTGACCTAGCAGTGTGAGGTTTTGTTCTTTTTAAGAAAATTTAAGCTTTATTTCTGTGCCAATATTGCTTCCGCCAACATGGTGAACTACCTGCCGGATGTTTTGCAAGAAATGTGGCAAGCTCTGACCCCACAAAGTGACACAGGACAAAATGGGCAAGGATACTTTTGTATGTCCAGGGCTAAAACTCAAAAGAGGCTGTGCTGAGACCGGAGTGTGTTGAGCCCAACTGCAATCAAAGAAGATACTGGCTAATGAGAGATGCAAGTATTTTGAACTGGGAGGTGCAAAGAAAAGAAAGGGCCAAGTGATCTGATTCTAAG